>NC_079197.1:43211024-43519458 GCF_029499605.1 Hyla sarda | reverse complement strand
ACCAATGTATTGTTTAGGACAACTACACTGTAGAACATAAATAGTCCCTTTGGTATTACAAGTAATAAACTCAGGATTGTCCATTTAAATGTGTCAGCTGTGGACTGAACCTCTGTGACCTTTTTGGGACCCCTTGACATACAGCAGCTGGAACATGACCCACACCGGAAGAAACCGTTAGCAGATAGCCAAGTTTGTGTTATCTCTTCTTTCTGAGGTGGTTTAATTGTGGGGGCTATGGTAATTCCTAAATTGGGGGCCCTTCTATAAACAATTTGGGGTTTAGATGTTATTAACTTTCCAATGGACTTATCCTGCTGTATTAGATGCCAGTGTTTATGTATAATTTGTTCTACCTTTTTATAATCTTTATTGAATGGTAGGATGATTTTTAGTTGCTGATCCATGAATTCTGACTTCTTATTGGATTCAATGAAAAAGTCTCCACGGCCGAGTCTATTGACCTGACCAAGAGACTCCTCTAAGATGTTGGGAGGATATTGCTTATCCAGAAATTGGTTGGTTAGATGTTTCGCTTCCTCTTGGAAGTCAGAATCCATGGTACCGTTACGTTTTAACCTACGGTACTGTCCTTTAGGGACATTAGTTAACCATATGGGCAGGTGACAACTATTAAATTCTATAAAACTATTTTTTGCAGTTGGTTTTATATGGATTTTACAGTGCAGTTTATTAGCAATTGGAAAAATGTCCAGATCTAGAAAGACAAATTTTTCTTTATTTATTGTGGAAGGGAATTTAAAATTTTGACTATTAGAATTTAGTTCCTCTATGAATTTTTCCTGTTCACACTGGGCCAAATCAAAATACCCCCGCCAAATCAAAATAATATCGTCAATATAACGTCTCCAGAGCACCAGGTTCACGCCGAGTTTGGGGGTGATGGTATCTGCCTCCCATGATGCCATAAAAAGATTGGCATAACTCGGCGCGAACCTGGTGCCCATTGCTCTACCAGTTAGCTGTAAATAATATTTACCTTCAAAATAAAAATAATTATGTGTAAGTATATATTCTATTGCTGATGTGATATAATTGATCTGTTCTGAATGGATATTACCCTTTTCTAGAAATCTGCTAACGACTGAGATACTTGTTTTATGTTCAAAAATAGTATATAATGAGCTAACATCTAGTGTAGCTCGAATACAATCTGGTGACCAAGTGATTTGTTCTAATAAACTAATAATATGTGTAGTGTTTTTTCAAATAATAATCAGTCTGTTTAACAAAAGGTTGGAGAAAACGATCAACATATTGAGATAAATGGGAAGTTATGGAACCAATACCTGAAACAATGGGTCTACTGGGTGGATTATGGAGGTTCTTGTGTGTTTTTGGTAAACAATAAAAAACGGGTAAATGTTCAGGGGTGCCCAGTATGAACCTGGACTCATTCTCAGTAATGATACCATCCTCCAAAGCTTGTTTGCAGAGTGTATGAAGTTCTGTACTAAATTGGTTAGTGGGATCTGATTCCAGTCTTTTATACGTCAAGGGGTGCTGAAGCTGGCGTAGGCATTCTTCATTGTAATCCTTGGTGTTCAATGGTACAACTGCCCCGCCTTTGTCGGCGGGGCGGACTGTAACACCTACTAATGTTTGCAATTCTAGAATAGCCCTTTTATCTTTTAAGTAATATTGTTTTTTTTATTTATATATATATATATATATATATATATATATATATATATATTTTTTTTTTTTAGGATATTCAAGTGACCTTAGGACACTTTCCACAGATTTCTTGAAAGACGTAAGGTTCGGCCCTGTTTCACATTTTGGATAAAACCAAGATTTAGGTTTACACTCAGTGTGTATATATTTAGATTTGGGTACAGTGTGTTCCAATGAATGTTTCAAAAAATATATTTTTTAAACATAAATTTCTAATACATTTTTCGACACCAATATAAACATCAAATTTCTTTAGGGGATAATCGGGTGCAAATTTCAAACCCTTATTCAAAACAATTGGGTAATTATGTAAATTCCGATGGTGACTGTAGTGGCGTTGGTGGTTGTGGTGTGGTCTTCTTTGTGCATGGTAAAGAGACTCTCGTTTTCAGTTGTATTGATGGTAATATTGATCTCTATGGAGGGTGGGGCTCTGTGTGTCTCACTATCCTCCAAAAATGTTTCCGTTAGAGGGATATATCTATTCTGAAGTGGAATTGGATGTGGATTATCCACATACGTTGGTTGTTTAATTGAATTCTTAGTTGTGAACAGTCCAGGGCCTGTGGTACATTTAAAGGTGTACTTCAGTGGAAAACACATGTTTTCAAATAAACTGGTTCCAAAAGGATATACAGATTTGTAAATTACTTCTATTTAAAAATCTTAAACCTTCCAGTGCTTATCAGCTGCTGTATGCTCCAGATGAAGTTGTGTTGTTCTTTTTCATTCTGACCACAGTGCTCTCTGCTGACACCTCTGTACGTGTAAGGAACTGTCCAGAGTAGGAGCAAGTCCCCATAGCAAACCTGTCCTGCTCTGGACAGTTCCTGACACGGACAGAGGTGTCAGCAGAGAGAACTGTGGTCAGACTAAAAAGAACAACACAACTTCTGTATGCTACTGTATGCTCCAGAGGAAGTTGTGTAGTACACAACTAAACAACTTCCTCTGAAGCATACAGCAGCTGATAAGTACTGGAAGGATTAAGGTTTTTAAATAGAAGTAATTTACAAATATGTTTAATTTTCTGGCATCAGTTGATTTGAAAACATTTATATTCCAACAGAGTACCTCTTTAAGACAGTGTTGGATGTTATGCGAAACAGATTTAAACAAACCAGTTATAAATGAGGGAAAATCAACAATAAACATTATCATAACTTGTGATCAATAAGTGAAATCTCTGGGGATAAGAAACAATTGATGGAATTCACTATGGCAAGTAAAGTCTAATAAGGTAAAATTATTATTAAAGGGTAGCTCCCACCATCCTATTTTTTTTTTTTGCTAGCCCGCTTCCCCCCCCCCGCTACGGCACTAGCCCGTTCACTCCTCCCCCCCAACCCCCCCCCGCCCCGCATACCCCGTTCCCTCATTACACTTGCAGTTACTGCAGAGTCCGGCAGCGGGCGTGCAGGGACAGCGGCGGCAACGAGGCTGCGGCGGCGATGTGCGGGAGGAGTGGCCTCCGAGCCAGTGGCCGGGGAGCCAATGCGCTCGCTCCCGTCTGTCAGGCAGGGAGCGAGTGCAGCCTAACTGAAAAAGGACTGATTGCCACTCCAAAATCAGTCCTTTTTCAGTAGCCCGTTTTTAAATGTAAATGAAACCTTTTTAATGAAAAAAATAAATAATAAAAAGTATATTAGAGATATGTTGTAGTACATAAGTACAACAACATATCAAAAAATAAAGTTGGTGACAGTGCCCATTTAAGGGAATTATTGTGCAGCAGGTGGAGTGCACTTTGCTTACACAAGTATGTCTTCTGTGCATTTATGTGTAACAATGAACAATCCTACCCAGTGATTAAGATCAAGATCAACAAGTGTTCCTCTTGTTCTCTCCCACACGGGCCCGAGAGTGACCATAAATGGGAAACAAGCAGGAATCTCAGTTTGTTTGTTGAGGTGCGGTTGCCTGAGTTACTGTTTCTGAGTCACGCAAAGGGACAACCATTGTCATTAATATTTTACACAGTCCTGGTGTCACGCTGAGTGTGCAGTACAGAAGTGCAGACTGTGTTTGCTGCCAGACAGGATGATGATGAGTGATGTCACTCTTCTATATATATTGTACAGAGTTGTGGTTGTTCTAGAAGTTTCTCTTTCATTTCAGAAGCGTTGTCCCATGCACGGCGAAATAATATCCATGATACATGATCCCTGTCTGGGAAGATAAAGTACATAAAACAATTTTAATGTTAGACTTTAAAACTTAGACATAGGGTTGCCAACTGTCCAGGATTTTACCGGCACAGCTGGTATTTTGCCCACCCTGCCAGTATTTTTATATTAAAAATACCGGCAATGCAAGGTATATATCCAACCAATCCTCCAATGTTGCACCATATGCTATACCAGTGTTTCTCAACCAGAGTGCCTCCAGCTGTTGCAAAACTACAACTGGGAGTTGTAGTTTTGCAACAGCTGGAGGCACTCCTGGTTGGAAAACATTAACCTATACTGTATACTACTATATAGTCCAACATGCTGGGAGTTGTAGTTTTGCATCAGCTGGAGGCACCTCTGGTTAGGAGACATTGGCCTATACTGTATGCTACTATATAGTCCAACATGCTGGGAGTTGTAGTTTTGCAACAGCTGGAGGCACCTCTGGTTAGGAGACATTGACCTATACTGTATGCTACTATATAGTCCAACATTCTGGGAGTTTTAGTTTTGCAACAGCTGGAGGCACCTCTGGTTGGGAAACATTGACCTATACTATATACTACTATATAGTCCAACATGATAGGAGTTGCAGTTTTTGTTTGGGGCAGCTGCTGAGCACCAGGCTGTATCAGGGAATGCTGGGAGTTGTAGTTAGTAACTAACTGCAACTCCCGAATTTAATAAAAAAAAAAAGTGATCAAAAAGTCACATCAAAACAAAAATGGTACTGTTAAAAACTACAGATCGGGATCACAAAAAATGACCCCTCAAACAGGCCTGTATAAGGAGAAATAAAAAAGTTATAGGGGTCAGAATAGGACAAAATGTCCCTGCATATGTGTATCCTGTGATGTTACGCATATATAATTAATTATGCAAATTAGCATGGCCGGTATTTTTTGGCAAGAAGGGTGGCAACCCTACTTATACATGTAAAGTGCATAAAAAACATAACATACACTATACAGTATTTACCAGGATTAATCATTAAAGCACCACTCAGATCTGGCATTATTATCATAGGGAAGTGTGAGGTATCTCTTTTATACAGTCTATATTGTCAATGTCGCTGGATGATTAATACATTCTAGACTATTTACCAGGAAGACCTTACCTGGGGCTGATATAGCACCAACATAGTCTGTAACACTGTATGGAGATTGCCACCATTCACATTGATCTCTGCCCTTTAGACGCTTTTTTGAAGGATCATTTGACCATATCATGTTGTATGTAAAAGTATTGTTCTGTTGTTACATTGCCCTTTTTTAAATGTTACCAGCAGTATGGCAAATATGGCGTTAAACCCAGTCACCGACATGCATTTCCATTCACATATGCTATCTGCTCTCTGCTGCCACCTCTGGTGTACAGCATTACTGTAGTAAGTATTTAATATTCTCTGCTATTCTTCAGAATCTACTAGAACTTTCCAATAAGTAGGTGGGGTTATTATAAATAAGCTCCACATACAAGTCTAGCTTTCCTAGGTCACATTGGCTCTAGACTGACTTAAAGGGGTACTCTGCCCCTAGACATCTTATCCCCTATCCAAAGGATAGGGGATAAGATGTCTGATTGCGGGGGTCCTGCTGCTGGGGACCCCCGCAGCACACTCTGTCATCTGGTACATGGAGCAAGCTTCGCTTTGTGCCTGACGACTGGCGATGCAGGGACCGGAGGATTGTGATGTCACAGCCCTGCCCCCTCCCATGGACTTGCATTAATGGTATGTGATGTCACAATGGGGCGGGGCTGTGACATCACAATCCTCCGGCCCCTGTATTGCCCGTCATCAGCCATGGAGTGATCTTCGCTTCGTGCACCAGATGACAGAGTGCTGCAGGAGAGATCGCGGGCATTCCCAGCAGCTGAACCCCCACTATCAGACATCTTATCCCCTATCCTTTGGATAGGGGATAAGATGTCTAGGGGCAGAGTACCCCTTTAATGCTGCCTTAAAGGGGTACTCCGGCCCTGAGGCATTTTATCCCCTATCCAAAGGATAGGGAATAAGATGTCTCACCGCAGGGGTCCCGCTGGTTAAGATGTCTCAGGGCCGGAGTACCCCTTTAAGACTTATCTAGGCCACGTGATCTGTAAGGAATTGCAGCTTCTGTTTTACAAGTTGAAGTTAGAGCAAAGTTTATCTAATTTATTAATAAATCTGTTCCTATATCTTTTTGGAATGTGTCCTTAGTTTGATATAAACCCAGCACCGTAGTATTGTAAGGGCCCTTTTAGATGGGCTGGCACTCACACTAAATAAGAACCAATCTCATACATACGAGGATCTACTGGCCTACCAAAATGATACAACCAGCTGACAAACATGTTTGCTCATTCATTGACTGATCGCTGTGCCTGTTACACAGGGTGATATCTGCCAAAAATTGCCCCTTGCAGGGCCCAAGTCCTGCAGGAATGTGTGAGAACTGAGTTCCTTCACTGATTCCACAGCATGAACACCGTTCCCGTTAGCAGGAGTCCTGCAGGACCAGGCCTTATGTAGAAATCTTGGTGAGTTCCAGGGCTCAAGTTTTGCAGGAACACCATTTCCATTAGCAGCTTGAGTGGAAATCTTGGATGTGTTCCCTCACTTTTTTTTCCAGGACTTGACCCTTGGTGAGTTCCCATATTTTTTTTTCCAGGACTTGACCCCTGGCCCCTAAAGCCCTAAAGCAACAGTGCTAACTACTGAGCCACTTAGCTTCCCATTGTGTGTTTTACTGTAGTATCTCTGTCTAAACCTAGGATAACTTAGGCTGGGGTTACACATAAAAAGGTCCTACAGTTTATACTGTATGTCAATAATTTGTTACCAATCTGCCCATCTTTTCAGGTTTTAAGACCCAATAAGCATTGCAACTGTAAAGAAACATCAATTGGATAGAACAACTCTATGGGGGAGATTTCCCAAATCCTGTGTGTCCTCTGGGCAGGGAGGAAGTGCAGCCCTGTTCTCACCCACTACCTCTGACCCTGCCTACTTGCCTATCTGCCCTAAATAGCGGATTGACAACCACGATGACGGTTCCTTCCTAAATAAGTGATGGAAGTCACCATCAACAAAATAAACTATAAAAAACAGACACAGGTTGGGATACAGTCAGGATACACACAAACTAACAGAAATAATATAAAACAAACACACGCAATAAGTCAAAGTCAGCTAGCCGAGTCTATACCAGGATATATCAAAGGTGTCAAATCGCAGAAACAAGAGAAAGGTCAGGAATACCACAAAATCAGGAATACAAGATATAAACGCTAGCTACTGGACATAACCTCTATCGCAGGCGAAGGTTTATATAGGCAGCTACATAGGTGAAAAGCCAACGAGGTCAGCTGACCAACCAGAAAGCTAGGCATAGCCCAGCAACCAAAATAACAAACTCTCTCAGGGATGTTTAGCCCTTTGGGTCATTACAGCCTGTGCGGAGGATCAGTGGAACAGTCACCCAAATGGCTTCTTTTATTCTTTAAAAGGCCTCTGAAATATGGAAGCTGAAATCTTATTGGTTGCTATGGGCAACTGCTCCTCTGATTCTCTGCAAAAGTTTTTACAAATGTCCCTTATGTCTATTAGCTACATTGTGTAGTATTGGCCAAGCATGCTGTCAGGCCAAGTTTGCTGGCACATCATGATGCCAGTTGCGTATATGTAGGTTTCAGAAGCTGAAGCTGTAGTAACACAAGAATGATGTAAAAATGTATTATTTTTTAGTCTGTTGGGTAATTCCTCTTCACAGGGAGACGGGGCATTGGTATACCAGAGGAAAAAAAGGATATTAAATAAGAAACAGGTATAATGGTAATAAGAGCAAACATATCATTTTAGGGTTAATATGGTCTACAGTGGCTGTCGAGGTAGTACAGTTCTGTGATGTGGTCTAAAATTAAAATCTCAATTTAAAGATGCATTCTGGCTAAATTGTTCATAAAACAATTGCATTCAAAGCAAATCCTTAATGTACAGTGTACAGTTCTGTTAACCAATATATACAAAAAAATTGCTGTATGTGCACTACCAGTATGTACTTAAACAAAAGAATGGTGTTAAACTAGTTCAAGGTTATATACACGTGATTCACATAGTGAGTATTACTTTATTCCTATTCTTTACATATAGTAATTGCACATACAGCATTTCTGAAACCATAAGTGTAACCTATAAAATGGTGTCCTACTTTTTCTGAATGTAACTGTATCAGACTCCAGTGAGCTGGCATCGGAAGCAGTCTAATATATTCAATGTGGGCTTCCTTCTCCTACCACCCAGCTATGATAAGTGACTGGCATCCTAACTGGTGGTGTGAGATAAAAGATCATATGGTATATATATGGCATATATAGATTCTTAGGGTCACTAAACTGTTGGGGCTTTATGCAACCACATTGCGTTAAATTAGGGCCACATTTTATAAGAAACATTTATGTTTTGGAATAGCTGTAAATTGATGGTGTTTGATCATCTATGGATGATAGGTATTGTTGTGTATTTTAAAGGGGTAGGGGATAAGATGCCTGTTCGCGGGGGTCCCGCCGCTGGGAACCCCTTTGATCTTGCACCCAGTTACAATCAGTCCCCAGGGCACGTTCACTCCGGGTCTGATTACTGGTGATCACAGGGCCGGAGCATTGTGATGTCATGGCTCCGCCCCCTCAATGGAAGCCTATGGGAGGGGGCGTGACAGCTGGGATCGCCAGTAATCAGACACGGAGCGAAAATGCTCCGGAGACTGATTGTAACGGGGTGCTGCGTGCAAGATTACTGGGGTCCCCAGCGGCAAGACCCCCGCTATCAGGCATCTTATCCCCTATCCTTTGTATAGGGGATAAGATGTCTTAGCGCCGGAGTACCTCTTTAAGTGAATCTTTAATAAAGACATGTCAAAAGTTTTGATCAGTGGAGGTCCCGGTGCTGAGACCCCCACCGATCGCTAGAACAAGCCTGGAGAAGCACTCAGTTTCTCTTGCATTGAGGTGACCTAGTAACAAAACAGCACACAGCCAAATGTGTTCATTCTCGTGATCGGTGGGGATCTCTTGTGGTGGTAGTAATTTAAAATAAGAGAATTGCATGCATATAAATTGCTTAATCCTTGGGGAATCATGAGCCAAGAGCAAATGGAAAAGTTGCCGATTTGGGAAAATGTGTGTGTGTGTTTGTGTGTTTTATATACTTTTTAAAAATATTTTTGTTTAACTTTATTTTAGTCAAAAGTTGGCAAAACTCACTGGCTTCACCTGGAGCTTCCCACTCTCTAATGTGTATGGGGGCCTCTCTACTCTTTCTCGACAGAAGATGTTGGAGATGTTGGCTTCACCTGGAGCTTCCCACTCTCTAATGTGTATGGGGGCCTCTCTACTCTTTCTCGACAGAAGATGTTGGAGATGTTGGCTTCACCTGGAGCTTCCCACTCTCTAATGTGTATGAGGGCCTCTCTACTCTTTCTCGACAGAAGATGTTGGAGATGTTGGCTTCACCTGGAGCTTCCCACTCTATAATGTGTATGAGGGCCTCTCTACTCTTTCTCGACAGAAGATGTTGGAGATGTTGGCTTCACCTGGAGCTTCCCACTCTCTAATGTGTATGGGGGCCTCTCTACTCTTTCTCGACAGAAGATGTTGGAGATGTTGGCTTCACCTGGAGCTTCCCACTCTCTAATGTGTATGGGGGCCTCTCTACTCTTTCTCGACAGAAGATGTTGGAGATGTTGGCTTCACCTGGAGCTTCCCACTCTATAATGTGTATGAGGGCCTCTCTACTCTTTCTCGACAGAAGATGTTGGAGATGTTGGCTTCACCTGGAGCTTCCCACTCTATAATGTGTATGAGGGCCTCTCTACTCTTTCTCGACAGAAGATGTTGGAGATGTTGGCTTCACCTGGAGCTTCCCACTCTCTAATGTGTATGGGGGCCTCTCTACTCTTTCTCGACAGAAGATGTTGGAGATGTTGGCTTCACCTGGAGCTTCCCACTCTCTAATGTGTATGGGGGCCTCTCTACTCTTTCCCAACAGAAGATGTTGGAGATGTTGGCTTCACCTGGAGCTTCCCACTCTCTAATGTGTATGGGGGCCTCTCTACTCTTTCTCGACAGAAGATGTTGGAGATGTTGGCTTCACCTGGAGCTTCCCACTCTCTAATGTGTATGAGGGCCTCTCTACTCTTTCTTGACAGAAGATGTTGGAGAAGAGAAGGGACAGGCATGTTGCCTAATAGAAAAAATTGACCACCAGAGCTATCTGGCAATGGTTTACTCCCTCTCTTTTTATAGACAACTAGTGAATGTTCAGCAGTTACCAAACATTCATGTGTATGGAAAGATCGGGAGAGATTGCTGTCAGCCAAATGAAAGTTCAGCCGATAGGGTTTATGCGGGGTCGATCCTGTCAGACTGATCTGATCAGCTTCTATGAGGAGGTCAGTTACAGATCGGACTGGGGTGAAGCTGTGGATGTTGTATATCTGGAATTTTTTGAGGCATTTAATACTCAAAAAAGATTAGAAAATAAATTGAGAATGCTGGGACTAGGGGTGGATATATGTAAATTGCTTCGCAACTGGCTCAGTGACAGGAAACAGAGGATGGGGATCAATGGAGCTTACTCTCATTGGGTGACAGCTACTAGTGGGTACCACAGGTTATGGATACTAGATTTATGGGGATAGAATGTTGATCCAGGGATTTATTCTAACGCCATATTAGAGTCGTGAAGGAATTTTTTCTCTATTATGGGGCAAGTGGCATCAGTCTTTTTGCCTTTCTCTGGATCAACACAGTAGGGTTCTAGGTTGAACTTTATGGATTCTTATCTTTTTTCAACCTTACTATATATAAAGGTTTAGGGGAAACCTTAATATGACATTCCCTTTATCTGCATTCAACGGGATTCTGCTGCACTGTGTACACTGCAAAATTTCCGTGCTAGATGTTTCCGGCACGGAAATTCCGATTTTTGTGTCCGCAGAAAGAATGAACACGTGCCCTTGGGCCTCATAGCAACTGAATTGTACAAAAGCTTACATTATATAATGCATATAGATTTTTTTTTTATTAAAATGTTATTGTTATGTGAATATATAAACATGTGAAAATCTTTGTGCAGACATTTCAGAGACTGTGGGCGCATGAGAATGAACATGTTCATTCTTTCTGAGGACACCAAATTCGGAATTTCCACAGGACTCTACTGCAGCGGAATCTTCGTGCAGAATTCCGAGGTATGAACATAGCCTTATGGGTTTGTGAAGGGCCCAGTGACCGTGACCCTGTGAACAAGCATAACGCGAAACGCGCGTTAGGGTGGCATATTTCTGTGTGACCTACAGGTAAGGATTGGGGACTGGAGGGACTGCCCTTTGCTTTGGTTGGGGTTAATTATTGTTGGCCGTACTTCTTTGTGCCGTTTTCATACTTCTGGGACATCTCATGCAGCTAAACTCCTATAGACTTAATTCTGGGACTGTGCAATAGCTTGTAGCTACCTAGTGCAATATACTACTGTGCAATAATTGTATTGGTACTGTATCTTGAGGTGTATACCCTGCATTTTGCACTGTTGCACATAGACACTTTTTGTTAGGATTGTTTTCTATTTTGTATATTACTTTGGACCTGAATTCTGTGCAATACCGTAACAACGGCTGTCCGTGCATGCTGGGAGTTGTAGTTTTGCAACATCTGGAGGTCCGCAGGTTGAAGACCACTGGATAGGAGGTAATACTCACGTATCCCCGCCGCTCCGGCCCTGGATGTCGCTCCATCGCTGTTGCCGCGTCGCCGGGGTGTCCCCGCCGCTCCGGATGTCTTCATCCCCGGGATCCACACTCTCCGTCGCCATCATCACGTCGCTACGCACGCCGCTCCTATTGGATGACAGGGCGGCGTACGCAACGACGTGATGACGTTGAAGGAGAGCGCCGGCCATGCAGGGGATCCCGGCACGGACCAGACATTGAGGAGGCAGGTAAGGTCCCTCCCGGTGTCCTGTAAGCTGTTCGGGACGCCGCGATTTTCCCACGGCGGTCCCGAATAGCCCGACTGAGCAGCCAGGTTAGTGTCACTTTCGCTTCAGGCGTGGCGGTCAGCTTTGATCGCCACGTCTGAATGGTTAATACAGGGCATCACCGCGATCGGTGATGTCCTGTCTTGGCCGCGGGTCCCGGCCGTTGATGGCCTCAAGGACCGTGGCGATAGGTGTGCACCAACTCCCCCCCCCCCCCCCCCCCAGTTTTGGGGAAGAAAAAGTGCGTCTTATACGGCGAAAAATACGTTATATACCTTATGCACTGTATTATGATTTACTGATCCCAGATTTTTGTGCAATGAGCACATATCTTCTTCTTTGCTCCCTCAAACCAGCACACCCAGTCCTACCCTGTAGGTACTTTTGTTGCTATGTTCTGTGCTGTCTTTGGTGTTTTTAATAGTTTGTTTTTTTGTCTTAATGTGACATCAATAAAATATTTAATATATTCAATATTTTGAGTCTACCATTTTTTGTAGGATTTGTGTTTATGGGTAGAATTACCGCGAAGGCGGAGTTATTGTAGGAGTTATATTGTGAAGGGCCCAGGTATAAACTGGACATCTAAGCTAAATCTAAGGGTATTTATTGTCATGTCATATGTATAAAAGATGGAAAAAACATATTTCCTTAAGATATTAGATGTTGTTCTGGTCATTTATCGTCCTCACATATTTTACTAGAGATTCAATAAATTTTTTTTACTAGCATATTTCCGCAGATGTCACTTGGAAAAATTACACAGTATGTTCTATGGGAAAATTACTGAATGTGCATCCAAAAACGAAATCCATGCTACTGAGTTCATTCTGGTTACATAGTCATGTTTAACTTCTCATGCTGCTTGGATCCCTAAGAGGGTATTTAGAGAAATGATAAGATGTCAGAATGGGAAATAAAGATGGTCGCTTGCTTAGCAAGTACCGTATTTTTCACCGTATAAGACGCACTTTTTCTTCCCCAAAACTGGGGGGAAAAAGTCGGTGCGTCTTATACGGCGAATACACCCCTATCGCGGCGGTCCCTGCGGCCATCAACGGCCGGGACCCGCGGCTAATACAGGACATCACCGATCGCGGTGATGCCCTGTATTAACCCTTCAGACGCGACGATCAAATCTGACCGCCGCGTCTGAAGGGAAAGTGACACTAACCCGGCTGTTCAGTCGGGCTGTTCGGGACCGCCGCGATTTCACCGCGGCGGTCCCGAACAGCCCGACTGAATAGCCGGGTTAGTGCTTACAGGACACCGGGAGGGACCTTACCTGCCTCCTCGGTGTCTTCTCCGTTCAGGGATCCCCTGTATGGCCGGCGCTCTCCTTCCTCGTCATCACGTCGTCGCGTATGTGCGTCGGTGTGCGTAACGAAGTGATGGCGGTGACGGAGAGCGAGGATACCCGGCCGGCAGCAGAGAAGTTCCGGAGCGACAGGGACACGGCGACAGCGATGGAGCGACATCCAGGGCAGCGGTGATGGGTCCGGAGCGGCAGGGACACGTGAGTATTACCTCCTCCTGCAGTGGTCTTCAATCTGCGGACCTCCAGATGTTGAAAACTACAACTCCCAGCATGCCCGGACAGCCAACGGCTGTCCGGGCATGCTGGGAGTTGTAGATTTGCAACATCTGGAGGTCCGCAGGTTGAAGACCCCTATTGGGTTCAAAATCTTTATTTTTTTAGATTTTGCACCTATAAATTGGGTGCGTCTTATACGCCGGTGCGTCTTTTAGGACGAAAAATACGGTATGTCGAAAAATTTTACTTACATAACACAGCCAAACTGATAAAAGGCAAAAGCTTTAGATGAAAAATGTTACCACATGATTTTGCTTATTTATTTGCTACATAGGATAAAGCTAAGTGACAGGTGCTCGCCCTGTAACATAGACGTGCGCCAGACTGCTGGATTATGAGCTGTGAAGTCATCTGTTTTCAGTCCAAACACAAATATTCAGTAAAAATAGAAGTTTAACATTTGACAATAATAATATTGATAACCGTGAATGTATGTTTTGGTGTTCCCCGAAGGGTGTGGACTGTGTCAGCATGCAAGTTGGTTTAGTGTTACCTGCCATCTATATTGATTGAAAGGCCCAATTGTTTGAGCTATTACAGCCTTGCATGTTAAAACAAAATAGCTATTAAATGTGCAAAAGAAGCAAGTAATCCCATGTTGCAAAATAAGGATGAGACTGACAACAGAGAAACATGTCTAGGGGTTATGTAATATTTGGTAAAATTTGCCTCCTTATCTGAATTATATAATTTGTTTTTTAGAGCATTTATATATACACTAACTGAGTACCCGGGGTTTCCCGGTTTTTCCTTCATAATCTTTGTTGGAGAGGAAGAAGCTTTTGACTTCATATCCCGTCCTCATATATTGTTGTCATATCCCAACCCCACATCCCGTCCCCATATCCTGTCCTCATATCTCAACCTCATATCCCGTCCTCATATCCCGTCCTCCTATCCCGACCTCCTATCCAGACCTCCTATCTTGACCTTCTATCCCGTCCTCATATCTCGACCTCATGTCCCGTCCCTATGTCCCATCCTCATATTCCGTCCTCATATCTCAACCTCATGTCCCGTCCCTATGTCCCATCCTCATATCCTGTCCTCAGGTGGGACTGATTTGTGATGAAGATATTGTAAGCTGAAAATAGAAGGGGACGTGGCTTTGTGACTGATGCACAAAAAGGGTAGAGAATAAAAGGGGTGGGACTTTAACAATAGGCATGTCTTTGTGAGATGGGGTGTGGCTTGCAAGCCGGACAGACACATTCACCAGGAGATGCAGTGCGGAGCTTGTGGAGTAAGGTACTGGAAGTCCCATATACTTGCATAGGACTTGAAACAAAAAAACCATCTTTTATATAAGAGTGTAGGTAATGGTTAATTTAACTATCATATCTTTTTATTTGACATATAAGTAATATTTGTACCAGGTATTATTGAAATGTCTCCAGCCGTACAGAAGTTATCTGGGAACATACATTTCCATAGATTTGCATGGAACTTTAAACAAAAACCCCGACCCTCACAAATGGGGGTAGTTAAGGGTTAAATTAACTATCCTATATTTTAAGTGGACATATAAGTAACATGTGACTAAGAATTATTGAAATATCTCCAGCCGTTTGGAAGTTTTGCAGTAACATATATTTCCCGTAGACTTGTATGGGACTTTAAACAAAAACCCCACCCCTGGCAAATGGGGGTGGGTAAGGGTTAAATTACCTATTCTATGTTTGTTGATGACATATAAGTAACATGTGTGGCAAGTTTCATTTTAATATCTTTAGCCGTTTGTGATGCTGGAACATACACACATTGAGTTATATGTGTATATACTGTGTATATATATATATATATATATATATATATATATATATATTTACATATATTATTTATTTTGCAGTGTTACAGTGTAACCTTTATTGACATTTTTTTTATATAAACACTTAATATTTACATTAAACTCACTAATTATAAAATAAAGTAAGACCCTGTCAGTACAGTTCATGATTTTGTTGCTGTGGATATTTTATATCTAGAAATAGATAACATTTCTACCTCCTTTTGGAAAATAAGAGACTAAGAGTAGCGCAGCAAAAGACAACCCATCCCCCATCCAAAGGACAGGGGACAAGCCACAGATGACGGGGTGCGACCGCCGGGACCCCCTATATATATACATATTTACATATATATTCAATGTGTATAATAAATGTAAATATGTATGTATGTTTGTTCCACCACAACTTTGAAATGGCTGAAGATGCTTAGATGAAAATTGATAAATATGTTACCTAAATATCAACTTAAACTATACTGTAAATGAGCTACATTAACCCTAACATACCCCCTTATACTAGCATATTTTTTTCTGAAGTCCCATGCAAGTGTATGGGCCTTCCAGTTCATCTCCTGATCACATTACTATCGGACTGCAGAGATCGCCTGGGACCTTCCTGCCCACTGGCCGGCAGGCAGGTAGTGGGAAAGGGAAGGTAGGTAGACAGGTAAGAAAATATGAGGATGTGTTTTAGGGCATGCTTAAAGTGCATCTGTCATGTCAGATATACTTGCCCACACATTGCAGTAGGGGTTAACAAGAATACAGCAGGAATACCTTTCTGTGTAGATTTGGTAGCTTTATTAAGAAAAAAAAGTGTCAGAGAGGCATGGCCTGAAGTCTGCTATGCCCCAGAGCCGCAATGTCTTGCTTTGTCTGCTGATGTCCTGCCCATTCCACAAAGAGCTTGCCTGTCCACAGAAGCCTTGTGTACTTATCCCAGCATAGACGCGGTGAGTCAAGAGGTTTAGAATTATTTGAATACACATTGACAGCGCATGCGCGGGATAACTACATGTCCTGAGTGTCAGTTACCAAGAGAAGCAGGCGTGACATCAGCAAAGAGACATATTGTGGCCCCAGGGCAAAGCGGACCCCGTGCCATTAATCCATGATGCTTGGCACTAAATTCCATTCGTCCCTTTTTTACCTTGGTCACCTTCCTTTTAGTGTTGAGCGGCATAGGCCATATTCGAATTCGCGAATATTCGCGAATATATGGACGAATATTCGTCATATATTCGCTAAATTCGCATAATCGTAATATTCTCGTTTTATTTTGGCATATGCGAAAATTCGCGTATGCGAAAATTAACATATGTGAAAATTTGCATATACAAAAATTAACATAAGCGAAAATTTGCATATGCGCCAGTCTCGCACAGTAGTATTAGAGACTTCTTTACACCACAAAAGCTGGAAGCAGAGAGGGATGATCACTGTGATGTGTACTGTGGAAAAAAAAACAAAAAAAAAAACAACTAATATTCGTAATTACGAATATATAGTGCTATATTCGCGAATATTCGCGAATTCACGAATATGCGATATTCGGGAATAAAATTCGCATTGCGAATATTCGCGAGCAACACTACTTCCTTTGCACTTGCTCCAGTACACCTATACACTTCTTATTTTCAGGTGCCCAAATTGTGTCTGTCTAGTTACACTTGCACATTTTTCGTACTTCCAACACATCAACTTCAACCAGATTTAGCTTAGAACCGAATTGTTCTCTTGCTGCCTGATGTCTTCCATTGTAATGACATGTGGAAAGAACTTTGGAACAAACATTTTGGTTGTTGATTTTTCGCAAACTTTTTGCTACAAAAATTTGTCATATGAAATACAATGTTGATGGAATATCTGCAAAAAATGTATAAACTGCAGAGAAAAAATTTCCTCTGTGCATTGGTAATGTTTTAGATCCCAGATCACTCACTGAGGGGCCACATGGGGGTCGTTTCCACATACCCAGGGAGTCTTTAATTGTATGCCCCCCATTTACGTTATATTTCATGGTGATTTATGTTTTTCTTTGTAGTTATGTTTTACTGGATCATTTAGTGATACAGTCCTTATATGTATGATACTGGTATTTACCTGTCCGGAATCCTCTGGAGTGCAGGTGTATCTGGGGGAGATTTCAGGTCTCCACATCTTCTGATTGGACCAGCACTCCAATGGTGGGAAGAAGATAAGATAAATAGCTTCCCGCTGATGGTCTTGTAAGTCTGTGTTGTCAGAAGAAGCACCGTCACCGAAGAAGCATGGTCACGATCTTTGTTAGATGGGTGTCTCCCAACTATTGCTGGGTCCACAGATTATTGGTATTGATTATTATCTGGTTTATTGGTAGTTTATGAACTGGTCATTTGAAAGTACAGTGACCCCTCCACCTACGATGGCCCCGACATACGATAATTTCAACATGCGATGGCCTCTCAGAGGCCATCGCATGTTGAAGGCAGCATCAACATAAGATGCTTTTGTATGTCGGGGCCATCGCATAAACGGCTATCTGGCAGCGTTGACTGCTTCAGCTGCCCCCGGATAGCCGTTTATGGTGCCCCGTGAGCTCCGGTGATGTCTCTTACCTGTCCTCGGGGCTCCGGCGCGTCCTCTTCGGGATCCTCTGCGTCGTTGGCGCTCTCCATCGACGTCATCACGTCGCTGCGCTGTCCCGTCATCCAATAGGAGCGGCATGCGTAGCGACGTGATGGCGGCGACGGAGAGCGAGGATGCCGGGGAAGCAGAGGCCTTGCCGGAGCGTCGGGGACACCTCGGGGACGTGGCGACAGCGATGGAAGGCGACATCCAGGGCAGTGGTGACGCGCGGTGACGGTCTGGAGCGGCGGGGACAGGTGAGTACAACTTCCTCTAACAGTGGTCTTCAACCTGCGGACCTCCAGATGTTGCAAAACTGCAACACCCAGCATGCCCGCAGGTTGTAGACCACTGTCCTATACTTTACATTGCACGGGACATGTTACATGTTGAGGGACCACTGTATTTATTGGTTTCAATGTATTTATTAATCATTTATTCCTTACATTATTTATTATTATTATTAAATAAATATTTACCCTTAATACAATGGTCGGATATTATGGAGGCTTCACTCCCAAGTTATTTACTTCACCTGTCAGCAGTTTTAATGTTAAGACTGATCAGTTTATGCAGTATATATGTATCAATAATTTAGTTGGTTATAAGCAAACACAGTAGCGACCATACTATCGATTACAGCAATTGTCTATTGATTCTTTACCATAAATAATGACTATTATTGTCCTTCACATATAAATTCCTTTATAATTCACTAATGCTATGTATTAGCCTCAGTGCGCCGCCATCTTTCTCTAAAATACTTAGCGTTTAGTCATCAATTACACTTGGCAGTTCTCTTGTTCAACAAGGTGTAGGGGAATTAAATACAGGTTAATGGGCCTGGTTTGCAATTTTGGCTCAGAAGAGATGTACAAAGAGACAAAACAGGCGAATCACCCAGTGCTCATACATAATTCATGTTACATATCATTAACTATATTAAGTAGGAGCTGTGGGGAATCACATAAAGTATGTACATCAATACAGACTGCCCCTTCAGTGACAACTCCATAACAGGGCCTCCAACCTACCCAATGCCCTTTAAAATTTTGGTGTTTTGCTATGGGACAGAGTAGCTTTTCAGCCATCTTGGGCACTAAATGCAGGGTGTGACTGCTCCTCTACAGCCCATATAGCTTCCCCATGTTGTTAATCCATTACGAGCTGCCTGGAAATGTTCTGGTGATTATCTCAGGATGTAACGTCTTCTACAGTTTGACTTAACAATAAACATAATTTAATATTTCCAGCTAGACTCTTGTAATTCTCTGAATCTTCACGGGACAATCTATCCCGTCAAGTCTCCAATGAATCATGGGCAGCTTTATCTGTATATTTGCAGTTAAACAATGCCAACAGATTGTCAGGTGAGGATCCTAAAAATTTTGACAAAAGGTACTTGTTTTGGGAGTAACCAGCACTACAGACCAAGCTAGAATAAAGAAAGCAATAATACACAACTCTGTCTGCACCGTACTAAGCTCATAGTCACCAATTCAGAATTAATGTTCTTGCACGCTGTTCCATAAATCAGAACAGAATTTGTACAAACTCCAGACAGTTCCTCAATATCAAGGTAAGAACAAAAAAGCTACCACGTTGTTTTGTTAAAAGGCAAATTCCACTTTATGTCAGCAGAGGCAGTGGAAGCACATCATGGTGGAGATATGTATGAAACTGATTCATCTCTGATTACTTATGAGTAACTTCTCCAACTTCACTTTGACCTAGTTATGGTAAGTGTTTTGTATATGGGACTTTTATGTTGATGGATCCAGAAGTTACAATAACTTCAAAGCCTGTGGGGTCAAGGAAGATAGTGGAGCAATGTACTTGTCTAGGGTGGGAGTACCCCTTTAAGGAGACAGCCATCTTATCCCCTATCCAAAGGATAGGGGATAAGATGTCTGATCTCGGGGGTCCCGCTGCTGGGGACCCCCGCAGTATTGCATGCGGCACCCACCTGTTTTTTGTGCGGAAGTGCTGGAGGGTCTGAGTCGCGACTGCGGGAATGGAAGTCCGTGATGTCAGGACTCCGCCCCCATGTGACGTCACGCCCGTCCCCTCAATGCAAGTCTATGGGAGGGGGTGTGACGGCCGTCACGCCCCCTCCCATAGACTTGCATTGAGGGGACTTTCAAGAGAGTGGCTGCCTGCTCGAATGCTCTTCCATTCAAAAGGGGACACGGGACCCTGTTCTGGTGATCAGTGGAGGTCCTAGTGGTCGTTCTCTTAGCACTCTCGTAGTCATCACCAACACTGTGAATAGTTAATAACTTGTAATTACTGGAATTTCCCTTTAAAACACAGGGGCAGTATATAGACCATAACAAAAATAACTTATTTAAACTAATTTGTTACTGATGGCACTCTTGACCAAATAGGGAACATTTTTCATGGTGGCCAGAGAAATATTGGTGAATTATTGTTTTCTGTATGGCCAATCCAACATTCTAGTAGAGTGTAATTCAGGTATTGTGAATTTCCAAATGGAAATGTGGATATGGAGGTGCACCATCCTGCTGATCCGGTAGTATTGGCTAGTGACAGTAAGCTTGGCAAAAGAGAAGTGACCGTTGCCTTTGTACAGAACACATTTACTTTGTCCCTCAGGTTTGGCTCTCGAAAATGAAAGCTGTGCTGTGATTGTTTGCTATAACCAACTAAGCCAGTTATGCTTTGATTTTCAGTCATTGGTCATGTACCATTGATGTTCCTTTAAAGCATCACTGTCATTTAAAACAACTTTTCACATATTACTCAGATGTGTAAAAAATTTAGATCACACCAGGTCTCAGTCCAGAGTGGCAGTGAGCACCTACCTCCCCGGCTGTCACTCAAACCAGACTCATTTCCTATACAATATAATAAAGTGAATAATATGAATACATGCGCTGCCATGCACTTCAACTTATAACTGGGGATTGCAGAAGGTCTCAGGAACGAGACTTGGTGCGATGTAAACTTTTCTACTGCCTGGGAAACGTGTCAGACAGTGACGCCTTAACTATAGGCCTTTACTTTTGCTCCATCCTTTCTGAATCCTTCTGTATACAATGGTATATGTGGAAAGTATTTACCCGTATAATGTAAGCAACACTGTCTACTTTTGGAAACTGGAGGTTAATGTGAGTCACCCAGTATAACTATGTATATGGCTTTGGTGATACAGCTAAAAGAACATTTCCGAGATTAAATACACAACATATGGTAGTGCGACCCAGGCTAGTTATCATGGTATCATGGTGCAGCCCTGGCTTGACTAGTTATTGTTTCCTTGTTTTCTTTCCTTTTAAACATTGGAGAAGACAAGAGTAATTTTACCCAGTGAAAAATAACACATGCAATAGCTGGCTTAAAGCTATTTCACGCAACCTTGCCATAGACGTGCACACTCACATTGACCAAGCATGTATGTGTATTTCAGTGGGAGAAGAGTCAGACAAATATGCTTTTTTTTTTTTTTTATCCAACATACCTGATCCTTCTTCCCTCTTTATCTGCCATCAGGGGATGGTCAGAAGACCTTGATATATTAGAATGTCACCTATACATGCACAAATCTGCAGATTCAGATGACTATCATATGTAAGGCCTGAGTAAGGCTGGGTTCACACCACGTTTTTCAAATACGGTAACCGTATACAGTTTTCCGCAAAAAAAACGTATACGACTGTATCCAAAACCATATGCATAGAGAATGCATTGTAAACCGTATTCCAAATGTTGTGTACGGTTGCATCCGTTTTGCCTCGGATACGGTTTTGCCGATTTTTCTACCGTAGGCAAAAACGCTGTCGACCACGTTTTTGCCTCCGGTTGGAAAACCGTATGCGAACCGTATGCGGTTCTTTTAACATTGTTGTCTATGAGAACAGTACATAGAATTTCAGAATACGGTTGCACACGGTTTTTCTAATCCGTTTTTGGAGTTGACACATGCGCAGATTGGAATTTCAATAGAACAATAGTAACTTTCTTAAATTGCTGGAAAACTAATTCCAACAAAATAGCAAAACCATTGGCAAAAACTGATGCAAACGGATAGAAACGTATGGGGAAAAAACGTATACGTTTTAATTTGGAGTCATACGGTTGTATAAGGTTGCATACGGTTTTTGCCATACGTTTTTTAGCGGAAAACCGTATACGGTAACCGTATTTGAAAAACGTGGTGTGAACCCAGCCTAACTCTCACCACCACTTTACTGTTCTGTTTGTAAAAATAAGACCTATTGGCTTGAATTGTAATGTGTTTGAATTTTTCCATATATTTCAGAAATTCTTGTTGCCCATGTTATATCTAATGTAATTGATTTAGGTGAAGATTTATTCATAGCTGTCATGTATTTTATTCAAGCGGTACGATAACAAGATCTAACATAACCTCTTTAACAATGGCAGAAACAAAGCTTCAATTATAGTCAACAAGTCTCTAGAGAACATGGGAGGGGTGATAAATACAGGTTACTGGGCCAAGATCCGACACATCTTGGCACAGAAGGGTTTTCCATTACTCATTAGTTGCTTTTCACATCATGCATTAATTAGAATTACTAACATCTTAATTTCTATAGCATGTCTATAACATGTAGGCGCAAAGGACTACTTAGCAGTTACATTGTTAGTGTACGGCTGGATTTACACATAGTTTTTTTTGGCCTGTTTTCTTTTTAGTCGTAAACAGCTGAAAAAAACGTCCAGAAAAAAAAAAAAAATGAAAATGCAACAAACAAAACATATATACAATTGGGCAAAAAAGAATGTAGTCAGCCACCAGTTGTGCAAGTTCTCTCAATTAAAAAGATGAGAGCCCTGTAATTGTCATCATAGGTATATCCATAAAAAATCCATAAAAACACATTGTCTGATTTTTTAAGAATGTATTTGCAAATTATGGTGGAAAATAAGTATTTGGTCACCTACAAACAAGCAAGATTTCTGGCTCTCACAGAACTGTAACTTCTTTAAGGGTACGTTCACACTACGGAATTGCCGCGAAATTTCCGGGCGCAATTCCACAGTGTGAACTTTAACATTAGTGTGAACGGGTCTCCGCGAGACCCGTTCACACTGCAGAATTTCAGCGTCGGACATTTCCACCGCTGAAAGTGTTCCGCGCAAAGAAAGAACATGTTCATTCTTTGTGCGGAATCCGAGATGCGTACCATAGCCGTCAATCGTGACGGCTCAGTGCCCCGCGGCCCTAGCGCTGAAGTATTCGGCCAGGCGGAATCTCCGCTCGCTGAATTCAGCGAGCGGAGATTCCGCAGTGTGAACGAGCCCTGACACCTAGGCAAGTAGCTTGGTGTGAAGAAACCTCTGTCATTGCATTTGCCAACAAAGGGTATATAACAAAGTACTGAGATGAACTTTTGCTATTGACCAAATACTTATTTTCCCCCATAATTTACAAATAAATTCTTTAAAAATCAGACAATGTGATTTTATGGATTTTTTTTCTCATGATGTCTATCATAGTTGAGGTATACCTGTAATGAAAATTACAGGCCTCTCATCTTTTTAAGTGGGAGAACTTGCACAATTGGTGACTGACTAAATACTTATTTGCTCCACTGTATGTGTGTGTGTTTGTGTGTGTGAACATAGCCTTAGTGTTAGAAAATCATATCCAGTATATCATAGGCATACTCCACAGTACCCGTCATCATTTTTCAACACCCTATATCCTCCACGGCCACGGACAAGCCTAATTAAACTGTGGGACTGGTTAGTGTCCCAGTAGGTATGGGGACCCCTAGTGGGATTTTCAGGAGCTGTTTTCTTTATTAACTATTCAAAATTTTTGAACAACCATATTACAAAAGGTCTTTAATTTTCATTAACATATTACATATAAAATGTGTTTGGATCTGACAGTGCCCATTTAAGCCTTTGAGCCCACAATGCCAAGTTATTGAAGCATTGGGGAGCCCTGGTGGAATAACGGCTTGACGGTGGTTTGAGTGGGACCCTATAATGGGAAGGGGCTGGTAATCCTTTATCGCTATTTGATAGTTAGTTTCTGTTGGCACCTGGCACATTAAGATGGGTTTTTAGAGAATTATTTGGCTACAGGGAGGTTTGTAAGGAGTTAATATGGCAAGTGGGGTGGAGGGGAAAGGGGTTAAATGGGATCAGCAAGGGGAAGAGCAACCATTTGGCGAACGTAAGCTAGGAAAGTCCCTCATACCCTTCCTTATGCTGAAAGGGGTACTCCGCCCCTATACATGGGGATAACAAGGGGATAACATCTCCAGTCATCCGGCACATGCACAGACTTCGCTCCGTGCACCCGGGTGACTGGGGTGCTGTGGCAGAGTTTGTGTTGGTCCCCAGCGGCCGGACCCTCGCTATCAGACATGTTATCACCTATCCTTTAGATAGGTGAACCTACACCCGGAAGTGTCTTAGTGCAAGTCTTTTTATTTTACTGTTATCTATTACTACGTATTATTTTATGTTGCCAGAGGCAAAGTCACATGGTTTCCAGGGGTCATGGCTATGCTGCAGTGGGTCAGTGGATAGCAGGGTGGAAGGGATTACTGAAGTAATGGTATTCACCCACCCACTGCAGCATAAGCTTGGTTCTCTGAAGACCATGTGACTTATGAAATATTGTCTCTGACCACATGGATTGCTGGGAAAGGTCAGAGACAACGGTAAAATTAAATAGACTTCCGCTACAGCACTTCCAGGTGTGCATTAAAATGGAGGTAATAGAAACATATGTCACAGTGATATAACTTGGCATCATGGGCTTAAAGGCTGATAAACGAATTCCTTGAATGCCAACATATGAAGTAGCTACACAATTAAACAAATAAAACCATTACAATGATATATATAATGAAAACAAAAGCGCAAACAAACAAAAGAAGAAAGGGTCTTTTCTTACAAGAGCTTACGATCTAAATGGAACAGGAAGAATAACACAATAGATATTTGCTATTAATCCTAAGGAACAAGCCCATTGCAAATAATAAAAAACTGCAAGAAGCAGTCACCCAGACAATGTTCGAGGCAACACTGATGTAAAGTATAGAGCAATGGCAAATGGGGAGATAGCAAGTCAATGTCACGTTTGCAGTGTCCTTCCTTTGATGTTTTTGTCATTTTTTTTCCAGTCCCATCCACTTATTTCTTGGAGAATCATCGTAGAGGTTGGCACCTGTTTGTCTTCAGCCATAGAGTTGACAAACAACAAAAGTTGCTTTCTCCATGATGATGTCTATGGGCTGCATTAGAATATTTGATGTACTTTTCGCCCTCTAGGACGCACTGGCATATAAGACTCACCCTATTTTAAAGGTGGTGTTCCCGACGCTCCGGACGTCTTCTTCCCCGGGATCCACGCTCTCCGTCGCCGTCATCACGTCGCTACGCACGCCGCTCCTATTGGATGACGGGACGGCGTGCGCGACGACGTGATGACGTCGAAGGAGAGTGCCGGCCATGCACGGAGCAGACACAGAGGAGGCAGGTAAGGTCCCTCCCCGTGTCCTGCAAGCTGTTCGGGATTTCACCGCGGCGGTCCTGAACAGCCCGACTGTGCAACCGGGTTAGTGTTATTTTCGCTTCAGATGCGGCGGTCCTGAACAGCCTGAA
Organism: Hyla sarda; assembly: GCF_029499605.1. Taxonomy (NCBI): domain Eukaryota; kingdom Metazoa; phylum Chordata; class Amphibia; order Anura; family Hylidae; genus Hyla; species Hyla sarda. Next base: position 43,493,974 of record NC_079197.1, on the reverse strand, counting down.
CAGGTTAGTGTTATTTTCGCTTCAGACGCGGCGGTCAGCTTTGATCGCCGCGTCTGAAGGGTTAATACAGGGCATCATTAATACGGGATCGGTGATGTCCTGTATTAGCCGCGGGTCCCGGCCGTTGATGGCCGCAGGTATTCGCCGTATAAGACACACCAACTTTTCCCCCCCTAGTTTTGGGGAAGAAAAAGTGAGTCTTATACGGCGAAAAATACGGTACTTATCTCACCCTCCTCAAGCTGTTCATTGTACACTCGTGGGTAAACATTGTTATCTATTAGGATCCTATGTTATTCCTCTCAGTCAGAAAGCTTGTGAAAAACAAAGCCGTCTGTGGCTAAACAATGGGATTCAAAGCCATAATCGTTACTTATTACAGGTACAATAAAAAATGGGTCACTAGCGCCAACCAAGTAAATAACCAGCCTAGAATTAACCTCAAGCCGCCATGAGATCTTTATCCCTCTGGAGAATGCCTGTCGAAGTGTTTAGCTTCAGCAGATCAGGTATTAGATGTTGTAAAGATGTTTATAAAGGATTTTACTGAGCTAATTCAGCATTGCACCATGACAGTTCTCACAGTATACAGCCAGGAGTCACATTAAAAGTATGTGAACATCTTGTCCTCAGAGGTTTTATTGGGCTATATGAGGTTAGTGTATTTGGGTTGTATATATTCCTTCTATGCCAAACTGTCTGTGTTCACAGTTCTTAGAAGAACAATTACACCAAATTGTTTGTCTACCTGAGTCCAAATGTAATTATATTGTGTCACCTGCTATCTTGCAATAAACGTATCCCTACCAATTCAAGATTTGACTCTATAAATAACCAATAAATGAGACCATTTTCAGATTTTGTCCAGTACGCGCTGTTGCCGTTGGTGGCAAATATTGTTAATGGTATCTGGTGCCAAGATAATGTAGAGATTATGAAAAGTTACACAATATTGCTACTTTTTATCAGACAAGTATATATGTTCTTCACTGTAAAATATGAAATGCTTATTGTTCTGCTATTATGTTTTTTAACAACTTGAACATAACTGTAATACATATCTGCTATTTTGGAAAACCCATTTAACATTGCCTATTGATGGTGCTGTTAAGGAACCTTAAATGAGCACTGTAAGATACAAGCACTTTTTAAATGTTGTACATCTTTGCAAAACATTAATCTTTCTAATGCCATGGACAATGTCAAATAAGTCAGGATGGGATGTCCTGTCTGATAGCACTCATCTGTGCTCTCTTCTGTCTGATAGTACTCCTCTGTGTTCTCTCCTGTCTGATAGTACTCCTCTGTGCTCTCTCCTGTCTGATAGTACTCCTCTCTGCTCTCTCCTGTCTGATAGTACTCCTCTGTGTTCTCCCCTGTCTGATAGTACTCCTCTGTGCTCTCTCCTGTCTGATAGCACTCCTCTGTGCTCTCTCCTGTCTGATAGGACTCTTCTGTGCTCTCTCCTGTCTGGTAGCACTCCTCTGTGTTCTCTCCTGTCTGATAACATTCCTCTGTGCTCTCTCATGTCTGATAGTACTCCTCTGTGCTCTCACCTGTCTGATAGCACTCCTCTGTGCTCTCTCCTGTCTGATAGTACTCCTCTGTGCTCTCACCTATCTGATAGTACTCCTCTGTGCTCTCTCATGTCTGATAGTACTCCTCTGTGCTCTCACCTGTCTGATAGCACTCCTCTGTGCTCTCTCCTGTCTGATAGTACTCCTCTGTGCTCTCACCTATCTGATAGTACTCCTCTGTGCTCTCTCATGTCTGATAGTACTCCTCTGTGCTCTCTCCTGCCTGATAGTACTCCTCTGTGCTCTCACCTGTCTGATAGCATACCTCTGTGCTCTCTCCTGTCTGATAGTACTCCTCTGTACTCTCTCCTGTCTGATAGCACTCATCTGTGCTCTCTCCTATCTGATAGTACTCTTCTGAGCTCTCTCCTTTCCGATAGGACTCTTCTGTGCTCTCTCCTGTCTGATAGCACTCCTCTGTGCTCTCTCCTGTCTGATAGGACTCCTCTGTGCTCTTTCTTGTCTGATAGGACTCCTCTGTGCTCTCTCCTGTCTGATAGTACTCCTCTGTGCTCTCACCTGTCTGATAGTACTTCTCTGTGCTCGCTCATGTCTGATAGTACTCCTCTGTGCTCTCACCTGTCTTATAGCACTCCTCTGTGCTCTCTCCTGCCTGATAGTACTCCTCTGTGCTCTCACCTGTCTGATAGCATACCTCTGTGCTCTCTCCTGTCTGATAGTACTCCTCTGTACTCTCTCCTGTCTGATAGTACTCCTCTGTGCTCTCTCCTATCTGATAGTACTCTTCTGAGCTCTCTCCTTTCTGATAGGACTCTTCTGTGCTCTCTCCTGTCTGAAAGCATTCCTCTGTGCTCTCTCCTGTCTGATAGGACTCCTCTGTGTTCACTCCTGTCTGATAGTACTCCTCTGTGCTCTGTCCTGTTTGGTAGTACTCCTCTGTGCTCTCTTCTGTCTGATAGGACTCTTCTGTGCTCTCTCCTGTCTGATAGTACTCCTCTGTGCTCTCTCCTGTCTGATAGTACTCCTCTGTGCTCTCTTCTGTCTGATAGGACTCCTCTGTGCTCTCTCCTGTCTAATAGTACTCCTCTGTGCTCTCTCCTGTCTGATAGCACTCCTCTGTGCTCTCTCCTGTCTGATAGTACTCCTCTGTGCTCTCTCCTTTCTGATAGGACTCCTCTGTGCTCTCTCCTGTCTGATAGCACTCCTCTGTGCTCTCTCTTGTCTGATAGCATTCCTCTGTGCTCTCTCCTGTCTGATAGTACCCCTCTGTGCACTCTCCTGTCTGATAGGACTCCTCTGTGCTCTCTCCTGTTCTATCAGACAGCACCGGAGTGCTAGCCCACCTTCACTTACTGGACTTTGTCCATGCCTGTGCCTCAGCTTGGACAAAGCCATGATTTTATAAGCCATGATTTCTATCAAAATTAAATAACATTTTCTTATGAATTATATTAGAAAAGTTTTTGAATATGACAGTGCCCATTTGAAGGGGTTGTCCTTTGGACAACATGGCTGCTTTATTTTCCAAAAACAGCACCACACACATCTACAGGTTGTGTGTCATATTGTACCTCAATGATTCTGAGTTGAATAAGGCAGAGCTGTAAAACCACATACAACCCATGGACAGGCACCATGTTCCTTTAAGCTTAGACAACCCCTTTTACCAGCAGAGAAGTGTTATTGCAAGGGGTTGGAATAAGCCTTGTGTCCTGCACAGGTTGGATTGAGTGCTCAGATGTCTAGTGACAGTCGAGATCCTGATCCAAAATCTGGGATCAGAGGAACCTCCGATCCCAGCCATGTAACTATCATTATTTATAAATATATCAGGGGGCAGTACAGAGATCTCTCCCATGACCTATTAATACTCAGGATTGTATCTATAACAAGGGGGCATCCTCTACATCGTAGGAAAGAAGATTTCTTCCTCTATAGGGGTTCCCTACTAAGAGCAGTGAGACTATGGAACTCTCTGCCAGAGGAGGTGGTCATGGTAAACTTAATAAAAGACTTCAAAAGGGGCCTAATTGCATTAATGCATTTCTGGAGAGAAATAATAATACAGGTTATGGATACTAGATCTATAGGGACATTGAATCAGGGATTTATTCTGGTTGCCATATTTGTAGTTGGGAAGGAACTTTCCCCCTAGTATGGGGCAATTGGCATCATGCTCATAAGGGTTGTTTGCCTTCCTCTGGATCAACACAGTAGCGACACAATAGAAATATAAGTTAAACTTGGTGGACTCTTGTCTTTATTCAACCTTATGAACTACGTAACTATGTACATAAATACTTAAATGCTTTGGCTAATAAAAATCCCATCTGCACGACAAGGTGCTAATGGATTTCCATGGCAGCTGGGGGCATAATAAAGGACTTGTGTTATTAGTTCCTCACAAAATTCTACATTATTATAAAAAAATACACATAACTATTATTATTGTGTGAATTAACTTTTATAATCATACATGATGAAGGCCCCCACGTTCCACTATATGCCACCCCGGCATCACAGACATGAATGAATGGGGTGTAGCATGACATCAAGAGGGGGGCATAATTTGACATCAAGACTATGGCCTCGAACCCTGCATTCGGAATGAAGAGTTCAGAATGCCAGAGTGGCGTGCAGGGTATCGCGGGGCCCCTGGCCCTCAGACATCTTATCACCTATCCCTTGGATAGGGGATAAGATGTCTAGGGGTGGAGTAACCATTTAAAATTTAAGCCTTCATACAAAGAAACAAACATACAATAAAACTTTATGGACCTTTGAAATGTAGCAACAAGAAGTGTTTTTATTATATAAAAGATGTATAATACAAAAAAGCTGCATATATTTGATATTGGCAAAATCATATTGATCCAGAGATTCAGTACATCATGTAATATATACCACACAGTGAAATCTGGGAAAGCAAAATCCCTCCCAGATCTCTCTAAATGGGCACTGTCATTTAAAAAAACAACTTTTAATATGTCGTAGATATGTGCTCAATAGAACGAGCCAAGAGAAGTGTGCCTTTTGTGTGTTCTTTCCCATCTCTATGTCATGTTTTTAGTGATTGGTTGGGGTCTGAACACTCAGACCCTGACAGATAAAAACTTTTTAACAATCTGACAATTTGACTTGTCAAATGTTTTATATACTGACAGATACAATGGACCCTTAAATGACATTCAATAATTAGTAAGGAATACATGTTATGTGGATGTCTATATTTATATATTTCCCAAGACATGTAAAGGGTAAAGTAAACCTTATATCCTCCCTGACAATAAACACATAGACACAGCAGACTAAAAGTGCCAGTGTGTTACCATGCGGCAAGGCCAAAGTATTGTCTAAGTATGCCCGATGTGAGCACCGATCAAATAGTCTATTACATGGCTTGGTTATCCTGGGCTGCTTTTACTTCTATCATCGGTCGGCCAGTAATTGTTCTCTGGAATAGGTCACTAACAGGAAAAGACAGTGAACTTAACAGGAGATTGAGTTGAAGAAACATTGTGGGCTTTGCAAATCTTCAGCTCTAAGAAGGAGAATGTGAAGGGCCACAGTTGGGAGATACCCGTGACCCGTTTGTTCCAGTCTGGTAAAGCAAATTGACTGGCAGAGTAAAGAGGGTCGGTTTTAGCCCTACAAGCTTTTTGAAGGCAAGCGAGGCCAAGTGTGAAGCCCGTAAAAGTAGTCCTGTAAAGTGACTGGATTGACAATGAGATGCGAAACAAGACCAATGGGTCCCTAACAGGAAAGCTAAAAACAAACCATCCTCTTGTGTACAGTAAAGGTACGACTGGAACACTGTTGGGGGAAATTATAAATAGGGCAGATTATTAAACTTTTCTTAAAAAATGGTCGGAAATGTAAGTAACTCAGAGCACACAGTGTACATGTGTCAAATACAAAAATGTAGTAAATGTCAAAAGGGGTCCTGGGGGCATGATAAAGATAGCCAACTGTGTTTGAGGTTCCAGCTTTGAAAAGTATGTAGGTCATTTCATTGTAAACCACATGCCTTTTGCACTAAAAATACTAGCAAGCTGGTACTTGGGTCTCAGGATAATGGCCTGTTGTCCACCTTAGCATCACTGAGTTACATGATTTTCTGTATGAATTATATTTGATGGACTTATATAATCCTGGAGAGTTTCAGCATTTTTTTTAACCTACTTATGGTAAACCTTATCCATTTTGTCCACTGAATACCGGAAGCGAACAGAAAAAGCTGTTGTTTTATTGATTCCATTTGAAACAAGCCATGCACAAGAATACAGGCTTAAATCAGAGCCACCTCGCTTTCCAAGTTTATGTTAGTCCTTTCATTACAGAGCGCTTGATGCATACACACAAAGCGGCAGAGTTTATACTTCTGGATTACTTTAAACTTCTCTGTGGCACACAGCGCTCTGTCTTCTGTATCTCTGAGTCATCCAATCCAGTTAGGATTCTAATAAAGCTGCTCACTTGTGAAATGTGCCTGGAAACTAGTAATGTTTTTTTGCTTGATACTAGAATACTGTTCCAGGAATTGAACCACTGTTTAATGCCATGAAGGACTGTCTTATATACTGTATGGTTTGACTGCATATGATATTTTTATAAGGCAGCCAGGGCATACCTAGTGCCCCTTCACCCCTGGTGAGGTGATGTATCAGTTGTATCAGATTAGTAGGTCCCCCATTAAGTAGACATATCCCCCACAGTAGGCAGATAGTTGCCCCATAGGTAGGTATGTCCCACAGTAGTTAATAGTAGAAAGTTCCCTTACTAGCAAGTCCACCCATATGCAGTTATGCCCTCAGTTATGTAGCACCCCCCCCCCCCAGTGAGTAAATACTTTCTTAGGTAGGTAAGTGGATCTCTCACCTCCAGTAGGTAAATAAATTCCTATGTAGGAAGCTTGATCTCCCCAGTAGGTAAATACATTACTTGGTAGGTAAGTAGGTAGCAATGTAGGTAGGTATGTAGATAGCTAGGAAGGTAGCCAGGTAGGTAGGTAGCTATGTAGACAGGCATGCAGCTATGTAGGTAAGTATGGAGCCAGGTAGCCATAAAGTTACATAGCCAAGTAGGTAGCCATAAAGCTAGATAGTCAAGTAGATAGCCAGGAAGCTAGCCAGGTAGGTAGTCAAAGTTCCCTGTTCTCCCCTCCCCAAGATGCAGGGATGAAAGAGGGAAAATAAATTATGCTTACCTCATGACCCATGTGGCTAGGGTTCCAGCGATCATATCCTTGCAGTTCAGGTTGTAGACATTTAGTATTAGGATTACCCCTTTATGGGGTATGTCCTCAATAAGGTGATGTGAGGATGCTGAGTTGTAGCACCTGCTTTCTCACCCCTTTTCAGCGCTTTTCATCAACCAGCAAAAGCCCCTGATTGTTATTGGTAGCAAAATGAATTCTTCCATAACTGCTCCCTGTTCCAGTAATCTGGCAATTCACATGTCTGATCTTCAGATCTTCTTCCAAATGACCACCTCTGTGGACAGGACCAGTACACAGGGCCAGGGGCGGACACAGACAGCAGAGGGCCCCTGTGCAAAGAATGTGCCTGGCCCCCCCCCCACAGCACTGTGCCCCCTCATGTACCTAGATCCCACCGGAGGGCCTCCACTTACCCCGCGTGTGTAGTGTCGCCACTTGCCTTGTCCACCACAGGTGGATGGAACGGCTCCTGAGGTGGGCTCCGGGTGGCCCCTGTCCCTCTCAGTGTGTGGCCCAGTGAGTACTCCGCCGGGTCAGCCTGACCCGTATCTAGCTGGGAGGCAGAGGGCAGTGCTCCCATTTACATTCGCACCCCTGGACTTAGCACGACACCCCTTGGCACCCCCTGGTTCCTTGGCTTCTTATCCTTAGTGATAGAAGTGACTTACAGGCAGGGCCAGACTGGGACCAAAAATAGGCCCAGGCATTTTAAAATAAACAGCCCATTTTTATGGTGGGGGTCTGACTCATGGGACCCCCACCAATCACCTTGGTTCAAGTGGCTCCCGAGATGTTGGAAAGCTGCAACTCCCATCATGTCTGAACTGACTACAGCTGATGGGACAGTCAGGAGACTACACAATGATATCAGTGACTACAGCTCTGATGGGACAGTTAGAAAAATACACAATGATATCACTGACCTGAGTGACGTCTTCTCTGTTGTCTTTACTTTTCTTCTTCCTCTGGTCCAGACACCAGGATTTCTTCCATCTTCTCTGCAGAGTCTGACACCCGGACATCATTGGTTCCTTAATTTGTCAGTAGATCCTCATCCTCTGTATGATGACAATAATCATTATTAGTGTTGAGCGGCATAGGCCATATTCGAATTCGCGAATATTCGCGAATATATAGACGAATATTCGTCATATATTCACGAATATTCGCATATTCGTAACATTCTCGTTTTATTTTCGCGTACGCAAAAATTCCGTATGCGAAAATAACATATGCGAAAATTAACATATGCAAAATTAACATAAGCAAAAATTCGCTTATGCGAAAATTAGCATATGATAATTTTCACATATGCGAAAATTCGCACACCAGTCTCACACAGTAGTATTAGAGCCTTCTTTACACCACACAAGCTGGAAGCAGAGAGGGATGATCACTGTGATGTGTACTGTGAAAAAAAAAAAAAAAAACAATATTCGTAATTACGAATATATAGCGCTATATTCGCGAATATTCGCGAATTCGCGAATATGCGACATTCGCAAATAAAATTCATATTGCGAATATTCGCGAGCAACACTAATCATTATAACCTTGCCAAATACTGTACCCTGAATATAATACTGCCAACCACTGTACCCCCTGAATATAATACTGCCAACCACTGTACCCCCTGAATACTGCTAACCACTGTACCCCTGAATATAATACTGCCAACCACTGTACCCCTGAATATAATACTGCCAGCCACTGTACCCCCGAATATAATACTGCCAAATACTGTACCCCTGAATATAATACTGCCAACCACTGTACTCTATTAATATAATACTGCCAACCACGATACACCACTGAATCACCCCATACACCCCACGCACTCCATCCTCAGTCTCCTCATCACTCCATACACCCCATGCAACCCATCCTCAGTCTCCTCATCTCCCCCATACACCCCATCCTCAGTCTCATCACCCCATACACCCCACACAACCCATCCTCAGTCTCCTCATCATCCCCATATACCCCATCCTCAGTCTCCTCATCACCCCATACACCCCACGCACCCCATCCTCAGTCTCCTCATCACCCCATCCTCAGTCTCCTCATCACTCCATACACCCCATGCACTCCATCCTCAGTCTCCTCATCACCCCATACACCCCATGCACTCCATCCTCAGTCTCCTACTCACCCCATGCACTCCATCCTCAGTCTCCTCATCACCCCATGCACTCCATCCTCAGTCTCCTCATCACCCCATGCACTCCATCCTCAGTCTCCTCATCACCCCATACACCCCATCCTCAGTCTCCTCATCACCCCATGCACTCCATCCTCAGTCTCCTCATCACCCCATGCACTCCATCCTCAGTCTCCTCATCACCCCATGCACTCCATCCTCAGTCTCCTCATCACCCCCATACACCCCCGCACCCCATACTCAGTCTCCTCATCACCCCATGCACTCCATCCTCAGTCTCCTCATCACCCCATACACCCCACGTACCCCATCCTCAGTCTCCTCATCACCCCATACACCCCACGCACTCCATCCTCAGTCTCCTCATCCCCCCATACACCCCATGCACTCCATCCTCAGTCTCCTCCTCACCCCATGCACTCCATCCTCAGTCTCCTCATCACCCCATGCACTCCATCCTCAGTCTCCTCATCACCCCATGCACTCCATCCTCAGTCTCCTCATCACCCCATGCACCCCATCCTCAGTCTCCTCATCACCCCATGCACTCCATCCTCAGTCTCCTCATCACCCCCTGCACTCCATCCTCAGTCTCCTCATCACCCCATACACCCCACGCACCCCATCCTCAGTCTCCTCATCACCCCATACACCCCACGCACCCCATCCTCAGTCTCCTCATCACCCCATACACCCCACGCACTCCATCCTCAATCTCCTCATCACCCCATGCACTCCATGCATTCCATCCTCAGTCTCCTCATCACCCCATACACCCCATGCACTCAATCCTCAGTCTCCTCATCACCCCATGCACTCCATCCTCAGTCTCCTCATCACCCCATACACCCCATGCACTCAATCCTCAGTCTCCTCATCACCCCATGCACTCCATCCTCAGTCTCCTCATCACCGCATACACCCCATGCACTCCATCCTCAGTCTCCTCATCATCCCATGCACTCCATCTTCAGTCTCCTCATCACCATATGCACTCCATCCTCAGTCTCCTCATCACCCCATGCACCCCATGCACTCAATCCTCAGTCTCCACATCACCCCATGCACTCCATCCTCAGTCTCCTCATCACCGCATACACCCCATGCACTCCATCCTCAGTCTCCTCATCACCCCATACACCCCATGCATTCCATCCTCAGTCTCCCCATCACCGCATACACCCCATGCACCCCATCCTCAGTCTCCTCATCACCCCATACACCCCATGCACTCCATCCTCAGTCTCCTCATCACCCCATACACCCCATGCACTCCATCCTCAGTCTCCTACTCACCCCATGCACTCCATCCTCAGTCTCCTCATCACCCCATGCACTCCATCCTCAGTCTCCTCATCACTCCATACACCCCATCCTCAGTCTCCTCATCACCCCATGCACTCCATCCTCAGTCTCCTCATCACCCCATGCACTCCATCCTCAGTCTCCTCATCACCCCATGCACTCCATCCTCATCACCCCATACAACCCATGCACTCCATCCTCAGTCTCCTCATCACCCCCATACACCCCCGCACCCCATCCTCAGTCTCCTCATCACCCCATGCACTCCATCCTCAGTCTCCTCATCACCCCATACACCTCACGCACCCCATCCTCAGTCTCCTCATCACCCCATACACCCCACGCACTCCATCCTCAGTCTCCTCATCCCCCCATACACCCCATGCACTCCATCCTCAGTCTCCTCATCACCCCATGCACTCCATCCTCAGTCTCCTCATCACCCCATGCACTCCATCCTCAGTCTCCTCCTCACCCCATGCACTCCATCCTCAGTCTCCTCATCACCCCATGCACTCCATCCTCAGTCTCCTCATCACCCCATGCACTCCATCCTCAGTCTCCTCATCACCCCATGCACCCCATCCTCAGTCTCCTCATCACCCCATGCACTCCATCCTCAGTCTCCTCATCACCCCATACACCCCACGCACCCCATCCTCAGTCTCCTCATCACCCCATACACCCCACGCACCCCATCCTCAGTCTCCTCATCACCCCATACACCCCACGCACTCCATCCTCAATCTCCTCATCACCCCATGCACTCCATCTTCAGTCTCCTCATCACCATATGCACTCCATCCTCAGTCTCCTCATCACCCCATGCACCCCATGCACTCAATCCTCAGTCTCCACATCACCCCATGCACTCCATCCTCAGTCTCCTCATCACCGCATACACCCCATGCACTCCATCCTCAGTCTCCTCATCACCCCATACACCCCATGCATTCCATCCTCAGTCTCCCCATCACCGCATACACCCCATGCACTCCATCCTCAGTCACCTCATCACCCCATGCACTCCATCCTCAGTCTCCTCATCACCGCATACACCCCATGCACTCCATCCTCAGTCTCCTCATCACCCCATACACCCCATGCACTCCATCCTCAGTCTCCTCATCACCCCATACACTCCATGCACTCCATCCTCATCACCCCATACAACCCATGCACTCCATCCTCAGTCTCCTCATCACCCCCATACACCCCCGCACCCCATCCTCAGTCTCCTCATCACCCCCATACACCCCACGCACTCCATCCTCAGTCTCCTCATCACAGCATACACCCCATGCACTCCATCCTCAGTCTCCTCATCACCCCATGCACTCCATCCTCAGTCTCCTCATCACCCCATACACCCCACGCACCTCATCCTCATCACCCCATACACCCCATGCACTCCATCCTCATCACCCCATACAACCCATGCACTCCATCCTCATCACCCCATACAACCCATGCACTCCATCTTCAGTCTCCTCATCACCCCATACACCCCATGCACTCCATCCTCATCACCCCATACAACCCATGCACTCCATCCTTAGTCTCCTCATCATCCCCATACACCCCATGCACTCCATCCTCAGTCTCCTCATCACCCCCATACACTCCATCCTTAGTCTCCTCATCACCCCATACAACCCACGCACTCCATCTTCAGTCTCCTCATCACCTCATACACCCCACGCACTCCATCCTCAGTCTCCTCATCACCTCATATACCTTAAGCACCTCATCATTATTACACAGCTGACACCCCCCCCCCCCCAGTCCTTCTCATCAACATTAAACCCCCTAATCACTACACCCCTGACCCCCCTTCTGGTCCTCCTTATCAACACTACGCTCTCCCAGACCCCCAATCCTCCTTATCATTACACCACCAACCTCTTCAGCACCCCTCCTGTCCTCTTCATCATCATTTCAATCCCCTCCCCCACCGCCCTGCACCCGACCGTCACTCTCCTCACCTTATCTGCTCAGCGATGCGGCTGTGAGGCGGGAGGGTTTGCTGCTCCTGTCGCTTCTGCCGGGGTCAGAGGCCATGACACGTGACGTCAGGGGCTTGGAACAGACGTGCGTGCCTGCGCCGGGCACGTCTGTTCCCATCAGCCCCTGGCCTGTCCGTCTAGCCCGGCCGGTTTAAAGGTAAATGACTGCTGTCAGCGGCAGGTCCGGGACCTGTTGCTGCAGCATTTAGTATGAAGTACTGGCAGGGGGCCCTGCAGGGGCCCAAACTGTGAAGCCCAGGCTGTGACCTGGGCTACTAGGGGGGCCCCCTAACACGCTGGGCCCCTGTGCAGCCGAACCGGCTGAACAAGTGATATGTCCGCCCCTGCACAGGGCCCTAAGCCATCTTCCTTAGCGCTATATTTTCACTGTGTCACACTGAACATGTGATCCTTCCATGGCCCCACGTGTCTGCTTGTATGGGCTCAATTTGCTGAACAGTAGACTGCTACAATGTTTTGTCCCAGCAAATAAGCATTTACCTGCAAGAAGTGACCTAAGCATACTCACTAGTAGTGTTGAGCGGCATAGGCCATATTCGAATTCGCGAATATTCGCGAATATATGGACGAATATTCGTCATATATTCGTGAATATTCGCATATTCGTTATATTCTCGTTTATTTTCGCATATGCAAAAATTCGCGTATGCGAAAATTAATATATGTGAATATTAGCCCATACAAAATCAACATTCGCAAAAATTCGCATATGCGAAAATCCGCATATGCGAATTTTTGCGTATGCAAATTTTCGCGCACCAGTCTCTCACAGTAGTATTAGAGCCTTCTTTACACCACACAAGCTGGAAGCAGAGAGGGATGATCACTGTGATGTGTACTGTGAAGAGAAAAATTGTGAATATATAGCGCTATATTCGCGAAATTCGCGAATTCGCGAATATGCGATATTCGCGAATAATATTCGAATTGCGAATATTCGTGAGCAACACTACTCACTAGTTGACTATGTTCAGGCCACTGAAGTGAATGAGACCTGCTACAGCTGGAATACACTGCATTAAAGCAGTGTGAACACAACTTACTGCTTTCTCGTCTTATAGCAATCACTAACCCCTTTCTCTCATTAATTCTGGCATCAAAGTGTTCTATCAAAACAAAGAATAAAGGGTCTTGGATCAAGTGTTTCATAGCAAAACTTCCAAAGTTTATTGCAGCAATATAAAAAATTGATCCATCCAGCCGTGATGAATACAAAACAGTAATGGAAAAACTGTTTCCATAGGCACAATCTACATGTTTCATGACTAAGGGCTAAAGCATCCTTAAACATGTCGCTTTATTTTGCCTTTTGCTTAACTTTTAATATATGCACCTTTTGGAATTAAAGCTTAAAACTTTAAAGTATTCAACTTGTTGACTTCTCAAGAGTAGTGAATGTGTGTGCTGGGGACTTATCATTAATACTAGATAAAAGGTGGTAGTATGGATCTGATTTGTGTAAAGTTGTCATTTAGTGAGTAGAAAAAGATTAACCCCCTCGCTGAAGCATCCACATTACTTAGAAATTTCTAGAAAAAGGTTTTGTTTTCCTGATCTGAAACTTTGCCCCGGGCATCGCCTTAACTTCTTCCGCCCCTGGCCTCTCTTCTGTCTTGCATCGCCAGCGCGTGCATCCCCTGTCCTTAGGTTGTGCACGCTGGCGATGCTAAATTTAGTACGCCAGTACGCCCTTAATTGGTGCTCTGCTGGGAGGACCCTATATTAGTCCGGCTCCTCCCTAGTGTAGTGCGGTATCTTCGTGCCTAAGAGAAAGCGTTACTTTTGTGTGTTCCATATAGTGTTCCTGACCTCTCGCTTGTGACCTGACATTGCTCCTTTGCCGCCTGCCTCCTGACTTTGTTCCTGTGATCTGACTACGCTACCTTGCTTTCTGCCTTCTGACCCGTGCTTCGTCTGACTCCACCTTCTTCTGTGCCAAGCATCACCTGGGCAACCTGTGTGGATGGATCGTGCCAGGGGTAGCAACCTGGGTGCCACCTGCAGCAGCAAGTCCATCCCGCTTTGCGGCAGGCTCTGGTGAACCACCTTAGACTCTGCTCCCTGGCACGGTTCAGTCATAGTCCACACAGGACAGCGGATCCACTACAGCTACTCAGCCCTTACGGTAAGATCTTTACAGTAAGATCCAGCCATGGATCCAGCCCAGGTTCCTCTACCAAATGTAGCTGACCTCTCTACTATAGTGGCTCAACAGTCAGCACAGATTGAACAACAAGCACAGCAGATGTCTCAGCTTTCTGCACTGGTGCAGCAACTCCTAGCGTTGCAACAGCCTCCAACTCTGTCGGTTGAACCCTCCGCAACTCCTGTTCCCGTTGCTTCAGCTGGTTCCAAGATTCTTCTGTCTCTGCCTTTTAAGCATGATGGAGAGCCGAAGTTGTGTAGGGGCTTCACTACTCAGTGTTCCATGCACCTTGAACTCCAAGCAGATCAGTTTTTCACTGAGCGTGCCAAAGTGGCTTTTGTCAGCCTTCTTTCAGGGAAAGCCTTGGCCTGGGCTACTCTGCTCTGGGACCGCAATGACCCATTGTCCTCAATTCTCCAAACTTTTCTTAATGAATTCCATAATGTTTTTGAGGAACCGGCCCGGGCTTCGTTAGCGGAGACAGCTTTACTGAATCTCTCTCAAGGAAACTCTATGGTGGGAGAATATGCAGTGCAATTCCGCATCTTGGCCTCTGAACTGGCCTAGAATAATGAGGCCTTGTGCGTTACCTTTAAAAAGGGCCTCTCAAGTAGGATCAAGGACGCCTTGCTACACGTATTGACGTACGGTTCTCAGACAGACAAGAGGAGCTTCGACGTGAGAGGGAACAACTCCAGTCACGGCGTTAATCCGCTTGGCCCCGTTTTTCAATGTCCTCCACAATCATCTCCCACTCCACCTACAGAGGAACCCATGCAGGTGGATCGTATTAGACTTTCTTCTCAAGAAAGAACCCATAGACGCACTAAGAAATTATGCCTTTATTGTGCTAGTCCTGAACACTTCCTAAAAGAGTGTACTCTTTGTCCTCAGCAACCGGGAAATGCTCGCACCTAGGGCACGTAGGAGAGGGGTCCCTGGGTGAGAATATTACCTCTCCACGTTTGACCATGCCTGTTCGTCTTCTTACTCCCACAAAGTCTTCTTTTTTTGCCTCTCCCTTCCTCGATTCTGCAGGGAACTTTATTGATGCCTCCCTGGTCCAAAAACATTGTTTACCAGTGTCTCGGCTAATTAAGCCATTGTATATTTCTTCTGTTAATGGAGAACACCTGAAGAGTAAGGTCCTTTTTTGCATTGAACCTCTCATCATGCAAGTAGGAGTGTTACACAAGGAAAAGATACAGTTCTTAGTACTTCCTCATTGTACTTCTGAACTTCTTCTAGGACTTCCTTGGCTACAGCTTCATTCTCCTCAGTTTGACTGGAATTCTGGAGAGGTTTCTCGTTGGGGAGCTTTTTGTCAAGGTCACTGTTTTGAGTCCATTCTGCCTAAGATTGTTTCTTCGCCTCCCATTAAGTCTGGCATTCCTTTCCCCTATCGTGACTTTGCAGATGTATTCTGTGAAAAACAAGCAAAGACTCTTCCTCCACATTGCCCTTATGATTGTCCCATTAACCTTCTGCCTGGTACTACACCTCCTCGGGGAAGAAAGGGGTTTCATTCAAAAATATTCTCCTGCTGGGGCTGATTTCTTCTTTGTAGGGAAAAAAGATGTCTCTCTTTGTCCTTGCATCACCATCAAAAATCACTATCCTTTGCCTCTGATCTCAGAACTTTTTGATCGTCTACGTGGATCCAGAATCTTCACTATATTAGACCTTTGTGGAGCATACAATTTAATTCGCATTCATGAAGGCAATGAATGGAAAACGGCTTTTAACACCCGAGACGGCCATTTTGAATATCTAGTCATGCCACTCGGTCTTTGTAATGCTCCCGCAGTCTTCCAAGAATTTGTTAATGACATCTTCCGTGATTTTTTGTATACCTGCATGGTAGTCTACCTGGACGATATCCTGATTTTTCTCTCCCAATTTAAAACTTCATCGTGTTCATGTCCGCTAAGTCCTGCAGCGTCTCCGAGAGAATCGTCTATTTGCCAAGTTGGAGAAATGTCTCTTCAAGAGAACAAGTCTACCTTTTCTCGGTTATATTGTCTCCCATCAAGGACAACAGATGGATCCTGCTAAGCTTTCAGCCATCCTGGACTGGCCTCGTCCCACTGGTCTTCGGGCTATTCAACGATTCTTGGGGTTAGCCAACTAGTACCTCATTTTTCTTCCTTAGTAGCCCCAATAGTTGCCCTTATCAAAAAGAATAGTAACAGCAAAAATTGGTCTCCAGAGGCTGAAGAAGCTTTCTCTTGGTTAAAGTCTGCTTTTTCTTCTGCACCTCTTCTCTCTAGACCTAATCCTGGAAAACCGTTCTATTTGGAGGTTGACGCATCCTCTGTAGGAGCCGATGCAGTTCTCACTCAAAAATCCTCTAAAGGCTAAAACATTACTTGTGTTTTTTTTCGCCAAGACCTTTTCTCCTGCAGAAAGAAACTATTCTATTGGTGATCGAGAACTCCTCACCATTTAACTGGCCTTAGAAGAATGGCACTATATCTTAGAGGGCTCTACTCATCCTGTCAGCATCTTTACAGATCACAAAAATCTTTTATATGTACAATCTGCACAATATCTGAATTCCTGTCAAGCAACATGGTCGCTCTTCTATTCCCGGTTCAACTTCTTCATTCATTTCCATCCTGCAGAGAAAAATGTTAGAGCCGATGCTCTTTCTTGTTCCTCTGATGTTGTTGGTCAAAATTTCTCTCCATGTCATATCATTCCTCCTGAGTGTCTTATTACTGCGACAACAGCTTCTCTTCTTCAAGTCCCTCCTGGGAAGATGTTTGTGCCTCTTCATCTTAGACATCGGGTCCTCAGTAGGTCCTGGATGGCTACTTGCGACTTTTTGTTTCTGCTCAGCAGGACAATTGGGTTGATCTTCTACCTTGGGCAGAGTTTTCAAACAATCATAGAGACTCTGAGTCCACCAAGACTTCTCCCTTTTTTGTTATCTAAGGTCTTCGTCCTCGTCCACCTCTTCCTCTACCTAATTCCTCTGGAGTGCCGGCCGTTGATTCACTAATCAGAAATTTTGTCTCCATCTGGCATAAGACTCGACGCTCATTACTGTCCGCCTCCTCTCAAATGAAGTCTCAAGCAGACAGGAAAAGAAGACCTCCACCATCCTTTTCTCCTGGCGACAAAGTCTGGCTTTCTTCCACATATATACGCTTTAAGGTTCCCAGTTATAAGTTGGGGCTTCGTTACCTGGGTCCATTTGTGGTTCTTCAAAAAATCTATCCTGTCTCTTACAAATTACGTTTACCCTCCTCCCTTTGCATTCCAAATTCTTTTCATGTCTCTTTGCTCAAACCCCTGGTCATTAATAGATTTTCTCAAAAAGTCGTTGCTCCCACTCCTGTCTCTGGTTCTTCAGACATTTTTGAGGTGAAAGAGATCCTCACCATGAAAACTGTGAGAGGTAAACGTTATTTTCTCATTGACTGGCAGGGATTTGGTCCTGAGGAAAGATCTTGGGAACCAGAGGAGAATATTGTTGATTGTGGCCTGGTACGAGATTTTCTTGGACCCAGGAAGAAGGGGAGACACAAGGGGGGGGGGGTACTTTCAGGGGCATCGCTCTGGCCATTTATTATGGCCGTGAATGCTCCCCCCCCTCCCTAACTTCCCTAGCTCTGGGACTCGCGGTGCGGGACGCACCCGCACGCGTGTCCTGGGTGTTACTAGGGGCAACGCTCCAGCCATGTTATCCGGCCGTGAGCTCACCCCTTCTGCCTGTATTGTCAGCTCCGGGACTCGCCATGCGGAGCACTCCTGCATGCGAGCCCCGGGCATCTCCTTACCTTCCTCTGTCCCTGGCCTCTCATCTGTCTTGACTCGCCGCCGCACGCATCCCCTGCCCTTAGGGTGTGCATGTGCCAGCATTGCTAAATTTAAAAGGCCATTATGCCCTTAATTGGTGCCCTGCTGGGCGGATCTTCGTGCCTCGTGCCTAAGTGAAAGCGTTACTTTTGTGGTTTCCATATAGTGCCGCATCAAGTCCATCCCGCTTTGCAGTGGGCTCTGGTGAAAGCCATCGGCACCTTAGACTCCGCTCCCTGGTACGGTTCAGTCATAGTCCACACAGGACACCAGATCAACTACAACTACTCAGCCCTTAGGTAAAGATCTTTACACCAAGACTTATGATCACCCCTTTTACCAGCCTTGCCTCTTTTACCATCCGTACCATAGCTTAGTGCTTGCTGCAACCTGTCATAGCTCCATATATATGCTCTTTATTTTTATTCTACACACTTCTCTACATGCATGACAGATTTTGAGATACTCCTTACATGTTAAACTCTGCCAGACAGATGTTTTTCCATGTTGCACAACACGCTTCTCTAATTTTCATGACTAACAGGAAACCTAGATTGGCTACTCTTTAGCAGAGGATGGCCATGCAAATGCATACCTGCTTACCTATACTATGTAAGTCATATGCAGCATGCAGGAATTGAATTACAAGGTTCTTTCTTTCTGGTATAAATGCTCTGTAATGGTCCACTCATTCATTCTATCAATACCAGATGCTTATTGGCATTGGCAAGCCAAGAGAGGTGCTATGCTCCATATTTGGTAGGACTTTTCTATCATTTGTACCTTTTGGCTTAAAGGTTGTTTCCAGATCCCCCAGGATAGGAAATAACAAGCTAATCGGTGTGTTTATAATGTTTTGTGGAGCACTGGCCACGTACGGAGTACTGGGCTTTTTTCATTTTCCTCCATATTTCCTCCATATTAAGGATTGTTGCTATCCCAGGAGTTTGTTATTTCTTATCCTTTGTATATGGGACAATTTGTGGAGTTGGGGATATCCCTTTAACAAATAGAAAATTCTGCACTACCTGATTTATTCCTCTTACAGTTAAGTTTAAAGATATGGCCTTTAAACCCATTTTGTTGTACACTGCTTCCCAACACTGTAGACAATATTTAATAAGTGGTCTGACTTGGGATAGATCAATGCTCTCATCACATGCAGTTATTCCCCTTTTTGATCCATCCCATGTGCTTATTAGTATGTAACAACGTATTTTCCCTTTCATACTCTATAACTTTACATTTATTTGACACAGATGCTTTGTGTACTGTCCTCTTTTATGTTAATTCCTTTACACAGTTTACTATTGAAACTGATATTTTACGTATTTAACTTGTAAGCATGGCCAAGACTACATATTGATATTTGAAGCCCGGTGTGCCCTCCGCATTACTGGAATGTTGTTTACTTAGTAGAAGCCGCGCCCAAGTGGAAGCCATTATTTTATATAATACTCACTCGATTCCATTGGCATGTGTTTTTTTAACTATTTGCTATATGTAATATACTGACAGATCTTCTCAAGAAAAAAATACAACAAACTACATTTAACCGAGGTTTATGGAAATAGAAACGGTTTAGAGCAGCAAATAGAAGCTGTAGTTACTCCTCTTTTGCTGAGTGTACTGAATATGTCAGGACATAGTGAGAAATAACAAAGAACAGATGCAGAAGCATTTACAGCTGATATACAGAATAAAGAACAAATATTGGTTGTGGTGAGGGGGACAAGTAAAAACAAGAGATGTCTTTAAACATCCTCTCCCCTAAGGAGTTGTGTGTGCATTAGCATCACATCAACCCACTTCCACGTCCACTTATCTCACAGATACCAGTGTTTTCATTACCTACCAGTGTTTACTCCAACTTTACTGGTCCAATAACATCTCCTCTTCCACACCAATCCTTGTGTCAGCGCAATTTATTACCATATAAAACAGATATGAAGACACGTTTCAGGGGTCTCAGTTGTCCCCTTCCTCAGAAGCATTACATAGCCCCTTCCCACCCCTCTATAAATACCTTTCTAGGTGGTGTGGATCTCCTGGGCATCCGGGTCTCTGCTACAACTACTTCCAGGTATTCCCTTCCATCGAGGCTCTATGTATCAGTCTTCTGTTCAATGGACCAAAGTTGCGTTCTACCAACATCACCCAACTCACTGGACCAAGCTCTTACGGCCAATTCATGTGACTTGTCATATGACTCACAGTGGAATTCTTACTGCGTTCCACAGTCTCCTATCACCCTCATCCACAAGTATATGGTGTTGTTAACCCTATATAGAAAATAATATTATATATCCATTATATATAACTGCTATTGTTAAAGACTAATATTGTATCCTACATTGCCAGGGTTTTTTCACCTCACCAATTATTATAAATAAAATATTATTCTGTCACATATTAATAATTACATTTATATGTCTTCCATAAAAACTGTAAAAACATCTTATACAGTCTTCATAAATATTACCATAAAAATACATGTACAGTATATATATATATAATATAATAAATCATTATTCAAAAACAGTTATATCATGCATCAATACATATCAATTAATAAAATTAGATAATGACAATAAGTATCCTAGTGCAATAGGGTTGCTATTGGTTTTCCAGCCCAGTTTGTTTCCGCCATTTTTTCTTTCTTTTATATTCGTCCCTGCATGCTAGAATAAAAACCAAAGGAACATTATCACCGGCATTTTATATTGGGAAATGGAACACAGCAGGGATGTCCTCTATCCCTTTCTCTTTTTATTTTGATCATGGAGACTCTGATCCAATGCATCCACACGTTTCGGGCTTGAAGATTGGTTCTTTTCATTATAAGACTGCGGCATTTGCAGATGATTTGCTTCTCTGTATAACAAACCCTAGATGTGCGTTTTCTGTTCTGTCTATTTTGAATTATTTTGGCATGGTTTCTGATTTTAAGATACATTTTTTTAAATTTGAACTCCTAATATGTCAGCTCCTCTTAAGTTAGGTAAATATCTGTGTAACTCCTTTCCCTTTCTATGGACTCAGGAAAGGGGGCGTGTCCCCTGGAAAGGGTTTCGTAAAATTCCAACAAATTTACTAATTTTAAATGTGGTGAATTTGAGCTCTGGAAAGCCAAACAGCTCAGAGCAGGTGTAAAAAAAAAAAAAAAAAAGCAAAACGTAGGGAAAAGTGTCAGATTAGGAAATACTATGGAAAAATCCCTGTTGGGGGAAAAAGACCCACAAAGAAAGGTATACTCCACTCTTAGTAAATGAGGGCCAATGTCTTTCGTACAGCCAGCTCTCCCGACAAAAAATAGATGCCAGCTTTGCACTACCAGGTCTGTGCATCTACTACAAAGCTATATATTTTTCCCGATGGTTAGCGCTAGTCTACGCTTCTTTATACTTCTTCTTATGTGGATATTAAATAATAAATAAAGCTTTTTTTATGGTTACCGCACCTCCCCTACCGCAGCTCCTTTAGCACTTTCTTCTCCTCTTTAACATGCAACTCTCTTGGTATTACACGATAATGTTACTATTGATCCTGAATTTCTCTTCCCGTCCCCTTTGACCCCACTTTCTTTACTACCTATGGTCATAACTAATGATGTTTTTTCTATTCCTCCAACTTGCATTCTTTTCCATTATGAGATTTATGTTCTCCTTCTAAGACATTGGCCATAGAGGAATTTCAGGTTTTTGGGTGTTTTTTGAAAGAACAACAAAAAGGATCTTACACCAGGTAGACGGTGTGGATGTGTAGCAATTAGAACAATACATGCCCGTATTCTGGTGCAGACTGTCCTCCATGCTGCTGCTGCTGCCTGTGAGTGTATGTGAAAGAACACATAGGGTGTAGTTCTTCGCTTATTGACAGTATATACGCCAAACATATTACATCCACAAAGTATCATTTTTAATGTATTAAAATTTCTTTGATTAATATCTGTTTTTTTTTTATATTACAATGGACTTTATCCCATCAGGGTAAAACATTGCAGCACTTGCATTTTTTGATGTCACAAATCCATTCCACTTATGGTCGGTTATATTAAGTATTAGGTTTTAATCAAGTCTTTATGAAATTAGTACTCAATGTGTTTATAAAGACAATTGTCTTTGCATTGGTCCTAATGTAATTACATTCTTTCTGCTGGCCTTGTGAACACTGAATATTGCATCATATTGATTTTCTTTCTTTTGCTCTAGTTGTGAATTAACAAGAAAATTAAGCGAAAGGGATATGCAAAGTAGGTCTCTGCAAGAAAGGAAAAACCCAGAAAAAGATATAAATTTAAAAATATTTAGAAATAGAGAAAAGCATGGAGCAGGCCACTGTTCCCATTACCTACCTTCTAACCATGTTTTTTCTGAATTTATCCTCTTTTCAGCCTGAATATCTCTTGGTTTACTTGGGACTAAACTTTTGTTTCTCCTCAAGGAGAGTGCCAAAAAACATGTGGAGACTTATAGGCCATTTGTACTCCACTGGGAATTTTGGGAGAAAGGATATGCAAAGGAAGTCTCTCCCAGAAGGAAAAGATCTTGCTCTCTAGTGCCACATTATTGAGGCAGTATCCCTGTACGCCTATGTTAAACTCATTGAAGAGGATTCGAACGTGACCAGGGATTTCAGTAGCCAAGCCAGAATTTCCCCCAAAAGGGAAAATTACCCATTAAAATTTTTCCAAAAATGTTATAATGCTCTTGAACGAGTAAACCATTGGCCAGAGATTGGTTGAGCTTGCATTTTCTGTATATAAACAACAGGTTACAGGAAAAAAAAATCACTTGGCCAAGCCTCAGCGTTGTGAGGGAGGGGCCTCTTCCCCCTGACTTAGAAGCCCGGTCACAATTACGACTGATGTGACCCCTATTACTATTCCACTGGCTGTCCAACGTGAGCACCAATTAAGTAGATCGGTGCTGATTTAAGGAGCCAATTACACAACACTTTTATTGTTCGGGCAGCACAGTGCTGATAAATCAAGTCATATATTCTCTAAATATCTCTACTACCTCATTCAACCTAGTTTTTGAGTGGTATAGAGGGTGCATATGTTCAGGAAATGGGCTGTGTGTAATCATGAGTAGACTATGTTCGGCCCATTAAAATCAATCGGCCCTCATCAGCTATATGTCAGCCTCACTTTTTAACATTCTGCCGACGTACAGCCCATATGGTAATATGTGGGACTTTCCCACTTCCAAGCTTTCTCAATGGCCTCTTATTTTCAGTCCTTGCAGAATGAATTGTACAATTTTTCCAAAAATATTTTCTTTTTATCAGCATCAGATTTTTGTTTACTTTGAACTAAATGTCTGTATTAAATTAAAGGGGTACTCTGGTGAAAACCTTTTTTCTTTTAAATCAACTGGTGGCTGAAAGTTAAACATATTTGTAAATTACTTCTATTAAAAAATCTTAATCCTTCCAGTACTTATTAGCTGCTGAATGCTACAGAGGAAATTCCTTTCTTTTTGGAACACTGATGACATCTCTGTCCATTTTAGCAACCATGCATAGCAGATGCATAGCAGATGCATAGCAAATGTATAGCAGATGTATAGCAGATGTATGCTAAGGGCAGCATGGTGGCTCAGTGGTTAGCACTGCTGCCTCGCATTGCTGGGGACTTGGGTTCAAATCCCACTAAGGACAACAATAAATAAAGCGTTATTATTATTATAATAATGTCAGCAGAGAGAACTGTGCTCGTGATGTCATCAGAGAGCATTCCAAAAAGAATTTCCTCTGTAGTATTCAGCAACTAATAAGTACAGGAAGGGTTATGTTTTTTTTTAATAGAAGTAATTTACAAATCTGTTTAACTTTCCGGAGCCAGTTGATTTAAAAGAAAAAAGGTTTTCACCGGAGTACCCCTTTAAAGAAAAATAAACATATAAAAAAAAACAGCCACATTATGTAGATCAGATGTTATGTCCCAAACCATCTAATGAACAATTATGGTAACAAAAATGCTTTGCAAGCAAATCTCAGATAGGACAGGGTTACATCCAGGGCTCAAGTCCTACAGGAATGCATGGGAACTGAGTTCCTTCACTTTTTCCACAGCAGTAACACCGTTCCCATTAGCAGGAGTCCTGCAGGACCAGCCCTTGAGTGGAGATCTGGAGTGAGTTCCCACACTTTTTTCCCCCAGGACTTGACCCCTGGATACATCTGGTAAAGCTTCTTCCGTGTCAGCATCAGTACACCCCTCGAAATTACCTTTTTGTTGATCAGACTAACTCTTAGGCTATGTTCACACGGCGGAATTTCCGTCGGAATTCCTGATTTCGGTGTCCACAGAAAGAATAGACATGTCTATTCTTTCTGCGGATTTGGCTTAGAAATGCATTGCCGTCTATGAAGGCGAATTTCCGAGCAGTCCTAGTGCCCGCCACAAATGTAAGAAATGTCCGCCAGTGTTTTCCGAGGAGACATTCGCACATTTTTGGCTGTGTGAACATGGCCTAATACTCCTATACTGTGCTGGGATACAAAGGCCAACGTTCAGTTCTTGATTAAACTCTTTCGAAACCCAATCCCGACCATACAGAAGCCTGAACTGGTTAAACTGGGTTCAGATGAGGCAGTGTTTTCCCAATAGTGTGTCATCAGCTGTTGCAAAACTACAACTCCCAGCATGCCCGGACAGCCTTCGGCTGTCCGGGCATGCTGGGAGTTGTAGTTTTGCAAAAGCTGGAAAGACACTTTTTGCAAAACACTGAGATAAGGAGAAATCATGTGTCTGAATACGGGAAGTTAAAACAATAAACAGCACAATGCATGTAACCTGTAGATTAAGAAGCAGGAAAGTCCCTGTATACAGTAAGAAATCACATGATTTAGTAGAATCTGGATAGGGGGAAGTTGGAAGGCTGACTTATTATCACAAGCTCTACAGTGAGACAAAAAAAACAAAAACTTATTCACATTTACATAAGGTAATTCTTCCTTCTGTTTTCCTTATGTCTGACATACAATACAATTAGCATAAATAAATAAACTATTGACTTATAAATACCAGTGCCTTTCTAAGTAATCCCTTCTCATCTTGCTTTTAGAATACACAAAAAGAAGCTTAAAGGGGTATTCCAGGAGAAATACTTTTTTTTTTTTTTTTAAATCAACTGGTGCCAGAAAGTTAAACAGATTTGTAAATCACTTCTATTAAAAAAATCTTAATCCTTCCAATAATTATCAGCTTCTGAAGTTGAGTTGTTCTTTTCTGTCTGGCAACAGTGCTTTCTGCTGACATCTCTGCTTGTCTCGGGAACTGCGCAGAGTAGAAGAGGTTTGCTGTGGGGATTTGCTTCTACTCTGGACAGTTCCCGAGACAGGTGTCATCAGAGAGGACTTCGACAGAAAAGAACAACTCAACTTCAGCAGCTCATAAGTACTGAAAGGCTTACGATTTTTCAATAGAAGTAATTTACAAATCTGTTTAACTTTCTGGAGCCAGTTGATATATAAAAAACGTTTTTTTTCCTGGATAACCCCTTTAATCCCTTAACGACGCAGGACGTATATTTACGTCCTGCGCCGACACCCGCGATTTGAAGCGGGATCGCGCCGCGATCCCGCATCATATCGCGTCAGTCCCGGCGCTCATCAACGGCCGGGACCTGCGGCTAATACCACACATCGCCGATCGTGGCGATGTGCGGTATTAACCCTTTAGAAGCGGCGGTCAAAGCTGACCGCCGCTTCTAAAGTGAAAGTGAAAGTGACCCGGCTGCTCAGTCGGGCTGTTCTGGACTGCCGCGGTGAAATCGCGGCGTCCCGAACAGCTGACAGGACACCGGGAGGGCCCCTACCTGCCTCCTCGGTGTCCGATCGGCGAATGACTGCTCCGTGCCTGAGATCCAGGCAGGAGCAGTCAAGCGCCGATAACGCTGATCACAGGCGTGTTAATACACGCCTGTGATCAATGATAAAGATCAGTGTGTGCAGTGTTATAGGTCCCTATGGGACCTATAACACTGCAAAAAAAATGTAAAAAAAATGTGTTAATAAAGGTCATTTAACCCCTTCCCTAATAAAAGTTTTAATCACCCCCCTTTTCCCATAAAAAAAATAAAACAGTGTAAAAAAAAAAAAAATAAACATATGTGGTATCGCCGGGTGCGTAAATGTCCGAAGTATAAAAATATATCATTAATTAAACCTCACGGTCAATGGCGCACGCGCAAAAATATTCCAAAGTCCAAAAAAGCGTATTTTGGTCACTTTTTATACCATTAAAAAATGAATAAAAAGTGATCAAAAAGTCTGATCAAAACAAAAATCATACCGATAAAAACTTCAGATCACGGCGCAAAAAATGAGTCCTCATACCGCCCTATACGTGGAAAAATAAAAAAGTTATAGGGGTCAGAAATGACATTTTTAAACATATAAATTTTCCTGCATGTAGTTATGATTTTTTCCAGAAGTGCGACAAAATCAAACCTATATAAGTAGGGTATCATTTTAACCGTACGGACCTACAGAATAATGATAAGGTGTAATTTTTACCGAAATATGCACTGCGTAGAAACGG
This sequence comes from Hyla sarda, assembly GCF_029499605.1. Classification (NCBI taxonomy): domain Eukaryota; kingdom Metazoa; phylum Chordata; class Amphibia; order Anura; family Hylidae; genus Hyla; species Hyla sarda. Next base: position 43,467,224 of record NC_079197.1, on the reverse strand, counting down.
AAGCCCCCAAAATTTACAAAATGGCGTTTTTTCTTCGATTTTGTCGCACAATGATTTTTTTTTCCATTTCGCCGTGAATTTTTGGGTAAAATGACTAATGTCACTGCAAAGTAGAATTGGCGACGCAAAAAATAAGCCATAATATGGATTTTTAGGTGGAAAATTGAAAGGTTTATGATTTTTAAAAGATAAGGAGGAAAAAACGAAAGTGCAAAAACGGAAAAACCCTGAGTCCCTAAGGGGTTAAAGGGGGACTTCGGTAGAAAGTAAGAATGTTTTCAAATCAACTGGACTCCAGAAACTTTAACAGATTTGTAAAAGACTTCTATTTAAAAATCTTAATCCTTTCAGTACTTGTCAGCTGCTGTATACTACAGATATACTGCAGAGAAATGTGTGAAGTTCTTTTCTGTCTGACCACAGTGCTCTCTGCTGACACCTCTGTCCATGTCAGGAACTGCCCAGAGCAGGAGAGGTTTTCTATGGGGATTCCCTTCTAATCTGGACAGTTCCTGATACGGAAAGAGATGTCAGCAGAGAGCATTGTGGTCAGACTGGAAAGAACTGCACAATTTTCTCTGTGGTATACAGCAGCTGATAAGTACTGGAAGGATTAAGGTTTTTTAATAGAAGAAATTTACAAAACTGTTTAACTTTCTGGCACCAATTGATTTGAAAACATTTTTCCACTTGCTTCAACCGAAGTTCCCCTTTAAAGCAGCACTCTATATTTGATCACTAAAGTAATATTAAGGTTCTTAGCGCACTTTTTGATCAAAACATGTACCCCTATCCAACAAGCCAAAAGGATAGGGCATAAGATGTCTGATCATGGAGGGCCCGCCACTGAGACCCCCGCCGTGTAAATGTCCAAACTATAAAAATATATCATAAATTAAACCGCACGGTCAATGGCGTACGCACCAAAAAATTCCAAAGTCCAAAATAGTGTATTTTTTGCCACTTTTCATACCTTTTCATAAAAAGTGATCAAAAAGTCCGATCAAAACAAAATTGTTAACGATTGAAACTCCAGATCACAGCACAAAAAATTAGCCCTCATACCAACCCTATGCGGAAAAAAAAAGAAATATAGGGGTCAGAAAAGGACAATTTTAAATGTATTAATTTTCCTGCATGTAGTTATGATTTTTTTCCAAAAGTACGACAAAATCAAACCTATATAAGTAGGGTATGATTTTAATCGTATGGACCTACAGAATAATGATAAGGTGTCATTTTTACCGAAAAATGTACGGTGTAGAAACAGAAGCCCCCAAAATTTACAAAATGGCGTTTTTTCTTCAATTTTGCCGCACAATGATTTTTTTTTCTGTTTCGTCGTAGATTTTTGGGTAAAATGACTGATGTCCATATAAAGTAGAATTGGTGGCACAAAAAATAAGCCCCAATATGGATTTTTAGGTGCAAAATTTAAAGGGTTATGATTTTTAAAAGGTAAGGAGGAAAAAACGAAAGTGCAAAAACAGAAAAACACTTGGTCCTTAAGTGGTTAAAATGACTCAGCTTTTACTTAACCATAGCAACTATAGGTCCCATTTGCTATTATTCTTCTTGCACAGTGATAGGATAATGTTCTGTTATTTCCCCTGACCTCCTCAGCAATTTGACTATCTGCTGAACGTCATTCTAGCCGAAACATTATGAATTTCTGTATTTAATGGATTTCTAATAATGTCTATGCATATTGGGGAAAATAGTATTTTATGCATTGTATAGTGGATTGGGATCCTACTTGAGCACCGATTGAGCATCAATTGACTTCCTTGTAATCCATGGCACCCCAGATCAATCAATAACAGAGTCTACCAAATGACTTCATACCATATATGGAAAAAGTTGCCCAAAAAGGACAGTCAGTTTAATATTTCATGTAGAAATGTCATTTTCAGGTCATTGCCGAAAATTATTTTGGAAAGTACAAGTATGTCTTAGGCTCACCCCCCCACCCACCCCCCCACCCCCACACACACACACACACTCACTACAAATTGAAATCACCCTCCTTTTCCCATTTTTCAAATAGAACACTATAAATAAAAAAAATAAACATATTTGATATCACCGCATGCGTAATTGTCAGAACTATTAAATGATGATGTTCCTGATCCTGCATAGCGTAAACACAAAAAATTCCAAATTCTAAAATTGCTGGAGAGTTTGAACCACGGTGGGTTCTGGGATTGTTCCAGTAGATATTTAAACCCCCGTGGGACATGGTGTCAGTGCCATGATTAAGAGCAACAGCTTGAAACGCGTCGGCGTTTACTCTTGTTTATAGAGTGACATGTCACTTGCCCCTTGCTGTGGCATTCCCCTTTTTAATGTGCAGGAATAAAAGTTAAGTTTTAGGATCCTATTTTTCACCAGGAGCTGGATTTTTTTCCTCTGTTATTTCTTCATCATCGGAATTGTACTGAACTGTACTGACCCATAGAATAAAGTTAGCATGTCATACTTATGCCAATGAAAAGTACGTGTCCCAGAAAATTAAGCTCTAATACTACTTTGTCAGTGGCAAAATAAAAAAAGTTATGGGTCTTAGAATGTGAGGAGGAAGAAAAAAAGGGGGCGGGGGGTGCAAAAAAATTTTTTATTTGCTGTGTCGTGAAGGGGTTAAAGTGTCATATTTTTTTTTTTTTTTACTATTTTTAAAAGGATCCATTTTATTTCCTCAGAACAGACTGTTCCATTTCTCCCTTCTCTTTATGAGTCCATTGTAATTTTTTTTTTCTACAATGCAAGTCTATGGTAACAGGGAGCTAGTGAATCCCGTACGCCATCCTCTTTGATCTCTGTTTCTTTTACAGGAAGATGAGGAACAGTGGTGGGGCCCCAGGTTTGTATTTCAGAGGTCTTTAATGGGTGATAATGGGATTTCTACTGCGACTGGGAAAATATCATGCACATAACTATGCAAACTAAGGCCCTTTCACACTGCCATTGTGCCCCGTCAAGAACAAACGGCCTTTAACGGCCATTCTCGTGATGGGGCACAACGGGAAACAACCCACAGCTCCCATTTACTATTATGGGGTCCGTCGGGCGCCGTTGTTTTTTGATGGGAATAGCGGGAGAAAAAGACGGCGCGTGTGAACGGAGCCTAAAAGACTTTTTCCTTATATTGTCATTATTTGCACTTCTTCCCTGTATTGGTTGGGTCCATCATTTACCACATACAAGACAAAGTGTCTCCCAGGCATTTTTAATGTGTGGGAGACACTTTGGGGGAGATTTATCAAAACCTGTCCAGAGGAAAAGTTGCCCAGTTGCCCATAGCAACCAATCAGATGGCTGCTTTCATTTTGCAAAGGCCTTGTTAAAAATGAAAGAAGCAATCTGATTGGTTGCCATGGGCAACTGGACAACTTTTCCTTTGCACAGGTTTTGATAAATCTCCCCCTTTGTTTTGTATATGGTAAATGATGGACCCAACCAATACAGGGAAGAAGTGCAAATAATGACAATACAGTGGTCCCTCAACATACGATGGTAATCCGTTCCAAATGGACCATCGTTTGTTGAAACGATCGCATGTTGAGGGATCCGTGCAATGTAAAGTATAGGACAGTGGTCTTCAACCTGCGGACCTCCAGATGTTGCAAAACTACAACTCCCAGCATGCCCGGACAGCCGTTGGCTGTCCGGGCATGCTGGGAGTTGTAGTTTTGCAACATCTGGAGGTCCGCAGGTTGAAGACCACTGTTAGAGGAAGTTGTACTCACCTGTCATCACCGCTCCAGACTGTCACCGCTGCCCGGGATGTCGCCATCCATCGCTGTCGCCGCGTTCCCGAGGTGACCCCGACGCTCCGGCAAGGCCTCTGCTTCCCCGGCATCCTCGCTCTCCGTGATGACGTCGATGGAGAGCGCCGACGATGCAGGGGATCCTGAAGAGGACGCGCCGGAGCCCCAAGGACAGGTAAGTGATCGGCAGCGGACCACACGGGGCACCGTAAATGGCTATCCAGTGGCAGCTGAAGCAGTCTGCGCTGCCGGATAGCCGTTTATGCGATGGCCCCGACATACAAAAACATCGTATGTTGATGCTGCCTTCAACACGCGATGGCCTCTGAGAGGCCATCGCATGTTGAAATTATCGAATGTCGGGGCCATCGTAGGTCAAGGGGTCACTGTATAAGGAAAAAGTATTTTAGTGTGTACCAAATAAAATGTATTGCCTCATCTGGCTATGAACTAAGATACACACCAGAAAAAGTATACAGGCAGCTTATCTGTTCTGGGCTGAGGTGCCAAATGGTTTTCCCTCATGAGTCAGGATTTTAGTCTTATCACCAAGAACCAGCCCTTGGCAGATGCAGGGACACCTTATCAAAATACATTCTGCTGAGCAATATAAGTGTGCCATGTAACACTCTGATTGACCCATTTATTGGTAAAGAAAACAGGATGTTCTGTGCCGAATTACAAGAAAAATAACAAATATACAACAGCTGTAACAAGGTCCGGAGTAACTTTACTAGTATATAGTAGTGCACATGGAATACACTATATATCAGCTAAACGTGTTTAAAAAAAAATGTGTTTAATTACATTTAGGTTGTGATCCAAATAGAAGAAAATGGAAGTGTCCGGCACCGCTAATTGGAGAGACCGCAATAATGTGGTGTCAGTACGGCAGGAAAACGTCCGATAGGATTGCATGCTGTGATTCGCCAAATGGTGGTGCAGTGATCCCAAAAGCAATAGCCGGTATTCACTGTATATAGAGGCAGAATGGAAAACGCACTCACCACTTTCTTGAAGGAATGAATCAATTCTTTATTGCAGCGTGTAGTTCATAAAATCCTCAGGAACAAACGTGCACAGGGAACTGAAGGTGGATGCAGACAAGGGGCGTGCAACTAGTTTCGTGCACGTAGGCTCTTCCTTGTATATTGATGGGTCAATAAAACTTCACGCTTTTTGGACACCACATCATTGGAGCCGTCTTCCATCTTCTTTCTACTGTAGTGTACAATATATAGGGGTAGAGGAAGAGTGGTGCAGTTGCCCAATCAGATCGCGTCTTTCATTTTTAAATAGGCCTCTGAAAAGTGAAAAAAGTTATCTGATTGGTTGCTATGGGCAACTGCTCCAATTTTCCACTACACAGGTTTTGATAAATCTCCCCCATAGACTTTAATTTGAAGCAAATATGCTACTAAACTCTCAATAAATGTGCGGGTTCTGCACTCCATGGGTTTGTTGTAGGGTGCCCAGAATATGGAGTGTAAGGAGTTAAATGGTGATGCTATTAACTCGACAGCCTGTACAGAAAACAGCGGGGTACAGTGCATCGCTGTTCACTATATAGGAGCCCTGGCAGGAGTCCCTGCTCTAAAAGGGATTTCCAGTTTAAGGGAATGCTCAGACGAGCGGATCCACAGCGTATTTTACGCTGCGGATCCGATGCCGAAGGACCCCTACAGGGTGCCTCAGATGTGCCTGCTTGGAGCGGAAATACGCCTCTACAAGTAGACACATTGCAATGTGCAAGTCGCTGCACACATGCACAGTATACTTGCACATCGCGGCTGCTCTCGGCCTAGTTCAGGGAGCAGGGGGAGCGGCCAGGATGTGTGCGAGTTCACCGCGCATCCACAGCGATCCGCACATCGCAGCAGTGTGTCTGCTCATATTGGTGTATTATAGCTCCGAGCAGGCACATAGATATAAAATACTATTGGTATAGAAAATGCCCACATTCCTCCTCTATTCATCCTGACAGTAATAACAGAAATAATAGAATAGGAATGCACTTATCTATACTAAGGGTAGGGTCACACATACAGGATCTTCTGCATATTTGATGCATACTATTTGAAGCTGCAGATTTCAATGTAAACTAATTAACTGAACATAGCTTCAAATAGTGTGCATCGTATATGCGGAGTATCATGTACATGTGACTTTACCCTAATAGTATTATACCTATATTTAACCCCTTAAGGACACAGCCCATTGTCACTGTGGGTACATCTTGTACGTCAGTTTTTCCAAAACGGAGCCTCCAGCTGTTGCAAAATAACATCTCCCAGTATTGCCAGACAGCCATTGACTGTCCAGGCATGTTGGGAGTTTTGCAACAGCTGGAGGCACCCTGTTTGGGGAAAACTGATATTTTTGTTGGGGAAGTGTAACGCTTGCATCCGGGTACACACCTATGAAAATCCCTAATTTAGGCCTCAAATGCGCATGCGCTCTCTCACTTCAGAGTCCTGTTGTATTTCAAGGCAACAGTTTAGGGCCACACATGGGGTGTCTCCGTACTCGGGAGAAATTGCGCTACAAATATTGGGGGGCTTTTTCTCCTTTACTCCTTATGAAAAGGTAAAGTTGGGGTCTGCACCAGCCTGTTAGTGTAAAAAAAATTAACATTTTTACACTAACATGCTGATGTTGCCCCATACTTTATATTTTCAGAAGCGATATGTAACGCAATTTCTCCTGAGTACGGAAATACCCCATATGTGGGCGTAAATTGCTCTGCGCATGCACAACAAGGCTCAGGAGTGAGAGCGCACCATGTACATTTGAGGCCTAAATTGGTGATTTGCACAGGGGTGGCTGATTTTACAGCGGTTCTGACATAAACGCAAAAAAAATAAATACCCACATGTGACCCCATTTTGGAAACTACACCCCTCACGGAACGTAACAAGGGGTATAGTGCACCTTAGCACAGATTTTTGGAACAGTCGTCCGTGCAAATGAAAAATTTTAATTTTCATTTGCACAGCCCACTATTCCAAAGATCTGTCAAACGCCAGTGGGGTATAAATACTCACTGCACCCCTTATTAAATTCTGTGAGGGGTTTAGTTTCCAAAATGGGGTCACATGTGGGGGGTGCAGTGTTCTGGCACTACGGGGGACTTTGTAATCACACATGGCCCCTGACTCCCATTCCAAACAAATTCACTCTCTTAAAGCTCAATGGCGCTCCTTCTCTTCTGAGCATTGTAGTGCGCCAGCAGAGCACTTGATGTCCACACATGGGGTATTTCCATACTCAAAAGAAATGGGGTTACAAATTTTGGGGGGCATTTACTCCTATTATCCCTTGTAAAGATTTAAAATTTGGGGGAAAAGCAGCATTTTAGTGAAAAAATGTAAACATTTTACACATCCAACTTTAACGAAAAGTCGTCAAACATCTGTGGGGTGTGAAGGCTCACTGTACCCCTTGTTACGTTCCTTGAGGGGTGTAGTTTCCAAAATAGTGTGCCATGTGGGGGGGGGGTTTGCTGTCCTAGCACCATAGGGGCTTCCTAAATGTGACATGCCCCCAAAAAACCATTTCAGAAAAACTCGCTCTCCAAAATCCCAGTGTCGCTCCTTCCCTTCTGAGCCCTCTACTGCTCCCGCCGAACACTTGACATCCACATATGAGGTGTTTCCTTACTCGAGAGAAATTGGGTTACAAATTTTAGGAAGATCTCTCTCCTTTTACCCCTTGTAAAAATTCAAAAACTGGGTTTACAAGAACATGCGAGTGTAAAAAATGAAGATTTTGAATTTTCTCCTTCACTTTGCTGCAATTCCTGTGAAAGGGTTAACACACTAACTGAATGTCATTCTGAATACTTTGAGGGGTGCAGTTTTTATAATGGGGTAATTTATTAGGTATTTTTTAATATGAAGGCCCTTCAAATCCACTTCAAAACTGAACTGGTCCCTAAAAAATTCAGATTTTTAAAATTTTGTGAACAATTTGAAAATTGCTGCTGAACTTTGAAGCCCCCTGATGTCTTCCAAAAGTAAAAACATGTAAACTTTATGATGTAATCATAAAGTAGACATATTGTATATGTGAATCAATATATAATTTATTTGGAATGTCTATTTTCCTGATAAGCAGAGAGCATCAAAGTTATAAAAATGCTAAATTTTTTCATCAAATTTTGGAATTTTTCCCCAATAAATGATGCAAGTATCGATGACATTTTACCACTAACATAAAGTAGAATATGTCATGAATACGTCCTTAAGGGGTTAAAGCGTACCCGTCAGATCCAACAAAATAATTTTTTTTTTAAATATATCACTCAGTACCTAATCCTGACCATATACATCTAATGTTTATGTGTCTAGCACCTTTATTTATTTTTTATTACACTTTTAATCTAGCTCACTAGTCTGAATTCCTCTCAAAGGGAGGGGGCGTGGCCTCACTGTGCAGGTCTCCGCCCCCTCCATCAGTATGCTGTCTGCACATCTCCCCTAGCATTAGCAAAACTACAACTCCCAGTTTGTCCTTACTGACAGTAGTGGGACACAAGCTGACAGTGGGAGGATTTTTCCTCCAGCTGTGAGCCCTGCACTCACGGCTGTCATTCAAGGAAGTGTGTCCATGACATAGGTGATGACGCATGGACACAGCAGGACTGGTATGTGTCCAAGCAGGCAGGGGGGCAGTTGTTTTACAGTCTTTTCCAGTATGAAATACTGAAAAATGTCTAATGAAAGCAATTGCATGCTATACAACATATTTTGTATCTGACAGTGCCCATTTAAGTCACACCCTGTTCAACACATTTAAATACATGAATCCCATTATTAACACAAAAAGGTAAAAAAAAAATGCAACACCAGAATCATATGTATAAAGAGTAGGAGAGGCTCTCATCAACTAGTTTCCTGGGACCCGAGCTACTGAAATAACACCTATACCCACGATGTAAAAAATGCAATAAATAAAAAATGGAAATTGAGGCTCAGGGTCAATGAATATTGGATGATGATATGTTCATTATAATAAAATATATATGATAGTTAAAGTGTGCGCCGAACCTTTTCCTCAGCAGCTAAAAGTAGAAGTGACTCACTTCTACTTTTAGCTGCTGAGGAAAAGTCCTACGGAGGACTTGAAACGCGTCCAGCTTTCCCTTATAAGTGCCACTCCATACAGCCAATATCCCAGAGGCAGAACCCTTCAATTTTCGGCGCATCAAACCTATGCGCAATGCTCCAGCCACGAGGATACGCCCCACCAGGCTAATTATCAGAGCCGTTACAAGGATCGGATCCTCTACAATTTGCTGTATCTTTTGAGACAAGCCGTGTCTCTTACAGCTGACCATCATCTGTACCAAGCTGGGACCACCAGCACCACATCAGGTAAATGTATACAGCTATGCTGTACTTTTGAAGCGCTGCAGTACCCTGTTTATTTGCCCACCAAAACCCACTGCATATTTTGAGACCGCAAAATCTCTAGCAGCAGGTGTTTCATTCAAGAGAACTAAACCCTTTTCACAATTGTTTCAGCAAAGAAGAAATCCAAGTGCACTCACCCTTCCGTTGCTTCTTAGTGTATTTCTTTTATTTCATATAGAAAACAGACAAGGTGCAGGGAGACGGTGAACAGGGGATGTCAGCAAGGCTTGCTGACATCCCCTGTTCACCGTCTCCCTGCACCTTGTCTGTTTTCTATATGAAATAAAAGAAATACACTAAGAAGCAACTGAAGGGTGAGTGCACTTGGATTTCTTCTTTGCTGAAATGATGCTTTTCTGAGAAACTTTTGCTTACCAAGTATTGCACTGCCAGTGCTATTTTACATTTCTTTGAATGCATAATGTTGAGCTGAGCGGATTCCGACAGGTGTGTGAAGTAGCAGTGCCAGGCTTACTATCTTGTTCTTCTGTTGTATACCCTTTACACAATTGTATGCATACATAGTATCACTTGTCTAGCAACATTGTATCCTCCCTATAAGCTCACTTCAGACATCGCTGCATATCGTTTAGACTGCCCAGTCTCTAGCAGCGGGCTCTTTGCACAAAGAGCCAGAACTTATACATCGGATTACAAACAATTCACATACAAGGGGATTCATTTGAACAAAACTACTAAGAGATTAATATGCACTTTATTTTCATGGTACCCACCATCTGAACTATTAGATCAATTTCTCAAGAATATCTCTATTTTTTCGGCTGGTTTATTGGACTCTGTGGACAATTTTGACTGATTTATCGGACACTGTGGATAATTTTGCTGTTTTATCGGATACTGTTATATTTTTATCGGATACTGTTATATTTTTTATACTCTTATATTTTTTATACATTTTTTTTACAATTTTATGAGTTTTACTAATTACCTGTTGTTATTAGTTACAATTGCCGTATTATATTTATATATCTATTGTGAATTTTTATTGTGTATTTGCCGACCCACAAGGGCCCTGTGAGGTTCGGCGCACACTTTAACTATCATATATATTTTATTATAATAAACATATCATCATCCAATATTCATTGACCCTGAGCCTCAATTTCCATTTTTTATTTACCAGAATCATATGGTCAGGGACAGGCATACACTCACTTTTTAGTCAAGGACAAATGGACTCTAACACTATATAGGCCCCAGTATTACAATCATACAGTAAAGTGGTCATATACCTAGTATACAATGACGCTATACCGAGTATTATTACTCTGCAGACTATAAAAGTGGATATAGCATTGATCTGATGCAGCCAAAGACAAAATACAGTACTGAAATATTCTAGAGAATATGTATCCTTTCCTTACACCTCTACTACTGTATAGTACATACTAATATCCCCTATGAAATAAAAATTCTGGAGCATTGTTTGCAGTGTTAGGCTGCATTTTCATCTCGGTTTTATACTACGGGTGCCGGATCCGGCTGGGGGAGGGGAAAACCGGGCTCTCCCGTACCCCAGGCGGACCAGTGTTGAACTCCATTCACTTTAATGAGACGACCGGAGTCAAACTGTCACGATTCGGCTTACGGGTTGTGGATCCGCTGTGTCAGCGAGGGATTGGCGTGGACCGTGCTAGTGGACCGGTTCTAAGAGGCTACTGGTTTTCACCAGAGCCTGCCGCAAAGCGGGATGGTCTTGCTGCGGCAGTAGCAACCAGGTCGTATCCACTAGCAACGGCTCAACCTCGCTGACTGCTGAGAAGGCGTGGGACAGAAGGACTAGGCAGAGGCAAGGTCAGACGTAGCAGAAGGTCGGGGGCAGGCGGCAAGGTTCGTAGTCAGGATGGGTAGCAGAAGTTCAGGTAACACAGGCTTTGGACACACTAAACGCTTTCACTGGCACAAGGCAACAAGATCCGGCAAGGGAGTGCAAGGGAGGAGATCAGATATAGCCAGGGAGCAGGTGGAAGCCAATTAAGCTAATTGGGCCAGGCACCAATCATTGGTGCACTGGCCCTTTCAGTCTCAGAGAGCTGGCGCGCGCGCGCCCTAGAGAGCGGAGCCGCGCGCGCCAGCACATGACAGCAGGGGACCGGGACGGGTAAGTGACCTGGGATGCGATTCGCGAGCGGGCGCGTCCCGCTGTGCGAATCGCATCCCCGACGGCCATGACAGTGCAGCGCTCCCGGTCAGCGGGACTGACCGGGGCGCTGCAGGGAGAAAGACGCCGTGAGCGCTCCGGGGAGGAGCGGGGACCCGGAGCGCTAGGCGTAACACAAACGGTGACTCTGGTCGGCTCATTTTTTACCCGTATCCAGTTTTGTGACTGGACCTAAAACCGTAGTATACTACAGTTTTAGGTCCGGTCACAAAACTGGATACGGGTAAAAAATGAGCCGACCAGAGTCACCGTTTGACTCCGGTCGGCTCATTCAAGTGAATGGAGTTCAGCGCTGGTCCGGCTGGGGTACGGCAGAACCCGGTTTTCCCCTCCTCCAGCCATAGTGTAAAACTGAGATGTGAATGCAGCCTTAGTCCTCTGTTATTACTCTTGGAAAAGTGTGAATAAAAACAATAAAGAAATAAATAAACAAAAAACTAACATTGCTCTTCTCACTGTCTGAGTCCCTACACATTAAAGGGAAGCCGACAGGCTGTTCACCCGCACTAATATCAATATACTGGGTTATGGTGTGGTTGAACAGCATTAAAACAAGCATCATTTACATAAATTAGTGCAGTGAATATAAAGTTCTACCTCCCCGTATTGGATTTACTACAGCTCTTCTGTGTGCAATGGAGGCAGGGAGCCAGCTTGCTGAGCTCCCCTACCTCCTCTATGACCTATACCTGCCACTGACATGAATATGCAGTGATGTGAGCGCCTACGGTCATGTAAGAACTCTGCTATTGTAGTAGAGTGCAGGTGCTGCTCCCTCACTAGACCAGGAAGTTGGGTGGAGAGGCTTTAGTGGAGCAGCTCCTTGGACAGGTTAATTGCAGTGACGTGTTCAAGGGAGTGAAGAAAATTGCATATTCATATCAGGGGAGGACATAGCGTGGCATATTGAGGAGACAGGGAAGCTCGTCAACCCAGGCCCACAACCTCCTTTGCACACAGAAGAGCTGAAGTAATGTGGATACCAGGAAGAAGAACTTCTTATCACTGCACCAATATATGTAAGTGGCCCCACACTATAACCCAGTTTAATGGGTTTAGTGCAGATAATTAGACTTACAATTTTCCTTTAGGGAATATTCACACGTACAGTATCCTGCCCATATTTCATGTGCAGGATTTTAAGCTGCAGATTTTATTGTAAACTAAGTGATTGAACACAACATAAAATCTGCAGCTTTAAATCCTGGGCATCAAATATAAGCAGGATATTGTACGTTTGAATACACCCTAAAGGGGTCGTCCAGTGAAAAAAAATGTTTTACTAATATGTGCAGGCTGTATAATAAAATGAACAAAGCTTCTACTTACCTCCCGCGCTCCCTCATAGTCTCCGGTATCGGCACCTGCTCTCTACGGAACTCCGCTGACACTCTGCATCTGGAGGTCCGCAGGTTGGGGAACACTGCCTGCCTAATGTGTGGGGGAACACTGCCTGCCTAATGTGTGGGGGGACACTGCCTGCCTAATGTGTGGGGGAACACAGGTTGAAGACCACTGATGTAGGCAGTGTTCCCCCACAGACATACACCTCCAGCCATATACAGTGTATGGCTGTAGGCTGTATGCCTGTGTACTGCCCACTTCAGTGCTCAGAGCACCGAAGATGACGTGCCACTGGTCACTTACCAAGCTGGCCAGCGTGCGTCTTCCTCCTTCTCCCGGTGTCCAAGCGTGCGCTATGTCCCGACGGCCCTGCGTTTTTAAACTTAACACAGGGCCGCAGGGAGTTAATAGTGATGGGGGGAATTGCCCCGTCACTACAGGACGGGCAAACACCGGCTCTGCTCGGGGCGGCCCCGGGCCAGCTCGGGGCCCCAAGCAATTGCTTGGTTTGCCTGTCCTGTTGAGACCTCCCCCGCCGAACCCCCGAGACTGACTCACCGAACCCCTGGTGTTCGATCGAACCCAGGTTAAGAACCACTGCCCTAGAGTAATTATCTCATACAAGGATTCCCTATGTAAAGAAAGGTGACATCTTCTGATTGTATACGTTCTTTTTCTTATTATTCTCTTCCCTCACCCCCTCACTTTCCCAGGCCTTAGGCTATGTTCAGATGGTGCAGTTTTTCTGGTGTTTTTTTATGCATTTTTTTTCACACTTTTCCTAGAATTTTGGAGACATTAATACAAACATCATTTCCATCATAAATATGCCATTCATGGTAAAATAGCGCCATTGTTGCTGTAATTTCACAAATATTACAGGAATAACACCTAAAAAATGAAGATGGCTCCTAGGAGGAAATTAGGAAAATCCCAGAATAGATAGAGGTCTAAGGTCAGGGGGCGGAGCTACGTATGGTCTGGGGGCGAGGCTGCATATGGTTCGGGGGCAGGGCTATCAAAGTAATAGGAATGGAGCTTACACCACTCCTGACGACCAGGGAACACAAGATGCAGGCTATGCATCACAGCTGGGATTTTTATATTCAGGCTGGCTGGGGGCTCCTACCTAGATGGGGGCTCCCCCGCACCGTGGGGCCCCCCGCTACGCCACTGCCCAGAGCCAGTATGTGAAGTTTCAGGGACCTAACAGTCTAATTGAAGGATAATGCCATCCCGATAAAGTAATTATGTATCCAGCACCAGGACAGGGCATTGTCAAGAGTATTAATATCCAGTGTACAGTATTTAGGTAAGAGTAGGATGTTTAATGGGCACTGACATAATAAAACATTTTTTATTTGAGATGAAAGACCAAAAGCCATTAATATTTGTAATATACTCTTTTCAAAAAATTCTGACTCATTTTTGTAAATAAATTAACTTATATTTCCCACCACTAGAGGTCCTCTTAAAATAAACCACTAACATGTCCCGCTTTCACAGCACCTTGTGTCCTGGCCATATGGCGTGCTGGGATACAGGGAAAGAATTATGAGCGGGACATGATAGTCTCTGTGCACACAGAGAAGGACAAAACAGTGAGCACCGTACCGGGAAGAGGGTTTACAGCATATTTAGTGGGTGGAAAAGGCTGTAAACATTGGAGCCATCGTCCCCCTGTGATGCAGGGTAAGCTTGAGTTATGCTAACACCTGGCCGGTTGTGTAGGAGAACAGCATTTGTCTTCTTAGAAATGTAGAAATCCTAATTATTCACATCCAGCAAGGTATTACAAAACCAAGACATACTTTAATACATGGGAAATGTGTACAGAGCACTACTTCCCTGTATTACTATAGAAGTACCGCTACTTCCTAAAAATGAAAAGATAATTCTCTACATTCTCAATAGCCAGGTACATGTTGAGTAGAAAAATATATAAAATAGAGTTGTGTATACAGTGGTCCCTCAACATACGTAATCAGATTCAAATGGACCATCGTTTGTTGAAACCCTCGTATGTTGAGGGATCCGTGCAATGTAAAGTATAGGACAGTGGTCTACAACCTGCGGACCTCCAGATGTTGCAAAACTACAATTCCCAGCATGCCCGGACAGCCAACGGCTGTCCGGGCAGGCTGGGAGTTGTAGTTTTGCAACATCTGGAGGTCCGCAGGTTGAAGACCACTGGTATTGGAGGTTATACTCACCTGTCCCCGCCGCTCCGGACCGTCAACGCTCGTCACCGCTGCCCGGGATGTCGTCCTCCATCGCTGTCGCCGCGTCCCCGAGGTGTCCCCGACGCTCCGGCAAGGCCTCTGCTTCCCCGGCATCCTCGCTCTCCATCGCCGCCATCACGTCGCTACGCACGCCGCTCCTATTGGATGACGGGATGGCGTGCACAGCGACGCGATGATGGCGATGGAGAGCGCCGTCAATGCAGGGGATCCAGAAGAGGACGCGCCGCAGCCCCGAGGACAGGTAAGTGATCGTCAGCGAACCACACGGGGCACCGTAAAGGGCTATCCGGTGGCAGCTGAAGAAGTCTGAGCTGCCAGATAGCCGTTTATGCGATGGCCCTGACATACAAAAGCATCGTATGTTGATGCTGCCTTCAACATGCGAAAGTTATACAGTTTTGAAAATTACTTCTATTTAAAAATCTTAATCCTTCCAGTACTTATCAGCTGTTATATGCTCCACAGAAAGTTCATTTATTTTTCCTTTTTGTCTGACCACAGTGCTCTCTGCTGACACCTCAGTCCATTTTAGGAACTGTCTAGAGCAGGAGAGGTTTGCTATGGGGATTTGCTCCTGCTCTGGACAGTTCCTAAAATGGACAGAGGTGTCAGCAGAGAGCACTGTGGTCAAACAGAAAGGAAATTCAAAAAGAAAAAAAAAACTTCCTCTGGAACATTGACAGATTTGCAAATTACTTCTATTTCAAAATCTTAATCCTTCCAGTACATATCAGCCGCTATATGTTCCATAGGAAGTTTTTTTCTTTTTGAATTTTCTTTCTGTTTGACCACAGTGCTCTCTGCTGACACCTCTGTCCATTTTAGGATCTGTGCAGAGTAGGAGCAAATCCCCATAGCAAACCTCTCCTGCTCTAGACCGTTCCTAAAATGGACTGAGGTGTCAGCAGAGAGCACTGTGGTCAGACAGAAAGAAAAAGAAATGAACTTCCTGTGGAGCCTATAGCAGCTGATAAGTACTGGAAGGATTAAGATTTTTAAATAGAAGTAATTTTCGAATCTGCATAACTTTCTGGCACCAGTTGATTTAAAACACATGTTTTTCAGTGGAGTAACCCTTTAATGGTGCCCATGCACCATCAATAGTTGTTGGTTGAACAGCTATCTCTTCCAATCTCCCCATGCACATGACTGTGCTGCAGAGCCGAATATCTATGTGTGCTCAATGGAGAGAAGAGGGGTAGTGGCCCACATGACTATTCCTTCTCTCCCCGACATCATCCATCATTATCTATATTTGGATCAGGCGGTCGGCTGGGGAATGAAGAACACTTTATGCACCTAGGAGAATTACCATTGTAGGACTGAGACCCGTGTGATCTATACTTTTAACATGTGTGGATGACATGTCAAAAGTTTATAGAAATGACATCAAGGGCTCGTTCTTTGCTGAATTCCTCTGTGGATCTGCAATTTTGATCCAAAATTAGCGCTAATGTACGTAGCAATTTGCCTTTGACATAAGCAACATCCTATTGACAAACAGGACTTCTCTAGTGGATTCTGCTGGAAGACTGAACATGTTCAATCCTCCGCCAGAATACAATTCCTCATCGGTCTTTCAGCTCTGTGAACACAGCAGAGGAATAACCATTGTAGTCAGTGGGACTGAGATGCACGACAGGATCTGTACGGAATTCCTTGTGGACATTCCTTTTTAAATCTGCCTTATAATTTCCATTTTTTTTTTTATTTGAATAAATTAAGATAATAAAATGTATATTGTTTTTGAATAAATTTGCATATGACTGTATAGTCGGTAAAGGGAGGTAGCAGGTAGTAAATGTTTTAAGGTAGGGTCACACATGCAGTATTTTGCTATGTATTTTGCTGCGTATTTGTTGTTGCAAATTTTCTGACCCATTGAAATCAATGGGTAGAAAAATCAGCTGCGGAAAATACGCAGCAAAATACGGCACATGTGATCCCACACTTAAGATGAAGTTAGTTAGATATGTCTAAATATAAACAAAAAAACAGTCTCCCTCCTCTCTTGTTTTTGTGGATGTCATTCTTGGTATAGAATCTCAATGGGGGAGATTTATCAAAACCTGTGCAGAGGAAGAGTGGTGCAGTTGCCCATAGCAACCAATCAGATTGCTTCTTTCATTTTCCACAGGCCTCTAAAGAGGCCTGTGGAAAATGAAAGAAGCAATCTGATTGGTTGCTATGGGCAACTGCACCACTCTTCCTCTGCACAGGTTTTGATAAATCTCCCCCATTACCTTTTGCAGAACTGGCAAACAATGAAGATGATATTAACTAAATATTGTGTCATCTGACTTGTCTACAGGGAATTGGCAGGGGTGATCACAGCAGAAATAGTTAACTCTTTGGACTCATGCACACAGGCTCTTCGTACTATATCATAGTATGGCATCCATAGAGGCGCCATGATCAGGACACCTGCAGACTGGTGCCTAGAGTGGCAGAAGTTTTTTAAATCATCAATGAGCTTAGCTTTGGGCAGACATTAGCACAAATGTCTCAATCCTCAGCTGGCAGCTGTTTTAATACAATAGACTCTTGCTATCCAACCTTAAAATGTTCTGCTTTGTTGGGCACAATCTAAACCTCAGTTCTGAGCCTCATGGGTGGAACTATTATAGATCACAGCCAATCAGTGGCTGTGCTGATGGAATGTGCACTGCTGTCACCTAGTGGCCTTAATTAGCATTAGCTTGTACCTGAGTAGTATACAAGCTGCATCGGCCATGCTCTGTTGTTCTTCCCAAAGCTGCCACTATCCACACTGGCACTGCTCCCCTGCACATCACTCTTGGGCTCCATTCAGCTATTTGAGACTATTATACATCAGGATACTGTCAAAGTGTAGCATACAGTCATCAAATGTAGCTAATGTTGTCCCAAGCGCACTTTGTTCGGTCTATGAAAGTCTATGGGGTGTGCTTATTTATATAGCGCAACGTATTCCGCAGCACCTTACAATCCAGAGGGTCAATATACAAACCAAATAATTTTTGAACTAGTGAAACAAGAGTAGAGAGGACCCTGCTCATAAGAGCTCACATTTTTTAGGGAAACAGAGGGGACGCAAAAGTAAATCGGGGGACACAAGAGTAAATATATGATCATTCAGCTGGGCTGAAGGTTCAAGTGTATAGAGGGATCGGAAGTGATAACTGTTGGCAATCCGAGCTTCCGAGGTTCAGAGTCTCCGAAACGGAAAATTTGATTAAGACAAAATATTATGTATTGTCAAAATATTTCATAGCATATTCTTAGCTAACTCCACCTATAGACAAAAAAAAAGTCTTAACTAAGCTTCCTGGGATAAGACATAATCTTAAAGGATAACTCGGGGATATACAACTTATCCCCTATCCTAAGGATAAGGGATAAGTGTTTGATCGCGGGGGGTCTGACTGCTGGGGCCCCCTGCGATTTCCCGATAGTAGCCCCGGCTCCCTGCATGGAACGAGCATTTTCGACCACAGCACGAAGCTGCGGCCAACACACCCCCTCCATACAGTTCTATGGCAGAGCCAGAGTTTGCCGAAAGCAGCGCTCCTGCTCTCCCATAGAACTGTACAGAGGGGACGTGTCGGCCGCCGCTTCCTGCGGTGGTTGAAAATGCTCGTTCTATGCAGGAAGCCGTGGCGCTGTTCGGGAGATAGCGGGGGGGCACCAGCGGTCGGACCACCTCCTTAGGATAGGGGATAAGTTGTATATCCTGGAGTTATCCTTTAACCTAGCACGTAAAACACTCTTCCCACTAATACCTGAATTTGACTCGATCAGTAGCAGATTAAGTGGTGACCACAACCAATGATTCCACTATGGAAACTGTGAATAATCCAGACATGTAGTACTGAATGGGTGGACATGTTTATGTATACTTAGAATGTGCCTGAACAGAGATCGTCTTGTGTAAAGTCCCAAATGCATTTCCCCCACAGGACACACTATATATAGTAGATGTTGTCTTCAATTGTCAAGTGATTCTGGGAAATGAGATTCTATGTCAAGTGAAAAACACATTAGAAGAGGCAAACTGAGCCAGAGGCGCAGCCACAAATACCCTGCACAGGACACATTTTCCTCTTACTATAGGTTATTGTATAATGTATAGGAATAAGTCTTATTGTCTGGACCTGCTGTGTTTTCCATCATCTGCTTAATTCTAGTTAAGGCAAAGTTAATAAACTTTGAGCCAGAGCAAGACTTTTCCTTTTTTTCTTTTCTCCTTCTCGCCTGCACCCAAATGCTATAAAATACATAGTAAACATTAGCTGTCGCTGCTGTTAAAATAAAGAGAGAAAACACATTGAAGGTCATGTGGGAAAAGTGTTCCTAGAGGATATAGGAAAGAGCAAATATACACAATGGGTCATGTTTCTGTAACAAAATGTACCAAAAAACAGGCATAAGAAGCAAAAACATTGCTGCAAGCAACTAATATTATATAACATTCACCATCATAGTGAATCATCATCTATTGTAAAGTGTTTTTAGGAGATTATTGATAAATGTGACTTGTTAACTCACCCTCTTTCTTAATGTGTGTCCAGAGACACAACCCTTAAGTCCAGGGGTGGACTGACAACACTCAGGGCCCCCGTTGGTCCTGCGATGCTCTGCCGCTGGTCACACTTCTGCCCCTATTCTACCCAAATCCCTCAACCAGGTTTACACACAAAATAAACCAAATTTTATATATAACACTTTAAGGTAGGTAAAATAATTTTGCATGCCCAATAATACCAGTATACAAGAAGTAAATAAATACCACACACAATAACTGGATAATACCACCATACTGTACTAAATAAAACCACTATACACAGACCAGTACACTATACATGATCTGTATACAATATAAGGGATAATATATAGGGCCATACAGCCGTAGATATCAGTTGTACACAGGATCTGTACACCATATAAGTAATGACAGGGACTCACAATTATGTATTTTCTGAGAGGCAGCGCCCTCTTTCCTTTTCTTCTTCATCCAGATTAGACCGCAATGTCGATGTCTAAACATCTGCAGGACAACCATGTTGGACTCTAAATTTTTCGAGTGCCGTCCCATCCTCTATACAATCTTTCCCTCTATAAGCCCCTACCTGTTTTAAAGCCCTCCTTGGTGTCCTGCATAGTAAAAGGCAGGTAGGTAGCAAAAAAAAAAGTTAACTAAGTAGGTAGATCAGGAAGCCATATAGTTAGGTAGTTGACTAGCCAGGTAGGTTGCTAGCTAGGTAGTTAGGCAGCCCTGTATGAAGGCCAGGTATGTACATAGTTAAATAGCCAGATATGTAGGTAGGTAGCATGATATGTAGGTAGGTAGTTAGGTAGCCAGGTATGTAGGTAGGTAGTGAAATAGCCATGTATGCAGGTAATTAGTTAGGCATCCAGGTACAAAGTTAGGTAGCCAGGGAGTTAGTCAAGTAGGTAGCCAGCATAGTTCCCCCACAGTAGGTGTAGGCAGAACAGTTCCCACATAGTAGGTGTAGGCAGCAGAGTTCCCCCACAGTAGGTGTAGGCAGCAGGAACCCCCCCCCAGTAGGTGTAGGCAGCAGAGTTAGAGTCCCGCCCTCCAGTAGGTGTAGACAGCAGAATTAGAGTCCCCCCTCCAGGTAGTGTAGACATCAGAGTTAGAGTGTCCCCCCCCCCAGTAGGTGTAGGCAGCAGAGTTTTCCCCCCTCCCCCAGTAGGTGCAGGCAGCAGAGTAAGAGTCCCCACCCAGTAGGTGTAGACAGCAGAGTTAGAGTCCCCCCAGTAGGTGCAGGCTACAGAGTTATAGTCCCCCAGTAGGTGAAGGCAGCAGAGTTAGAGTTCTCTCCCCAGTAGGTGTTGGCAGTAGAGTTAGAGTCCCCCCCCTGTAGGTACAGACAGCAGAGTTAGAGTTCCCCCCCAGTAGGTGCAGATGGCAGAGTTAGAGTCCCCCCCCAGTAGGTGCAGGCAGCAGAGTTAGAGTTCCACCCCCCAGTAGGTGCAGGCAGCAGAGTTAGAGTTCCCCCAGTAGGTGTAGAGCAGAGTTAGAGTCCTCCCAGTACGTGTAGGCAGCAGAGTTAGAGCCCCCCCCCCCAGGAGGTGTAGGCAGCAGGGTTAGGGTCCCCCCCAGTAGGAGTAGGCAGCAGAGTTAGAGTCCCTGCCCCAGGTAGGTGTAGGCAGCAGAGTTAGAGTCCCCCCCAGTAGGTGTAGACTGCTGAGTTAGAGTTCCCCCCTCCCCTCCCCCAGTAAGTGTAGACAGCAGCGCTAGAGTGTCCCCACCTCCCCCCAGCTTCTAGTAGGTGGCAGAGTTTTTCCCCTTTCCCAGATTTAAAAAAATTATAATAATGCTCACCTGATGTCCCGGGTCTTCTTCTCCGGAGCGTGTCCTTCTTCCTCCACAGTGCAGGCACCGATGAGTGACGTCATCGGCGCCTGCGCTGCGTGGGGTGGAGGTCACGTCTCCTCTGTGTAAGCTGCAAATGCAACTCAACCAAAGGGGATGCCTTCTCCTGTATGTGCGTGTACCTTCTGTTGGGGATAAGGAACAAGTGTCCCGGATACTCAGCAGTGGCGGCAGCGTACCCTTTACCTGGCCGGGCCCTCAGACGATGTCCAATCGGACCGGCCGGTCAGTCCGCCCCTGCTTTAGTCACTAGAGTGGGTCTTTCTTTCCTTACATGACATTTGGGTATCTCACAGTATTATTATAAAGACTCCAGTCTAGACAGTTAATTGTTTCCCCAGTGGGATTCCTAAAGTTTTTGTTTGCACAATTACGGCTGGATAGAATTATTTGCATCATGTATTTGAAACACATGTCACCGGGAAGGTCATGAAACCATACTTATAGTCTCAAGAGATTACAAGGCTTTACAGAAATAAAAAGCGTACCGAATTCATGACGTAATCTGTACAGTGCATCAGTAACCAGTCAGATAGCTTTTACTATTATATGAACAAAACTTATAAAAGAGAAGAAAATGTAGCACTTACCATCAGTGAGTGCTATGTGTTGGTCATATTTTATGAAATTTGTTCTTGGAGTCTACAGTCACTGTCCATATGAGCCCCCCAGCACCAGCCCCCCCCCCCCCCCCCAAGGTCTATTTTTATGGTACGCCATTGACCGTGCGGTTTAGCTAACCTTATATTTTAATAGTTCGGACTGAGCAGGCTTGGAGCAGTAGATCGCCGATCGGGCAACCAGGAGGTAGGTGAGGACCCTCCGGTCATCCAGTAAGCTGATCGTAACATCGCGATTCTGTTGCGATAGTCCCGATCAGCTCCGCTGAGCTGCCGGAATAGTTTTACTTTCACTTTAGATGCCACAATCTCCACAATCTAAACGGTTAATGCCGGCCATTGGCCCGATCGGTGATGCCCGGCATTAACCCTGAGTCCTGGCTGCTGATAGCAGTCGGGACCCACAAGGTTTAAAGCGTTCTCCAGTCGTAAGAATGGTTTAAACCCTGTTTACAGGACATACAGGTCCTTAAGGACTCGGGAACAGGGGCGTACCTGTATGCCCTGCGTTCTTAACTGGTTAAGTGTTTTTTTGGGGGGGAAGTTATTTCTTCAGATTGTTTAGCCAAAGCTTGAAGTGGCTCTAGCTGTCTATATATTTCTTATTTCTTTTGAATCCACTTATGGGTTTGACTTACAAAACGAAACAAAAAATCTGCCACAGAAAGATGCGTGTGAACAAACCCTAAAGGCGCACAGCCATTTCAGCTTCTGTTTCACCTACATACTCATGTTTTTAGTTTCATGCATAAATTAAATTGTGACATGGCCCATTGGATTAGGTATGTACTGAGGTTTTCTCTCCTCAAAGCTTTACTTGTCACACAAAGCATTCCTTAACCCCTTAAGGACTCAGACCATTTTGGCCTTAAGGACTCAGACAATTTAATTTTTACGTTTTCGTTTTTTCCTCCTCGCCTTCTAAAAATCATAACTCTTTTATATTTTCATCCACAGACTAGTATGAGGCCTTGTTTTTTGCGTGACCAGTTGTCCTTTGTAATGACATCACTCATTATATCATAAAATGTATGGCGCAACCAAAAAAAACTATTTTTGTGGGGAAATTAAAAAGAAAAACGCAATTTTGCTAATTTTGGAAGGTTTCGTTTTCACGCCGTACAATTTACGGTAAAAATGACATGTGTTCTTTATTCTGAGGGTCAATACTATTAAAATGATACCCATTATTACATACTTTTATATTGTTGTGCTTTAAAAAAATCACAAACTTTTTAACCAAATTAGTACGTTTATAATCCCTTTATTTTAATGACCTCTAACTTTTTTATTTTTCCGTATAAGCGGCGGTATGAGGGCTCATTTTTTGTGCCATGATCTGTACTTTTTTTTGATACCACATTTGCATATAAAAAACTTTTAATACATTTTTTATATTTTTTAATAAAATGTATTAAAAAAGTAGCAATTTTTGACTTTTTTTTTATGTTCACGTTCGTTCACCTTATGGGATCATTAACATTTTATTTTAATAGTTCGGACATTTACGCACGCGGCGATACCAAATATGTCTATGAAATTCATTTTTTACGCTTTTTGGGGGTAAAATAGGAAAAAACGGACGTTTTACTTTTTAATTGGGGGAGGGGATTTTCCACTTTTTTTTTACTTTTACATTTTTTTACATTTTTTTTTACACTTGAATAGTCCCCATAGGGGACTATTTATAGCAATACCATGATTGCTAATACTGATCTGTTCTATGTATAGGACATAGAACAGATCAGTGTTATCGGCTATCTTCTGCTCTGGTCTGCTCGATCTCAGACCAGAGCAGGAGACGCCGGGAGCCGGAAGAAGGAAGGTGAGGGGACCTCCGTGCGGCGTTCTGAATGATCGGATCCCGTCGGGCGATCCGATCATTCATTGAAATCGCGCACTGCCGCAGATGCCGGGATCTGTATTGATCCCGGCACCTAAGGGGTTAATGGCGGACGCCCGCGAGATCGCGGGCGTCGGCCATTGCCGGCAGGTCCCTGGCTGCGATCAGCAGCAGGGATCAGCCGCGCATGACACGGGCATCGCTCCGATGCCCGCGGTTATGCACAGGACGTAAATGTATGTCCTGGTGCGTTAAGTACCACCGCACCAGGACGTACATTTACGTCCTGCGTCCTTAAGGGGTTAAAGGGGTGCTCTGGGGAAGTTAAGAAAAATGCCTCAAAGCCACCACAATACCTGTTCTGTGTCCCCTGTAGTTACCAATATGATTTTGCCAGCTCCTGTGGCCCCTGTTGTCTCCTGAATATTCTTTTTCCTTGCTTGCAGCCCAGACTACAACCCCCAGCAGTCAGTGCGGCTCTGTGTAATGACTGCCAGCCGCATGCTATGTTGTTGTAAACACAGTCAGCAGCACACACTGTACATTTTCTTTTCTTTCATGCTATCCTTCCCCCAGCAATAAATCATGTTGTACTCTGAATGGCAGCAGTCAGTGATTAGATCTACAGCAGGCAAAAAGCAGCGTTATGTGCTGAGGAGACACTGGGCTGTTTCTCTTCTGGCAAATTCCTTACACAGGCAGGGGAGGTGTGGCTGTGAAGCCAGAGCCTTAGAAAAGACATAAATCACACAATGTTTGTCTTCCAGGAGGGTGGGAGCTAGTCTCATTGAGGGCTTTTCACAGAGACAAGGTGGATCTGATAATGACATCTTTCTCTCACTCCCTGCATGTAAGTGACAGCTGAAGGAGGAAAACTGCTCTATATAGCTAATGAATGATATTTAGACAAATAAGTATGTTGATGAGAAAGAAAGGATGGGCTACGGTTTTAGTTCCCTGGAGTACCACTTTAACAAAGGTAGAAATGCTAGAATGCTAGAATTATAAGTGTGGCATTTTTTTGCTTGTTTTCTTCTACATCAATAAATAGACTCCCCCCCCCCCCCCCCAAAAAAAAAAATTCCTCAATGGTGCCCATGCCCTAAGCCAACGTTTACAGGGTTTCAAATGCAGTCAATAATATATTTTTTGTGAAAACATTTACATTATGCACCATTCTGTAATCTGGGCTGCTTTTGAAAGGTTCCTGTTATGACTCAATGAGGAACCAAATGGGTCTAAAATTTTCCTTTGAGATTGATGGCCACAGGGGAGCGTGTTGAGTCTCCTGCATTGTTCTAGTGTCCAACCATTGCCTTTATATATAAGGGAATCCTTAGGTATTTGTAGGCAATATTTTAACTTTGAAGGAGTAAGCCAATTTGCTAACTCCAAGGATCAATTTAGTTACTGAAGGACCTATAAAAATTGTTGGGACCTATGACACTGGGACATATGGAAGGCTGATCCTGACTCAAATTATGCTGTCCCCAGTAGACCAGCTATTATGTTTCGAAAAGGATGCAGTGTAAAAGATAGGCTCATCCATAGCCATTAGGGCTCATTCACACACTGAGATATATTGGACAGTCATTCCATCTGTACTAGGACTACTTGGATGTGCTGTCTCCATAGACAGCAATACATTTCTAAGCGGATTCCTCTGAAATAATGAACATGTTCATTCTTTCGGCTGAGTATGGGATCCGAAATTTCCACAGCGGATCTTCCACCGTGGAAATTCTAAAATGTGAATGATGAAGCAGAATTATGAATACTGTATATATTCGAGTTTAAGCCGAGTTTTTCAGCATGATTTTTCATGCTGAAAACACACCCCTCAGCTTATACTCGAGTGAACTCTCTGCCTGTCAATCCCGGGCCTTTGTCATCATCCAGACCCCCCCTATTGTTTTCTACTCACCTCCCCTCAGTGGAAAGGAAGGGTGAGCTGGTCCGGGCCATCTATGCTGCAGGGACCGTCCGGTGGGGAGGATTAGTCATTCCGGGCTGTCCATTTTCACAGGGGGGGCCTCTTCTCCCCTCCAGGCTCGGCCCCGGACTAGTGACGTTGCCTTGACGATGATGCACAGGGACGTTCATGCGCGTCCCTGTGCGTCGTCGTTAAGGTAACGTCACTAGTCCGGGGCCGGCCCAGAGCGCGGAGAAGAGGCCCCCCCCCTGTGAAAATGGACAGCCCGGAATGACTAATCCTCCCCACCGGACGGTCCCTGCAGCATAGATGGCCCGGACCTGCTCACCCTTCCTTTCCACCGAGGGGAGGTGAGTAGAAAACTAAATGGGTGGGGTCTGGATGATGACGAAGGCCGCAGCCTATGGCTGTCCGGGAATGCTGGGAGTTGTAGTTTTGCAACATCTGGAGGTCCGCAGGTTGAAGACCACTGGATTGACAGGTGGTGATGATGAAGGGGGGGGATGATGACGAGGGGGATGATGACAGGGTGATGATGACGGAGGTCTGGATTATGACATGGGGGAATGATGTATTTCCCACCCTAGGCTTATAGTCGAGTCAATAACTTTTCCTGGGTTTTTGGGGTGAAATTAGGGGCCTCGGCTTATATTCGGGTCGGCTTATACTCGAGTATATACGGTAAGTAAAGTATGAAAATCTAGACGGATAAAAATTAAACCTCAATATACATACTAAACAACAGCAACAATAATAATAATAATAATAATATTAATAATAGGAGCTCTCTGCGTCCCTGCAAATATCAGAGACCTGTAAGTGCTTGTTTTTTATGTTCATGACTATTGTTACGCCGAGCGCTCCGGGTCCCCGCTCCTCCCCGGAGCGCTCACAACATCCTCGCTACGGCAGCGCCCCGGTCAGATCCACTGACCGGGTGCGCTGCGATACCGCCTCCAGCCGGGATGCGATTCGCGATGCGGGTGGCGCCCGCTCGCGATGCGCACCCCGGCTTCCGTACCTGACTCGCTCTCCCTCGGTCCTGTCCCGGCGCGCGCGGCCCCGCTCCCTAGGGCGCGCGCGCGCCGGGTCTCTGCGATTTAAAGGGCCACTGCGCCACTGATTGGCGCAGTGGTTCCAATTAGTGTCTTCACCTGTGCACTCCCTATGTATACCTCACTTCCCCTGCACTCCCTCGCCGGATCTTGTTGCCCTTGTGCCTAGTGAAAGCGTTCCCTTGTGTGTTCCTAGCCTGTGTTCCAGACCTCCTGCCGTTGCCCCTGACTACGATCCTTGCTGCCTGCCCCGACCTTCTGCTACGTCCGACCTTGCTTTTGTCTACTCCCTTGTACCGCGCCTATCTTCAGCAGTCAGAGAGGTTGAGCCGTTGCTAGTGGATACGACTTGGTTACTACCGCCGCAGCAAGACCATCCCGCTTTGTGGCGGGCTCTGGTGAACACCAGTAGTGACTTAGAACCGGTCCACTAGCACGGTCCACGCCAATCCCTCTCTGGCACAGAGGATCCACCTCCTGCCAGCCGGCATCGTGTCAGTAGATCCGGCCATGGATCCCGCTGAAGTACCTCTGCCAGTTGTCGCCGACCTCACCACGGTGGTCGCCCAGCAGTCACAACAGATAGCGCAACAAGGCCACCAGCTGTCTCAACTGACCGTGATGCTACAGCAGCTACTACCACAGCTTCAGCAATCATCTCCTCCGCCAGCTCCTGCACCTCCTCCGCAGCGAGTGGCCGCTTCAGGCCTACGACTATCCTTGCCGGATAAATTTGATGGGGACTCTAAGTTTTGCCGTGGCTTTCTTTCACAATGTTCCCTGCACTTGGAGATGATGTCGGACCAGTTTCCTACTGAAAGGTCTAAGGTGGCTTTCGTAGTCAGCCTTCTGTCTGGAAAAGCTCTGTCATGGGCCACACCGCTCTGGGACCGCAATGACCCCGTCACTGCCTCAGTACACTCCTTCTTCTCGGAAATTCGTAGTGTCTTTGAGGAACCTGCCCGAGCCTCTTCTGCTGAGACTGCCCTGCTGAACCTGGTTCAGGGTAATTCTTCCGTTGGCGAGTACGCCGTACAATTCCGTACTCTTGCTTCTGAACTATCCTGGAATAATGAGGCCCTCTGCGCGACCTTTAAAAAAGGCCTATCCAGCAACATTAAAGATGTTCTGGCCGCACGAGAAATTCCTGCTAATCTACATGAACTCATTCATCTTGCCACTCGCATTGACATGCGTTTTTCCGAAAGGTGTCAGGAGCTCCGCCAGGATATGGACTTTGTTCGCACGAGGCGTTTTTTCTCCCCGGCTCCTCTCTCCTCTGGTCCTCTGCAATCCGTTCCTGTGCCTCCCGCCGTGGAGGCTATGCAAGTTGACCGGTCTCGTCTGACACCTCAAGAGAGGACACGACGCCGCATGGAGAATCTCTGCCTGTACTGTGCCGGTACCGAACACTTCCTGAAGGATTGTCCTATCCGTCCTCCCCGCCTGGAAAGACGCACGCTGACTCCGCACAAAGGTGAGACAGTCCTTGATGTCAACTCTGCTTCTCCACGTCTTACTGTGCCTGTGCGGATATCTGCATCTACCTTCTCCTTCTCTACTATGGCCTTCTTGGATTCCGGATCTACAGGAAACTTTATTTTGGCCTCTCTCATCAACAGGTTCAACATCCCGGTAACCAGTCTCGCCAGACCCCTCTACATCAATTGTGTTAACAATGAAAGATTGGACTGTACCATACGTTACCGCACGGAGCCCCTCCTAATGTGCATCGGACCTCATCATGAAAAAATTTAGTTTTTGGTCCTCCCCAATTGCACTTCCGAAATTCTCCTTGGACTACCGTGGCTTCAACGCCATTCCCCAACCCTGGATTGGTCCACAGGGGAGATCAAGAGCTGGGGTACCTCTTGTTTCAAGGACTGCCTTAAACCTGTTCCCAGTACTCCCTGCCGTGACCCTGTGGTTCCCCCTGTAACCGGTCTCCCTAAGGCCTATATGGACTATGCTGACGTATTTTGCAAGAAACAAGCTGAGACTCTACCTCCTCACAGGCCTTATGACTGTCCTATTGACCTCCTCCCGGGCACTACTCCACCCCGGGGCAGAATTTATCCTCTGTCCGCCCCAGAGACTCTTGCTATGTCTGAGTACATCCAGGAAAATTTAAAAAAGGGGTTTATCCGCAAATCCTCCTCTCCTGCCGGAGCTGGATTTTTCTTTGTGTCCAAAAAAGATGGCTCCCTACGTCCTTGCATTGACTACCGCGGACTTAATAAAATCACGGTAAAGAACCGCTACCCTCTACCTCTTATCTCTGAACTTTTTGATCGCCTCCAAGGTGCCCACATCTTTACCAAACTGGACTTAAGAGGTGCTTATAATCTCATCCGCATCAGGGAGGGGGACGAATGGAAAACGGCATTTAACACTAGAGATGAACACTTTGAGTATCTGGTCATGTCCTTTGGCCTGTGCAACGCCCCTGCCGTCTTCCAAGACTTTGTTAATGAAATTTTTCGTGATCTCTTATATTCCTGTGTTGTTGTGTATCTGGACGATATTCTAATTTTTTCTGCCAACCTAGAAGAACACCGCCAGCATGTCCGCATGGTTCTTCAGAGACTTTGAGACAATCAACTTTATGCCAAAATGGAGAAATGTCTGTTTGAATGTCAATCTCTTCCTTTCCTAGGATACTTGGTCTCTGGCCAGGGACTACAAATGGACCCAGACAAACTCTCTGCCGTCTTAGATTGGCCACGCCCCTCCGGACTCCGTGCTATCCAACGTTTTTTGGGGTTCGCCAATTATTACAGACAATTTATTCCACATTTTTCCACCATTGTGGCTCCTATCGTGGCTTTAACCAAGAAGAACGCCAATCCTAAGTCATGGCCTCCTCAAGCGGAAGACGCCTTTAAACAGCTCAAGTCTGCCTTTTCTTCTGCTCCCGTGCTCTCCAGACCTGACCCATCTAAACCCTTCCTATTGGAGGTTGATGCCTCCTCAGTAGGAGCTGGAACGGTTCTTCTACAAAAAAATTCTTCTGGGCATGCTGTTACTTGTGGTTTTTTTTCTAGGACCTTCTCTCCGGCGGAGAGGAACTACTCCATCGGGGATCGAGAGCTACTGGCCATTAAATTAGCACTTTATGGAGGCATCTGCTGGAGGCATCTGCTGGAGGGATCAAAATTTCCAGTTATTATTTACACCGATCACAAGAATCTCTCCTATCTCCAGTCTGCCCAACGGCTGAACCCTCGCCAGGCCAGGTGGTCTCTGTTCTTTGCCCGGTTTAATTTTGAAATTCACTTTCGCCCTGCCGATAAGAACATTAGGGCCGATGCTCTCTCTCGTTCCTCGGATGCCTCGGAAGTAGAGCTCTCTCCGCAACACATCATTCCTCCTGACTGCCTGATCTCCACTTCTCCAGCCTCC
This sequence comes from Hyla sarda, assembly GCF_029499605.1. Lineage (NCBI taxonomy): Eukaryota > Metazoa > Chordata > Amphibia > Anura > Hylidae > Hyla > Hyla sarda. The sequence continues at coordinate 43,437,042 of NC_079197.1, read as the reverse complement.
ATCAGGCAAACTCATCCAGGGAAGACCTTCGTTTCTCCACGCCAATGCCTCGGAATCCTCAAATGGGGTCACTCCTCCCATCTCGCAGGCCATGCGGGCATCAAGAAATCCTTGCAACTCATCTCTCGTTTCTATTGGTGGCCGACTCTGGAAACGGATGTTGTTGATTTTGTGCGGGCCTGCACTGTCTGTGCCCGGGATAAGACTCCTCGCCAGAAGCCTGCTGGTCTTCTTCATCCTCTGCCTGTCTCCGAACAGCCTTGGTCTCTGATTGGTATGGACTTTATTACAGACTTACCCCCATCCCGTGGCAACACTGTTGTTTGGGTGGTCGTTGATCGATTTTCCAAGATGGCACATTTTATTCCTCTTCCTGGTCTTCCTTCAGCGCCTCAGTTGGCAAAACAATTTTTTGTACACATTTTTCGTCTTCACGGGTTGCCCACGCAGATCGTCTCGGATAGAGGCGTCCAATTCGTGTCAAAATTCTGGAGGGCTCTCTGTAAACAACTCAAGATTAAATCTTATTATCATCCTCAATCCAATGGGCAAGTAGAAAGAATTAACCAGGTCCTGGGTGATTATTTACGGCATTTTGTTTCCTCCCGCCAGGATGACTGGGCAGATCTTCTTCCATGGGCCGAATTCTCGTACAACTTCAGAGTCTCTGAATCTTCTTCCAAATCCCCATTTTTCGTGGTGTACGGCCGTCACCCTCTTCCCCCCCTCCCTACTCCCTTGCCCTCTGGTTTGCCCGCTGTGGATGAAATAACTCGTGATCTTTCCACCATATGGAAAGAGACCCAAAATTCTCTCTTACAGGCTTCATCACGCATGAAGAAGTTTGCTGATAAGAAAAGAAGAGCTCCCCCCATTTTTTCTCCCGGAGACAAGGTATGGCTCTCCGCTAAATATGTCCGCTTCCGTGTTCCCAGCTACAAATTGGGACCACGCTATCTTGGTCCTTTCAAAATCTTGTGCCAAATTAATCCTGTCTCTTACAAACTTCTTCTTCCTCCTTCTCTTCGTATTCCTAATGCCTTTCATGTCTCTCTTCTTAAACCACTCATCATCAACCGTTTCTCTCCCAAACTTATTTCTCCTACTCCTGTCTCCGGTTCTTCAGACATCTTCTCCGTAAAGGAGATACTGGCCTCCAAAAAGGTCAGAGGAAAAACTTTTTTTTTAGTGGACTGGGAGGGCTGTGGCCCTGAAGAGAGATCCTGGGAACCTGAGGACAATATCCTAGATAAAAGTCTGGTCCTCAGGTTCTCAGGCTCTAAGAAGAGGGGGAGACCCAAGGGGGGGGGGTACTGTTACGCCGAGCGCTCCGGGTCCCCGCTCCTCCCCGGAGTGCTCGCAACATCCTCGCTACGGCAGCGCCCCGGTCAGATCCACTGACCGGGTGCGCTGCGATACCGCCTCCAGCCGGGATGCGATTCGCGATGCGGGTGGCGCCCGCTCGCGATGCGCACCCCGGCTTCCGTACCTGACTCGCTCTCCCTCGGTCCTGTCCCGGCGCGCGCGGCCCCGCTCCCTAGGGCGCGCGCACGCCGGGTCTCTGCGATTTAATGGGCCACTGCGCCACTGATTGGCGCAGTGGTTCCAATTAGTGTCTTCACCTGTGCACTCCCTATGTATACCTCACTTCCCCTGCACTCCCTCGCCGGATCTTGTTGCCCTTGTGCCTAGTGAAAGCGTTCCCTTATGTGTTCCTAGCCTGTGTTCCAGACCTCCTGCCGTTGCCCCTGACTACGATCCTTGCTGCCTGCCCCGACCTTCTGCTACGTCCGACCTTGCTTTTGTCTACTCCCTTGTACCGCGCCTATCTTCAGCAGTCAGAGAGGTTGAGCCGTTGCTAGTGGATACGACCTGGTTACTACCGCCGCAGCAAGACCATCCCGCTTTGCGGCGGGCTCTGGTGAACACCAGTAGTGACTTAGAACCGGTCCACTAGCACGGTCCATGCCAATCCCTCTCTGGCACAGAGGATCCACCTCCTGCCAGCCGGCATCGTGACAACTATTATATGGTTAATTCAGTAACACAACTGTCAGCGGAGTATAGTCTACCTTCTGTACCCTAATCCATAATTCATGCTGTGTTATGCTACAGACACAAATTGCCCCCTTTTCGCTTTGTTTTCATTCTGCTTGTGTTTGTGCTAGAAAAAAAATCTCAGTTCTAAGTCTCAGGTTTCAGCCTAGAAAGTAATTGTTCCTAAAATAAACTCCTAGACACAACAATTTACAGTGCAAACAAATGTTCGGTCCCAGCCCTGCCGTGCATGCTGCAATTTCAGATTTTGAAACCTTTTCCTGTTTCTTTGCCTAAAAAACACAATATCTGTTTTTATGGTCTGTTACAAACACTGTTGATGCATTTTGGCAGCAGTCCTAGGAAATAAACATATGGGATATTTTAGCTATTGTGAGACCGGGAAAGGCTATTAATAGATGAAAGGGGTAGAGGATATTCTGGAGGGGCTTCTAGTTTTATAGAGTTTCCTATTTAAACTTAATTTGGCTGAAAAGGCATTATTTACCGGATGTGGGGAGAGAGGCTGAGATTATAGATTGTCCTGATCACTTAGAAGACTTGGTTAGGAATTTTGCTGTGACTGTGAAAACTGGTTGGTCTTCAGGGGTATCCATGGATTAACTTGTAACATATGGCATGACGCATAGCACCTCATTTGTTGCAGTCTATTATTAATCCTATTTAAAGTGTCTTTATGAAAAAAAAACTTTTGGCATGTCGCAGGACACGTCAAAAATTTGATACGTCAGGGTCTGAGTGTTCAGACTTCCGCAATTCTCTAGACATATGAAGCCAGAAGAAACATGTGGCTGGGTGCCATACTCCTAGCTCCCTGTGGCATCCATCTTGCTTCACAAAACAAGCCCTATAGACTAATAATGAGGGTCGTCTAGTGCAATAAGTATAATGACACTCAGGTTGGTCCAAAGGGTTAAAATGTTCTAGGTTTTTGCCTAGCTTATGTTAGGTTGCTGTGGTTACACCTTGACCAATTCTTGGTTCTGTCTCGTTGTCTATCAGATACCTTGTGTGACCACACCCATTCAGCTGCCTATTTAAAAGAGTACTCCGCCCCTAGACATCTTATCCCCTATCCAAAGGAGTCTGATTGCAGGGGTCCTGCCGCTTGGGACCCCCGCAATCTCGCTGCAGCACCCTAAACATTTGGTGCATGCCAGATGACTGGCGATGCGAGGTGGAGGCTCATGACGTCATGGTCACGCCCCGCTGGTGACATCACGGCAACGCCCCCTCAATGCATGACTATGGGAGGGGACGTGACATCCATCACACCCCCATCCATAGACTTGCATTGAGGGGGCGTGGACATGATATCACGAGCCTTCGGCGCTGCACCCAACGCTCTAAATGAACACCAGGTGCAGCAAGGAGATCACAGGGGTCCCCAGTGGTGGGACCCCCCCCCCCGCGATCAGACATCTTATCCTCTATCCTTTGGATAGGGGATAAGATGTCTAGGGGCAGAGTACCCCTTTAAAGGGGTTGTGCGCTGCCCTGCCTTTCGGAGCTCCGCTCGCAGCGTCCGGAAGTTCATTACTCCGAACGCTGTGTGCGGGCTTCTGTGTTCACACCCGGCCTCTCGTGATGTCACGCCCGCCTCCCTCAACGAAAGTCTATGGGAAGGGGGCGCGACCGCTGTCACGCCCCCTTCCCATAGACTTTGGTTGAGGGGGCGGGCGTGACATCACAAGGGGCCGGGCATGACGTCATGAGGGGGCGGCCGCGAACACAGAAGCCCGCACACAGCGTTCAGAGTAATAAACTTCTGGACGCTGCGAGCGGAGCTCCGAAAGGCAGGGCAGCGCACAACCCCTTTAAGCCTTCACTGGCTAGTGCTTCTGACCAGAGAAAGAATTCTGTTTCTGTAACTTGCATCTCTGTCCTGCTTTTTGAATTTCCTCTTGATTACTTGGTATTTTGTGACTCCGGCTTTCGTCTTTGGATATTCTATCTGGTCTTGGCTCATATCTGTCCTCTTGGTTCCGACTCGGCTTGTTGACAATCGTGTTTGTTTGTCTCCCCTAAATATTGGATAGTGTGTATTTACCTTTTGTTTCCCTGACAATTCCCTGACCCGTGACTGAGTTTTCTATAGTTTGTTATTTTGATAAGATGCTCCGAGCACTTAGGCAGGGACCATCTTCGTGGTCGTGGTTCCGTCGCAAAGGACGGATATGCAATAAGAAGGAACAGGGGCTGTGGGTGAGATTAGCGTCTCACTACTTTCCTTCGTGCTACGCTCATATGTGACAATGAGATGGAAACTACAGGGAGTGGGGAGTAAAGCACTCAACCATACACTTCTCCTGGCTATATTTAGAGATCAGCGGGGGGTCTGAAGATTTGGACCTTGACTGATTAAAACTTTTGACATTTTCTGGAAGAATGTAATGTCATATGTTTTTTTTTGTAATGATATAGATTTGTTAAAGTTAAAGGGAGGCCGCATAAAATCAACATCTGTCCATATACCCTGTTGGGGAATAGAGCCAAAACGGAGAGATGCTGTGTACGACAGGACATGGACAGCCATTCATTTGAAACACCACCATCTAATGCAGATCAATAAGTGGTCAGATGCTGATAGGTGTGCCATCTCGATTTTTAAGTTGGCGAGACAGCCTTTTCATGCAACATTTGAGCAACTTTTGCCCAAAAGGAAGAAGCGTTATAAACATGCATTTGCAGAGTATCTTGGTTTGTTGACTTTTTTTTTTAGTCCAGTAGATAAAATACCCCTGAGATCTCCCGTGCGAGGCCCTCAGGTCTTTGCCATAATAGCGCATTTCAACCCCCGCATGATGCTGACACGCCCCCTCAATACATTTCTATGGCAGAGGTGGAGACTGCCGAATGCAGCGCTCTGACTCTCCCATAGAGATTTGTTGAGGGGGGCGTGTTGGCCATCCCGTTACTGGGGTTTAAACCGTTCTCACAAGTGGAGAACGCTTCAAAGTCGTGGGTCCCGGTTGCTATGAGCAGCCAGGACACACGGTTAATGCCGGGCACCACCGATCGGGCCAATGCCCAGAATTAACCCTTTAGACGCCACAATCAATGTTGAACACTGCGTCCAAAGTGTGTGGTTAACGATAGCTCAGGGATGCTGATCGGGACATCCGCGGCGAAATTGCAGGTCCCAATCAACTGAATGGATGGTAGGAGGGCCCTTACCTTCCTCCTCGCCATCCGATTGGTATTCTGCTGCTCCCAGACAACCATGCAGGCTGGAACAGCAGGGCACCGATTACTCTGATCAATGCTATGCTATGGCATAGCATTGAACAGTGTATGCAATCTACAGATTGCATGTTATAGCCCCCTATGGAGACTAAAAAAAGTGCAGGACATGAACAGAGGTGGCAGCAGAGAGCACTGTGATCAGACTGGAAAGAACTACACAACTTCCTCTGGGGTATAAAGCAGCTAATAAGGACTAGAAGTCTTAAGGTATGTAAATAGAAGTAATGTACAAATCTGTTTAACTTTCTGGCCACAGCTGATTTGAAAACATTTCTTCTCCACAGGAGTACCCCTTTAAGTCTACCTAGGTCTATATACTTTCCTGGTCTCTTGACAGCCGTGGGTTACATTACAGTAATAGACCGATCATTACATATTAAAATCAGCTGTTTCTCACTGTACCTTAAATGTCCTTAATCTCTTATAATTTTTTTATTCCAGCAGAGCTGCCACAAGCCAATCTATTATATTATTGGTGCGCACTTATGCATATATTATAATATATTCTGGAAAAGACAGATAGCATGACGTACTCTCCTATTTCTAGATAGCACCATTTGCAGATGGAATCTTAACCCGTTAAACACAAGATTTTTTTTTTTTACGGTTGATACATGGGAATGATTATCAAGTCCAATTCTTTTGTTCCGTTATAGGTCACGCAGATGGTAAATACTAGACACAGTGTTCAGAACACTGAATTTGTTTCACTTGTATATACAAGACAGAGCCAGGACACAACCAAGGCCAAGAATCCTTTTTGCAGTCAAAAACAATTCCCTCATTGCTCTATGCTGGAAAATATGATACAACAAACACATTCGGCGGACAGTTGATTCCCTTTGTAAACATGCGGCAAAATACAGAACAATCTGATTGATATTATTATGATGTTTATGACAAACTAAGCTACTAGCCAATGATAATAAACTGAATGTATTGAGAGAGGGATTTGCCCTTACAGTTAGTCCTTATACTGAACTATAAACTATAAAATACCATATTTTTCACCATATAAGACGCTCCGGCACATATGACGCACCCAATTTTAAAGGGTGAAAATCGAGAAAAAAAAGATTCTGAATCAAATAGTATAGGACAGTGATCTTCAACCTGCGGACCTCCAGATGTTGCAAAACTACAACTCCCAGCATGCCCGGACAGCCGTTGGCTGTCCGGGCATGCCAGGAGTTGTAGTTTTGCAACATCTGGAGGTCCGCAGGTTGAAGACCACTGGCATAGGAAGTAATACTCACGTGTCCCCGCCGCTCCGGACCTGTCACCGTGCGTCACCGCTGCCCTGGATGTCGCCCTCCATCGCTGTCGCCGTGTCCCCGTTGCTCCGGAACGTCTCTGCTGCCTGGTATCCTTGCTCTCCGTCGCCGCCATCACGTCGCTACACACGCTGCTCCTATTGGATGACGGGACGGCGTGCGCGATGACGTGATGACGACAAAGGAGAGCGCCGGCCATGCAGGGGATCCCGGCACGGAGCAGAGACCGAGGAGGCAGGTAAGGTCCCTCCCGGTGTCCTGTAAGTTGTTCGGGACGCCGCGATTTCTTATACGGCGAAAAATACGGTAGATCATTTTGTCTGCCTTGTGCTCCATTTTGCTACACATTGAAGATACGTATACTGCTCCATTTCTTCTTCCATGGAGAAAACAAGCCAGGTATACAATAAAGAACTAGATATAATGTTATAATACAAATAGGAGATATGATTTCTTATTTGTTTCTAATAAAGCGCCACCATGTTTCTCAGTGTTGTACAGAAATCTTTATGCCACATATCAGTCTCTGTCCTCAGTTGGGTATGCAACCATATTTTCCTACCAAAAAAGACATACAGTATTTAGGACCAATTTCAAAGGAAGCCAGTGACCCCATCAGTGTATTTTTGGGATGTAGTAAGAAAAAAGAGGACCCTTTGGAAACCCACCAAACCTGAGAAGAACACTCAAACGCTAAGTAGATGTCATTAGTCAGATATGAACCGTTTGAAGGCAACAGTGTTAACAACTGAGGCACCATGCTGCCCGCGATCAAAGTGCCATTTCGCTTCTACCCTGTTTAACCTTTCAGATTATCTTTTGATCTTACATAAAAAGCGTTTTAGTTTTAGATGTTGGACTCCTTAACATTTCCAGCTGTATATGTTCACATCCTATATGTAAGAGATAATTCACACTTAAAGGGGTACTCCAGCGCTAAGACATCTTATCCCCTATCCAAAGGATAGGGGATAAGATACCTGATCGCGGGGGTCCCACCGCTGGGGACCCCTGTGATCTTGCATGCAGCACCACGTTAGAATCAGTCCCCGGAGCATGTTCGTTCCGAGTCTGATTACTGGCGATCACGGGGACGGAGCATAGTGACATCATGGCTCCGCCCCCCTGTGACATCATGCTCCGCCTCCTCAATGCAAGCCTATGGGAGGGGGCGTGACAACTGCCACGGCCCCTCCCATAGGCTTGCATTGAGGGGGCGGAGCGTGACATCACACTTACAATATGGACAACAACTTACAAATTGTGGTCATAGTCACCTCTTCTGGCACCAATGACAAACAGATCATTTTGTTGGATAAAGCCTTGGTCAGCCATGCATTTCCCCTGTAGCATACCACCGCAGGGGAAATGTAGTATTATTTGGTGGCCACTCAGATACAGTGAAAATGGCTATCAATATACAATGATGAGCCTTTCCAGATTATAGCAGTGGCCAAGCATATACATATTGGCCCTGATTTACTAAGAGTGGGGTGTAGGTTTTGTTGTGTTTTTTGCTGTTCTGACCTTTTTTTTCCATGGTATTTACTAATTGACTCCACTTTTGGAAACTTTATACATGCTTTAAAGTGTAGGGTTTCCTTCCCAGAAAATGCACATGATTTTCAGAGTGGTTTTCAGAAAAGTTGAGTGATATTGGATGACATAAAGGGAACACGCCCCTTTTCCTGAAAACCACGCCCATTTTGTAGGGTTTTTTTTCTCGCTCTGAATGATTCTGATTCTGTCAGGTTTTTTCTGTCACACATTCTGTCGCATGGTCCGTACGACAGAATTTAGGCGCAAAACCCAACAAAAAGGGTAGGAATTCTGTTAGTAAATGAGGGCCATTGACTTCCTTTATGAGGTCCAAATATCCTAATAGGGCATATGGACAGATAATGTCTTTATGAGATGACCCTTAAAGGGGTACTCTGGTGCTCCAGTGTTCTGAACATTTTGTTCAGAACGCTCGGAGCCAGAAGCCGTGATTGTGACGTCATGGCCATGCCCCCTCGTAACGTCACATCACGCCCCCTATATTCATGTATATGGAAGGGGGCGTGTTGACAGACACACACCCTCCCATAGACATAAATGGAGGGGGCGTGGTGTGACGTCACAAGGGGCATGGTTGTGATGTCATGACTACTGCTGCAGGAACCCGGCTGCAGGATCAGACATCTTATATAAGATGTCTAGCAGCAGAATACCCCTTTAAATTGGGTTCTTCCAGAAGCTTCATACCTTACTTTTATTTGATTTGTATATGGTACATTATGGTGTGTGTTCAGACATAATTGATCTTAGCGCAAATTTTGCCATAAATGGCGTAGAAAAACCTGCAAATCCAAACCACCTCCTGACCAGGTCTAAAAAAGATTACTACTACTGCCTGTTTGCAAAAAATAAAAAATCATCAGCCAGAGTGAAAGAGAGGGAGAAGGAGAGAGAGAGAGAGAGAGAGAGAGAGAGAGAGAGAGAGAGAGAGAGAGAGAATAAGGTGGGGAATAAGAACGTTTAAAAACATAAAAAGTTTAAAAAAAATATGATAAATTTGGAGCAGCACCACCAAAAAAATTAATAAAAAAACACATCTAGAGAAACAACAAAAATGATCTAGCCAAGACCATTATTGATAAATAACCCCGCCTTTCATATATCTGTATGTACTTTCATAACATAGAAAAATGATTTTATTCTCTGGTCTAAAGTTTCATAGAAGCCCCCCTAAGCCCCTCCTATCCCGGTCCTTGCTTTATTGACAGTCAGCTGGAAGCCGAGCCCTGTGTACAAGTCTCATTCCTGCACTGTTCATATAGACTATGTGCAAGTGCGAAATTTGGAAACAGGGCTTGGCTTCCAGCTGACTGTCAATCAAGCAGAAACAGACATGGAAGGAAGAGGATGCATTGCAGTCTGCAGCACTTCTGGAGGTTGGAAAAATCACTTTTACTCCTTGTACCAGAGAATAAAAGCACTTATTTACATTATGGATACCAAGACCGATATATGAAGGGTCTCCTAGTGCTATTAGATATCTCTCAGTGTCAGCAATTAAGAATAAGAATTGCAGCTGACAGATTCCCAGTGAGATAAAAGCGAGGGGAGTCAAGTGCTAAATAACAATGTACAAATCCCCAAGCAATCGGCACATACATGAGAGAAAAAAAAAATCAGTTTATCATTAAGGGGTATTCTGAGTAAAACTAAGTTATCGCAGGGGGGGGGGGGGGGGGGCAACTGCTGGGACTCCTCATGATCTCCAGAAGAGGGCCCTGACTCCTTTGTTTTGAACTTGCACACCACCAGTTCATTCTCTTTGGAACTGCTAAACAGGGCTGAGCACTGTACTTGTTAGTAAAAAAAAGAAATTGGGCCCTTGTTCTGGAGTTCATGGGGGGTTCCAGCGGTCAGACCACCCCCCAGAGTCTGACACATCCACTATCCTGGGGACATTCACTGTGTCGTATGAAGTCCAAAACTTGGGTTATGCAGCAAGACAATGACCCAAATCGCAAGTGTAAATCTGGACGAGGAGGAACAACATGGAGCTTTTAGAAGGAATTGCTGAGTGGAATCCAATACCTGCTGTGCAAAGACCTGGACACCGCTCATGAGTGGAAACCTACCAACATTACTAAAAAAAAGCAGTTCAGCAAAGAGAAATAAGCTACAATTCATGAACAATGGGATCACAGACTATTATTGCTTCTAAGGCTAAGTTTCCACTTGTTTTTTTTTCTGGCAGTTTCGGGAAAACTACCACTGCAGCTTTTGAGCCAAAGTCAGAAGTGGATCCATAAGGGAGAAGTGTACCGTATTTTTCGCCGTATAAGACGCACTTTTTCTTCCCAAACACTGGGGTGGGGGGGGGGGGGAGTTGGTGCATCTTATACGGCGAATACACACCTATCGCGGTGGTCCCTGTGGCCATCAACGGCTGGGACCCGCGGCTAATACAGGACATCACCGATCGCAATGATGCCCTGTATTAACCCTTCAGACGCAGCGATCAAAGCTGACCGCCACGTCTGAAGCGAAAGTGACACTAACACGGCTGCAGCGGGAGGGACCTTACCTGCCTCCTCGGTGTCTGCTCCGTGCCAGGATCCCCTGCATGGCCGGCGCTCTCCATCGTCATTACGTCGTCGTCATTACGAGAGCGAGGATACCGGGCAGCAGAGACCTTCCGGAGGGACGGGGACTTCCCGGGGACGCGGCGACAGAGATGGAGGGCGACATCCAGGGCAGCGGTGACAAGCGGTGACGGGTCCGGAGCGGCGGGGAAAGGTGAGTATTACCTACTATACCAGTGGTACTCAACCTGCAGACCTCCAGATGTTGCAAAACTACAACTCCTGGCATGCCCGGACAGCCAACGGCTGTCCGGGCATGCTGGGAGTTGTAGTTTTGCAACATTTCGAGGTCCACTGGTTGAAGGTCACTATGACCTATACTTTACATTGTATTCTAGATTTTTCTCATTTAAAATTGGGTGCGTCTTAAGGCCCCGTTCACACTACGGAGTTCTTGCGGCTGAATCCCGCGAGCGGAGATTCCGCCTGGCGGCGGCCGCCGGGCATGCTTCGGCTTTAGGGCCACGGGGCACTGAGCCGTCACCATTGACGGCTATGGTCCACTCGCGGAATCCGCGCAAAGAATGAACATGTTCTTTCTTCGCGCGGAACACTTTCAGCGGCGGAAATGCCCGCGCTGAAATTCCACAGTGTGAACGGGTCTCGCGGAGACCCGTCCACACTAATGTTAAAGGGTACCTCTCATCAAATAAACTTTTGATATATTTTAGATTAATGAATGTTGAATAACTTTCCAATAGCATGTTAATGAAAAATATGCTTCTTTCTATTGTATTTTTCCCGATCAGTCCTGTCAGTAAGCATTTCTGACTCATGCTGGAGTCCTAAACACTCATAGCTGCCAGCCTGCTTTGTTCACAGCCAAACAGGCTGTGAACAAAGCAGGCTGGCAGCTCTGAGTGTTCTCCTTTGTGAACAAAGCAGACTGGCAGCTCGTAGTGTTTAGGACTCCAGCATGAGTCTGAAATGCTTGCTGCCAGGACTGGTAGGGAGACCCCTAGTGGTCATTTCTTCAAAGTGGAAAATGAAATAGAAAGAAGCATATTTTTTAATAACATGCAATTGTAAAGTTATTCTGCATACATTAATCTATAATATATCAAAAGTTTTTTTGATGAGAGGTACCCTTTAAAGTTCACACTGCGGAATTCCGGGCGGAATTCCGCGGCAATTCCGTAGTGTGAACGGGGCCTATATGCCGGAGCGTCCTATATGGCGAAAAATACGGTAAGTCCTTCCTTTATATGTCCTATTCCTTTTTTAATACACTTCTGGCTTTCGCTCAAAAACTGTAGTGACAGTTTAAAAAGAAAAAAAAAACAAGTGGAAACTTAGCCCATATCTGTTTTTTTTTTTTTTTTTAGATAAGGGGGCACTTACTTTTTCTGGTGGATGGCATATAACTTTGTAATAAATTTATAAACTTATGCAGAAATAATTCAAACACTTTTATACATTTACTCACGTTCTTCTTGTCTAACATTAAAGTCTTTAAAAATAAAAATAAAACATTTAGTATGAGAAATATAGGCAGCATCCGTAAGGGGGGCAAATACTTTTCACAGCACTATGTGAGCAGAGAGAGAAGCAGAAATGAAGTGTTTTTCATACAGCACATAGTCGCCTGGTGTCTATATCAGAAAGACCCGCGTCCACCTTATCAGTCACCACGCGCATTTTGTGGAATATCATAGAAAATAACTTTCTTATCTAAGAAACTGCAGATGTGAATATGTTCTGAGACCGTGGACAAATTGTACAAGTTGAAAAGGGTAACCAAGGTCAAACCCATGTGCAAAAACACCTTCCAGAATATGGCACTGATTGAAATATAGCTAGTGAATGCAGACATCAAGTATTTCCATATTACTCTAATATAGCAGGTATACCAATGTTATTGATTTATTGGGAATATACAGCCATCCTTCTTCATCCAGCCTGGGCTAGTCTAGTCATAATGACATACAGTGGTCCCTCAACATACGATGGTAATCCGTTCCAAATGGACCATCGTTTGTTGAAACCATCGTATGTTGAGGGATCCGTGCAATGTAAAGTATAGGACAGTGGTCTACAACCTGCGGACCTCCAGATGTTGCAAAACTACAACACCCAGCATGCCCGGACAGCCAACGGCTGTCCGGGCATGCTGGGAGTTGTAGTTTTGCAATATCTGGAGGTCCGCAGGTTGAAGACCACTGGTTGAGGTAATACTCACATGTCCCCGCCGCTCCGGACCGTCACTGCTCGTCACCGCTGCCCTGGATGTCGCCTTCCATCGCTGTCGCCGCATCCCCGAGGTGTCCCCGACGCTCCAGCAAGTTCTCTGCTTCCCCGGCATCCTCGCCTTCACGTTGCCACCATCACGTCGCTACGCACGCTGCTCGTATTGGATGACGGGACTGCGTGCGCAGCGACGTGATGACGACGATGGAGAGCGTCGACGATTCAGGGGATCCTGAAGAAGACGTGCTGGAGCCCCGAGGACAGGTAAGTGATCATCAGCGGACCACACGGGGCACCGTAAATGGCTATCCGGTGGCAGCTGAAGCAGTCTGCGCTGCCGGATAGCCGTTTATGCGATGGCCCCGACATACAAAAGCATCGTATGTTGCTGCCTTCAACATGCGATGGCCTCTGAGAGGCCATTGCATATTGAAATTATCGTATGTCGGGGCCATCGTAGGTCGGGGGGTCACTGTACTGTACTAGTCCATGCTGCTGTTCACTTTTTGGATTAATCTTAGAACTAGTTAGGGCTCTATCGGATGACCTCTTCCTGTATAGTAAACAGCAGATCGGCACTCTTTTACAACCCTTTTTCACAGCTCGAGCTCCGGGAGGGTTAGAGAGGGCTGCACAAATTATTGCGGACCCTTTGCTGCAATCACCCCTTGGCCGATAGCCGTTATTTTTTGAAAGACCAAAACGACCCAATCAGTCGAATGATCACTGACCCTATTATACAGGGCGATACTGGCCTGTTCAGACAGTTTGAGACAGTTCATGATGATTCTGATGTACTGCATTTAACAACACTGCAAAAATAACAAACATGTGCTACATTGGGAGGAATATATCGCAGAGTGGCATAAATGTGCAAAATTAGGTGCAGGGGTATAGCTATAGGGGATGCAGAGGTAGAAGTTGCACTTGGGCCCTGGTGCCTAATGGGGCCCCAAAGAACATCTGCCCCATAAGAGATCAGTATTATAAATGGCACATGGGGCCCAGTTACAGATTTTGCATCGGGGCCCAGCAGCTACAAGTTACGCCTCTGGTTAGGTGGGCTTACACAAATTGTTTTGCAAAATATTGGAGTTTTCGCAATATTTTTTGTGCAATGATGGGGACTGTGAAAAAACGTAAGCACCTGTGCCACTCTGTGCCAGTGTAGGGAATGGTAACTTCCCCCTATTCAGATTAAACTGAAAAACACCATCAGGATAGTTATCACCAAAGTCCTAGTTAGACTTTCCTGCTCTACCATTATATCTAAATACATTAGCCATGGCAAGGTCACTTAAAGGACATCTGCAGTGATAAAACCCTTATCTCCCAAATGGGGCCCCAGCATTGCTCACTAAGGTCGATGGTACGCCCCCTCCCCATACAGCTTTATGGGTGAGTCGGGGAGGTGAGTCGGGGAGGCACGAACGCTGCATCTCAGCCTCTCCCATAGAACTACATGGAGGAGGCATGTATCTCCCTGCATAGGAGAGCGATGGCCCCGTGCGGGAGATCGTGGGAGGTCCCACAATTCGGACCCCCTGCGACCAAACACTTATCCCCTATCCTGTGGATAGGAAATACATGTTATATCACTGTAGATGTCCTTTAAGATCCTTTTACATTTGGTGATTATTGGCCAAACAGCCCAATTATTGCCCCTGTAAAAAGGCCCAGTGATCAGCTGACAAAGAAAATGCTCAATCATCAGCTGATCGCATCTTTTATGCAGCAATAAGAGTCAACGTTTGTCTACAGTACATCCATGTCAACAGGACATGTGCTGCCAACAATAATACAATTAAATGGACACAGAAATGATCCAGCAATTGATTGTGCAGCCGTTCACTCCTAACAATTTGCTTTTTAATGAGCACCCATCAACCTGTACATAGTCAATGTATCTGCCCACTATCTGCCTAAAAAGACTCCTATTGGTAAATCTATACCTAGGGCTAGAACCCCAGCTCCTTACCTTGCTATAATGGATCTTATTGCTATATAGTAAAGATAGGGTAATGTTAAAAATATATATGGTCACTGTGTTGCACTAGCAACATTTAGGGGGCATTATGCAGCACTGGCAATTTTTAGGGGGCAATGTGTAGCTCTGGCAATTTTTAGGGGGCACTGTGTAGCACTGGCAATTTTTAGGGGGCACTGGGTAGCACGGGTAATTTTTAGGGGGCACTGGGTAGCACTGGTAATTTTTAGGGGGCACTGTGTAGCACTAGCAATATTTAGGGGACACGAGCTGGAAGCTGAAGCAGGTGACAAGTGCCTGAGTAGCAGCTGTATTGGAGTCACATGAGAGCCTGTCAGGGACCGTGTCTTTAGAGGGCGGTACAGCCAGCAAGGCTAGTGTAATGTTATGGAATGTCAGAGATAAATTGAGATAAATCGGGGAAGCGTCCTGTGTATAACTGTGCTTTGGGAGAAAAAAGAAAACCTAAAGCAGCAAAAACAGGGAAAATAAATGTAATGCACAGTGACCACTGCTGTAAAACAGCATAGTATAGACCAGGGGTACTCAACTACTTTTAGTAGGGGTCCGCTTTTCCGGGTCTGCATCCGGTGAAGGTCAGAGCTAAACCCTAAGACCTGGTTCACACCTGGTGGTCACAGTGCCATGCCATAAATAGGCACTGCCCTGTTGTAGAACATAATTAGTACTTAATAAGCCATAAACATTCTCTAACTGCCACACACTGTGCCCCTGAATATATAACTGCCACACACTGTGCCCCTGAATATATAACTGCCACACACTGTGCCCCTGAATATATAACTGCCACACACTGTGCCCCTGAATATATAACTGCCACACACTGTGCCCCTGAATATATATAACTGCCACATACTGTGCCCCTGGTATAATACTGCCACACACCATGGCCTTGAGTATAATATTGCCATACACCATGCCCATGAGTATAATACTGACACAAATTGTACCTCTGATTATAATGCTGACTAACAGTGTTCTATGCTATGCCTCAAATATTATATGGCCACTTGCCCTGAAGCGAATTATACCTCTGTGTCCCTTAAAACAATGAATGAGGTGCCCCACCCCCATATGAACTCTCCAGCTGTTGCAAAACTACAATTGCCATCATGCAGACAGAAGAGCATGATGGGAGCTGTAGTTTTGAAACAACTGTAGAGGTAAAGGTTGGGAAATCCCTGCAATATACATACTTCCAGGGTCGGACTGAGAGCAAAAATAGGCCCGGGCATATTGAACTATGCAGCCTATTTTTTTTTTACAGTGGGTGTCGCAGAAGTCAGTCAAAATAAAATAGGCTGCATACTCTAAAATCACCTCGGTTTAAGTGGCTCTCCAGCTGTTGTAATATGGGAGTTGTAGTTTTGTAACACAGATTGGGGAACAGTGTCACCCGTCATTACTGCAGAAATTACAAGTGACTCCAGCTCTGATGGGACAGTCAGGAGAATACACAATTCTCTGCTGTCTTTCCTTTTCTTCTTCATCTGGTCCTTGTCTTCTTTCAGCTCCATCTTCTCTGCAGAGTCTGACACCTGCACATCATTGGTTACTTTGTTAGTAGATCCTCATCTTCTGTATGACAACAATAGTCATTATAACCCTGCCAGAAATCATGACCCCTAAAAATAATACTGCCAAACACTGTTTCCTCTGTTTGTCAGAATCCCACCTCTGTACTCCGCTCAGACTCATTTCCCCTCCTCCTTCAGACCCCTAAGGGCTTTTTCACACTGTGGACATTTAGTCAACGGAATATCATCTTGCTGCAGGCACCGCTGAAGCCATTGGCGGTAGGACTGCACGGATGTGCGCCACCTCTATAGATGACAATGCAGTCTGACGGAATTCCACCAGCAGAATGGAGGTTCACCTGAAGAACATGTTCGTTCTTGGGGTTTACGTCCATTCTGCTGGGGGAATTCCACTGTGGCGATTCCACAGTATGCACTGAGCAGCAGAAAACCATTGGAAACATTTGGACTTTGCTGCAAGCAGATTTCTGCCAGAGGAATGTCCTCAATATGGATGGGCCTTAAGTCGCCCCAGACCCCTAGGTCCTCTTCAAGACCCCTCTCTCCCCCTCCTATAGATACCCCCAGACACCTATGCCCCCCTGACCCCTAAGTCCTCATCCAAACTCCTTTGCCCCCCCTGACCCCTAAGTCCTCCTCTAGACTCCTCTGCCCCCAAGACCCCTGCATCATCCTTCTTTACATTTTTCTGCCCCCAGACCCATTTATCCCCTTCTGCCCTAACACCTCCCACCCAAGACCCCATGCATCAGTCTTATTTTCACTTTTATGCCCCAGACCGCTTTATGCCCTTCTGCCCTAACACCCAGCAAGACCCTGCATTATTCTTATTTTCACTCTTATGCCTCCCAGACCTCTTTATTCCCTTCTGCCCTAACATTCTCCCCAGCCCCCAACACCCCTGAATCATTCTTATTTTCACTTTTATGCCCCCACCCCAGACCCCTTTATCCCCTTCTGCCCTAACACCCCTCCTGCATCATTCTTATTTTCCCTTTTCTGCCCCCTCATTCCCCAGACCCCGTTATCCCCTTCAAACTCTAACACCCCCGACCCCTGCATCATTCTTATTTTCACTTTTCTGCCCCCCCATTCCCCAGACCCCTTTATCCCCTTCAAACCCTAACACCAACACCCCCCCAACCCCTGCACCATTTATTTGTTCACTTTTACCCCCCCCCCCCCCCCAGACCCATTTATTCCCTTCTGCCCTAACACCACCACCCCAACCCCTGCATCCTAACTTTCACTTTTATGGCACCGGACACAGATGGCTGGCCCTGCGGACGGCCCGGTGCTGCTGCTTCTCAGGTCCTGCGCTGCTCCGCTGCTCTGGCCTCTTCTTGTCAGGCCTGGCAGAGCAGATTATGCATCATAGGTGAAGCGCTGGCCGGGCAGGGAGCACAGTGTTCCCTCCCCCCGACAGCTGTTCATTTGTATTGGTGTCTTAAAGACACAGATACATATGAATGCCAAGACAGCGGCTGCCACCTCTGGCCGGTTCCCTGAACTGCCCGGAGGTCTGGATGACTGGCGGCCGCAGTCCGGATCTGACATTTTGCATTATATTTAATTCAAGTGATTTCATTTTCTCTTGGTTGGTGGTTCCTTTGGAGTCTGCCTATACTATCTATACTATAAACAGACTCCAAAGAAACTACCAACCAAGAGAAAATGAAATTGCTTGAATAAAATATTATGCAAAATGTCAGTAGATCAAAAAAACATAAGACATGATATGATATATAATAAAATGAGTAAAAAGAGGACTCTCAATTGAGCAATCGCAGGGTTCCCAGGCCTAGTGAAGAAGACAACTGTAAAGTTCAGTTTTGTAATGTGCCATCCCTGTAAGTGTATGCTGTAATTTGTTATAGGCCAGGATTCCACTGAGGTTTTTGCACTGCGTTTTTTTAGGCTGCCATTGTTTTTTCCGGCATTTTGGTGTTTTTTTCTGGCATTTTTACCTTTGTGTGGAATTTGCCTTTTTTGACCCCTTTGGTGTTTTTTTCCAAATTTGTTGGGTACCAAAAAAAAAAAAGATGCAGTAGGGATGGGATAAAAATGTATTTAACAACATTTTTATTTTTGACAACATTTTTATAAATTTTTAATAAAATGTGTGTGTGTTTCACTTTTTTTCTCTCTATTTTTTAGGTAGTACTACTATTCCCAGCATGGAACAGACTGTTCCATGATGTGAATAATAGTACCTGTACTCATGGACAGATCGCCCCGGGTGTTACTCCTGACACCCGATGTCATCGTCCATGATATAGCAGAGATGCGGAGAGGCTCTATACAGCGCTCGCATCTCTGCATTATACTCCAGGCCAGGAGGGATGTTAATACAAATTCACATCACTCATTCATATTTTCCGCCCAGAGTGGTGATTGGCCGGATGGTTGCAGCCAATCACTGCTCTCAGAGGGAAATATGAATGAATGATGTTCTATTCACATCACTGTCCAGAGTATAGTGCAGAGATGCGGAGTGCAGGAAAAAGCTGCTCCGCATCTCTGCAATAGATAGGACGATCACATCGGGTGTCAGGAATGATACCTGCTGTGATCTGTCCTTAACTGCAGGTACTACTACTCCCATCATGGAGCCCACTCTGCTCCATGCTGGGAATTTTAGTACCTGCATTAATAAGACAGATCACAGCGAGTGTCACTCCTGACACCCGCTGTGATCCTCCTGTATAATGTATAGATGCGGCTGCTCTTCTATGGTCCCCTGCACTGACGTCTATATACACCTATTCATATTTTCCACAGAGAGTTGTGATTGGCTGGAACCATCTGGAGGATCGCAACGGACACGGGGCCATCTGTCAATTAGTACTACTACTTCCATCATGGAACAGTAGTTACTACCTAAAAAAAAAAAAAGGGAAACACACACACACTACATTTTTATTATTGTCGGCTACATTTTTAGTGCCCTGCAGCCCACATAAATTGATCCCTATTTAAAAAATAATAATAATTTCATTATAAAAAAGATACATTTCTTCAAATACAATTTTTTCCATCACTACTGTATCTTTTTTATTATTATTTTTTCATGGCACCCTACGAAATTTTATTAAAAAAGGTATCTCCATCACTTTTTTTGATCGCTAAAGTCCAAAAAAGAATAAAAAACGCCAGCAAAGTTAAAACTAACATGGCGTTTTTCTTGGCGTTATTGCTCTCCCATAGACTTCTATGGGAGGAAAATGCCACGATTTCTATGCAAAAAACGCCAAACTGAAAAACACCAAATGGATCTGGCATTTTGCAGTTTACTATTAACTTGCAGCTAACATCTGGACGCAATGTTTTTTAGCTGAAAAATTGGTGTTTTTTACTGGGTTTTGGAATCCTCAGTGGAATTCTAGCCTAACTATTTAGTCTGTGATCAATTCTTTAGTAGCTGAATGTACCATCCACCAAAGCTTAAAGGGGTACTCCGGCGCTAAGACATCTTATCCCCTATCGAAAGGATAGGGGATAAGATGCCTGATCGTCGGGGTCCCGCCGCTGCGGACCCCCGTGATCTTCCACGCCGCTCCCCGTTAGAATCAGCCCCGGGAGCGTGCTCGCTCCGGGTCTGATTACTAGCGATCACGGGGACGGAGCATAGTGACATCACGGCTCCGCCCAGTGGGACGTCACACTCCGTCCCCTCAATGCAAGCTTATGGAGGGGGTGTGACAGCTGTCACGCCCCCTCCATAGGCTTGCATTGAGGGGGCGGAGTGTGGCGTCACACGGGGCAGAGCAGTGACGTCACTAAAACCCCTACTATCAGGCATTTTATCCCCTATACTTTGGATAGGGGATAAGATGTCTTAGCGCCGGAGTACCCCTTTAAAGTGGACTACAAGTAGAGTGCTGAATACACACCACACCCAACTATACTGCAGGGTAAATACTGTTTGGGAGAGTGTATTGTGATTCTTTTGTGTATCAAAACTTTGTTGGTACAGCTATGAGGCATAACACTGTAGTTACTAATAATATTGTGAGGTAACAGTCTGTTATGGGGTTCTGCTATGTTAGAACTACTTGGAAAGGAAGCTCTACTATATGGCCTGACTGCACATTTCCTTGCTGTTTATAATAAACTAAATTGTTTTATAAGGAGATCTGAATCTTTTCTATAAAACTATTTGATATAAACTCCCCAAAAAAGGTTTAGGTTAAACTTTACAGCATCGCAAGGGTTACTCATAAGTACTATAAACACAAAGTATTAACTTATATTGCTTTCTTTCATTTGTAGATGAATGGCAAGTTCATATGTGACCGTGATTCATACAGACACAATAATTCCCAAACGTCACATGAAGTTGTTTTACGCAAGACCTGGTAAATTCACATGCTGTCTTACACTACATACAATGCATTTGAAAAGTCTTAAGACCCTTTCACTTTTTTCACATTGTGCTAAAATGAAATAAAAAAATCTTTCCACCCATCATTTGGAAATGTTTAGATCACAGGGGGTCTGAGCGCTGGGGCATCCTGCGGTCTCCTGTATGGAGCCCCGGCTCTCCCCTATAGTGGGGTGTCACGACCCCTTCCCGAAGCGGGGACTACCACACCCGCTCCATATGTCTCTATAGGAGAGCCGAAGATAGCCGAACGGCTCTCCCATAGAGATATATGGAGGAGCGTGGCGGCCCTGCTTCGGGCTGGGGTCATGACACCCCACTCTAGGGGAGAGCCGGGGCTCCATACAGGAGATCGTGGAGGCCCCAGCGCTCCCCCCCCCCCCCCCCCTGTGATCTAAAACTTATCCTATATCCTGCGAATAGGGGATATGTTTTATTCCATGAGATATCTCTTTAACTGGAGTCACCTATGGTACATGTAAGTAGCTTGCACATGATTTGGAAAGACATACTCCTGTCTATGTAATGTCTCACAGCTGACAATGCATCAGAGCAAAAATTAAACCATGAGGGAAAAAGCAACTGCCTATAGATCTTAGAGTGCATGCACACCACGTTTTTGCCATACAGTACCCGTATACGGGCTCAAGTTAAAAACCGTATGGAACTGTATAGAAAACTGTATGCATTGACTTAACATTGTAAACCGTATGTCAAACGCATCAACCGGTTTAGTCCGTTTTGCGTCTTATACAGTTTTGTCCATTTTTTCACCCGTACCCAAAACCGTTGTCTAGCACGTTTTTTGGTCCTGGTGAAAAACTGTATTAAACTATATAAGTTTTTTTTTTTTTAACATGGGAGTTAATGGGAATCGTGCAGAACTGTATGTGCTTACGATTCCATCCGTTTTTCACCATACGGCTTTTGACTTTGCAGTTTTTTTTTCAAACAAGTGAAACTTTATTCAAAATGGAGTGAAAAATTTAAAACGTATAAGTTTTTTTTTCTTAAAAAATGGATGCAACCGGACATCATTTTTCAAACCCTATATGGGTTAAAATTTGTACACACGTTTTGATACAGTTTAGTCAGGTTTTGGGGAATCCGTTTTTCATCAAAAACCTGATACGGGAACTGTATTGCAAAAACCCGGTGTGCATGCACCCTTAGAGACGGCATTGTGAGGAGGCACAGAACTGGAGAAGGGTACAAAAATTACTGCTGTACTGAAAGTTTCCAAGACGTTTGGACCACCTGGGCCTTTTCCTCTGGCTGCCTCAACAAACTAAGTCATTGGGAGAGAAGGTCCTTGAGAGGGGGGTGACCAAGAACCCAATAGTCACTCTGGCTGAGCAGCAAAAATCCTGTGGGCAACTGGAAGAACCTTCCAGAAGGTCAACCATCACTACAGTATTCCACCAATCTAAGCTTCATGGCAGGGTGGCCAGAATAAAGACTCTCCTCAGGAAAAGACATATGAAAGCCCAACTGGAGTTTGCAAAAATGCTGGTAAAGAACTAAAAATTCTGTGGTGTGAAACCAAACTCAGACTGGGCATGAGGTTCACTTTCTGACAAGACAATGACCCTAAGCACACAGCCAAGACAACACAGGAGTACCTTAAAGACTACTCTGTGAATGTCCTTGAGTGGTCGACCTTGTGGAATCATCCCTAAAAAGACTAAAGGTTCTAATAGTATTATTATTTTTAACACAAGGCCTCAATAAAATAAAATGTTACAAAAAATAGTTTGAAGACTTTTCAAATGCATTGTTACTGTAAAATGGCTTTTACCAGAAATGTTCATATGCCTGGCCTAAATGTATCAAGTAATCCATCTGTAGGCCGATAGCTATCTCTCAATGATTTATTGGGGGGGCAATCTTGTGTTACAGCTTTACTTCAGAAAACTCAATGACATAACAGCACACAGGATAGATCTCAGTCCAAAAGTTACACTGGAAAAAAAAATGGTTGATGACAAGGCTTATTCTTGCCATGCTGGTCTGTCAATTGTGCTTCAAGAAGGCATGAACCAGTTTTATATAGCATACAGTTTATCGTCATGAATTCAGGCATAAAAGCTTAGTGAGGTGCAAAAACGTACTAACTGTGGAAGTAGGAAGAAACATTCAACATGAAGTTGTGAAATATTAAGTGTGACGTGAAACATTTTTATAGATACAAAATTTGACACTAGGATTATACTTTTTGAATTGGCACTGTTCATTGGCTAATATATGTCTGCAATAATGTATGTTGCCAGTTCATGTGGGCATGACTCGAGATTGCTATGGCAAGCACACAACAGGGGGTCGTGAGACACATGCTATTCCCTAACTACCGTTTGGGCTGGTGCTTTGAACAATCCAGTCTTTAGCATTAACTCTTGGCTACATCACTTAGGCTAGGTTTCCACTTGTTGTTTTTTTTGGGGCAAGAACGCCAATAAAAAAAAACATTCTGACGCATGGTGTTTTTTGTGTGAAAAAACGATGCGGCCAGGTGTTAGCTACAAGTCAATAGGGAACTGCAAAATGCCATATCCACTTGGCATTTTTAAGTTTGGCCTTTTTTTTTTATATTTTTAAATCCTTTTCACGTTTTCCAAGCTATTTTTGGCTCCTTGGCAGCTTTCCAAAAAAGACCTCTTGTTGAGACTTTGGCTTTTTTTTTTTTTTTAATATATACCCTTTTAATATATACCCTCCCCACCCGCACCAACATAACAGTCAGACCATATATAGAATCAGAAGGAGTAGTCCGTATTCAAGAAATTGTAGACCCCTATAAGGATGAGAGTGAGGTGTATCCCCACAGAGAACATCAACACAGTAATACCACAACACAGACATGCCCATTCACACACACACGTCAGAACATTTCCTGGGAGCTCACCAGTTATCCACATAACAACCCTATGGCTGGGAAGCCCCACGAACTGGAGGATCAGTTGACCCCAGGAGCAATTGCATTAAACACAGGGGTAACTTCCAGGGAACCAAACTGTGCAGAGGCCGCATGTCGCAACTGAAGATACCGGAAGTGGGCATCCTGAGGGACATGAAAACGTTCTCTAACATCAGCAAAGGAAGGAAAGGCACAGTCATCTCCAAAAAAGTGCATGGCAAATTTGAGTCCCTGGGAGCTCCAGAATCCGTCCGCCTCTAACTCCCGCAGATGTTCCAAATGAGGATTACCCCACAGGGGTGCTATAGGAGACACCACCGGCTGAGGGAAGCACCCAGAAACCACCGACTAGGCCCCTGCCATCGTCCTGATAGGAGCTGGCAAGGATGAGGAGGGAACATAC
The DNA here is from genome assembly GCF_029499605.1 of Hyla sarda. Classification (NCBI taxonomy): domain Eukaryota; kingdom Metazoa; phylum Chordata; class Amphibia; order Anura; family Hylidae; genus Hyla; species Hyla sarda. The sequence goes on along the minus strand of NC_079197.1, from coordinate 43,412,891 downwards.
CCCCGCCAAAGCTGTGACGGCAATAGAAAGGTCCAGGTCAATCCACCAGGCCGCGTACACCAGCTGTGAAGCTAGAAAATAGTTATGCATATTAGGAGCGGCTAGTCCCCCTCACTGCTTTGGCGTCTGGAGCAGTGCCTGTCCCAATCTTGGAGGTTTATTCTGCCAATCTCAGATCTCAGAGCCCGGTTAAGTTTAACAAAAAAAACCCTGGGAGGAATAATAGGTGATGGATAAAAGAGGAAGAGGAACTTTGGGAGGAAAATCATTTTAAAAATATTAACTCTACCTGCTAAGGATAAGGGTAAGGAATCCCACGCCTGTAAGGCTGGAACTCCACTGAGGTTTTTCTTTTGCAAAAGCGCCATAAAAAACGCCAATTTTCCCGCACAGCGTTTTTTCAGTGAAAAAAAGCCGCGTCCAGATGTTAGCTGCAAGTCAATAGTAAACTGCAAAATGCCAAATCCCCTTGGCGTTTTTCAGTTTGGCGTTTTTTTAATCCTTTTGGCGTTTTTCAGTAATTTCAGTCTCAGAGGCTGGATTTTCAAATCGCCGGACAAAACCTAGCTTGACGTTCTTTGCCCTGAAATCGTGGCGTTTTCCTCCCATATACGTCTATGGGAGAGCAAAAACGCCAAGAAAAAAGCCATGTTGGTTTAAAATTTTGCGTTTTTGCAGGCAGTTTTTATTCTTTTTTGGACTTTAGCGATCCAAAAAAATTATGGAGATACCTTTTTTATTAAAATTTCGAAATGTAGCCAACAATAATAAAAATGTAGTGTATGTGTCTCACTTTTTTTTTTTTTTTACATTTTTTAGGTAGTACTACTACTCCCAGCATGGAACACACTGTTCCATGATGGGAGTAGTAGTACCTGTACTAATTGACAGATCGCCGGGGTCCTTGCGATCCTCCGGTATAATGTATGGATGCGGCCGGCCCCTCTTCTATGGTCCCCTGCACTGACGTATATTCCCGCAGAGCTGTGATTGGGCAGATGGTTCCAGCCAATCACAACTCTCTGTGAGAAATAAGAATATGTGTATATATACGGCCGTGCAGGGGACCATAGGAGAGCGGCCGCCGCATCCATACATTATACCGGAGGATCACAGTGGGTGTCAGGAGTGATACCCGCTGTGATCTTAACTACAAGTACTACCACTCCCAACATGGAGTACACTCTGCTCCATGCTGGGAGCTGTAGTACCTGCATTAATAGACAGATCGCATCATGTGTCAGAAATTACACTCACTGCGATCTGTCTATTAATGCAGGTACTTCAACTCCCAGCATGGAGCAGAATGTGCTCCATGTTAGGAGTAGTAGTACCTGCAGTAAGGGCCAGATCACAGTGTATGTCACTCCTCCTGACACCTGCTGCGATCCTCCTGATGTGAATGTCGGGATCAGCTGTTCTCAAGGCTACAGTGCCGGGAGAACAGCTGACGCTGAGACGTAGGTATACATCGTATATCTACCCAGCAAGAACTTACAGTGAGCCTGCAATGTATATACAGTATACACATTGCTGGCTCACGTAACCCCTTGCTGAGCTGTGCGCTATGCGCAAGCCCAGCAAGGAAAGAGTTAACTTACACTGCTGGACAGTGTAGGTTAACCCTTTGGGCGGTATACACTATATACAGCTATCTATAGATAGCTGTATATAGTGTATACAGAAGACGAAGTCCGCTTACTTCCCTCGAGTCCCGGGCAGGTCTGTGTAGCTCCGCCCCCTAGTGATGACATCATTAGGGGGTGGAGCTACAGAAGGGAACAAGGCTAGTTAATCTGAAGCTCTGTTCACATTGTTTGTTTTGTCTAATGTGAACAGACCCTTCTGGCAGTGTCTACCCAGACAGGGAGACTCCAGCTGTTGCTAAAATACAACTCCCAGCATGCCCAGACAGCCAAAGGCTGTCTGGGCATGCTGGGAGATGTAGTTTTGCACCAATTCGTGGCTCCCTGTTTGGGTAGACATTGCATTATGGGTGCTCTCCCCAGCGTACAGCGTCAAAAATGTCATAACCAATTTTTTGTGTTTTTTTTCTTCTCGTTTCAGATACGTGTATGCAGAGGATTACGTCGGATTTGATTGATTACGGCAGATTAATTTTTTTTCTTTTAATAAAATGGTTAACGAGGGCTGTGGGGGAGTGTTTTTTTTAATTTGAATTTTTAGGCTTCGTAGTGGAAGCCGGTCTTATTGACGGAATCCATTACTAAGCCAGGGCTTAGCGCTAGCCCCAAAAACAGCTACCACTAACCCCCAATTATTACCCCGGTACCCACCGCCACAGGGGTGGCGGGAAGAGCCGGTACCAACAGGCCCGGAGCGTCAAAAATGGCGCTCCTGGGCCTAGGCGGTAACAGGCTGGCGTTATTTAGGCTGGGCAGGGCCAGTAACAATGGTCCTCGCCCACCCTGGTAACGTCAGGCTGTTGCTGTTTGGTTGGTATTGTGCTGAGAATGAAAAGACAGGGAACCCTATACGTTTTTTTATTTTTTATTTAAATAAATAATTAAATAAATAAAAAACGCATAGGGTTCCCCGTATTTTCATTCTCAGCACAATACCAACCAAACAGCAACAGCCTGATGTTACCAGGGTGGGCGATGACCATTGTTACTGGCCCTCCCCAGCCTAAATAACGCCAGCCTGCTACCGCCTAGGCCCAGGAGCGCCATTTTTGATGCTCCGGGCCTGTTGGTACTGGCTTTTCCCGGCACCCCTGTGGCGGTGGGTACCGGGGTAATAATTGGCGGTTAGCGCTAGCTGTTTTTGGGGCTAGCGCTAAGCCCTGGCTTAGTAATGGATTCCATCAATAAGACTGGCTTCCACTACTAAGCCTGAAAATTCTATTAAAAAAAAACAACACATTGGAAAAATTATTTTATTTTAAAAAACACTCCCCCACAGCCCTCGTTAACCATTTTATTAAAAGAAAAAAAATGTATCTACCCTAATCCATCGAAACCGCCGCAATCCTCTGCATACACAGATCTGAAACAAGAAGAAAAAAAACACAAAAAATTGGTTATGACATTTTTGCCGCTGTCCGCTGGGGAGAGCACCCATGATGCAATGTCTATCCAAACAGGGAGCCACCAATTGGTGCAAAACTACAACTCCCAGCATGCCCAGAGAGCCTTTGGCTGTCTGGGCATGCTGGGAGTTGTAGTTTAGCAACAGCTGGAGTCTCCCTGTCTGGGTAGACACTGCCAGAAGGGTCTGTTAATATTATACAAAACGGACAATGTGAACAGAGTTTCAGATTTACTAGCTTTGTTCCCTTCTGTGGCTCCGTCCCTAATGACATCATCACTAGGGGGCGGGGCTACACGGACCTGCCTGGGACTTGAGGGAAGTAAGCGGATTTCGTCTTCTGTATACACTATATACAGCTATCTATAGATAGCTGTATATACTGTATACTGCCCAAACGGCTATAGGAGCAGGGAGTCCTGTACAGTATACACGGGTACACTATGCTCCCCTGTATACTATACTGCTAGGGAGGTGAGTAGTGATGCTGTACATCACTCCTCACCTCCTTACACTCTGTTGACCGGGCGCTCAGCATCCGATCCAGAGTGGTACTCTGGAGGCAGTGAGAAAACTGCAACAGGGGACAAAACTGGCTATTTCCAGAAAAAACGCCAGAAAAACTGCCAACATGCAAGGAAAATTCGTGGCAGTTTTCCTGGCAGTTTTTGCGGGTGCCGCATCCGGCAGGGGGAGGGGCTAACCGGGCGCTACCCCAGCCGGATCAGCCCGTGACTCCATTTACTTTAATGAGCCGACCGGAGCCAAATGGTGACTCCGGTCGGCTCAGTTTTGACCCTTATGCGGTTTTGTGACCGGACCTAAAACCGTAGTATACTACGGTTTTAGGTCCGGTCCAAAACCGCATACGGGTCAAAACTGAGCCGACCGGAATCACCATTTGGCTCCGTTCGGCTCATTAAAGTAAATGGAGTTCAGCGCTGGTCCGGCTGGGGTACGGGAGATCCCGGTTTGCCCCTCCCCCCGCCGGATCCGGCACCCGTATGTACAAAACGTGGTGTGAATGCAGCCTTACTCAGAAGAGGGTCCAAATTAAGGGCCATAAACTCAGAATTACTAGGTGACACCTCCACTCCCAGATACCTAAAGCAAGACACAGCCTGCAACCCATTAGGCAATGTGGAAGGTAAAACCCCTTCCCTGGACAAGGACATAATGAATGATTTGGCCCAATTCACCGTCAGACCCGAGACCTCTCCGAACATCTCCAAAAGACCAAACAGAGCATAAAGGGAGCCCTCCACATTAGCTAAGTATACTAAGGTGTTATCTGCATACAGGGATATCTTCTCAGTCAGGGAACCTCTAGGGATTCCCTTAATAGAGTCAGAGACGCAAACAGCTCCGCCAGAGGCTCTACAGCTAAAGCAAACAGAAAGGGAGATAGAGGGCACCCTTGTCTAGTTCCCCTGCCCAGCGGGAAGGAGCCAGAAATCTCCAAATTGGTGTGTACTCGGGCCCTAGGTGCATCATATAGCAAACAGACCCGCTTCCTAAAAACAGGTCCAAAGCAGAGGACACGCATCAGGCACCAAATATAGTGCCATTCAACCAAATCAAAGTCCTTATAGACATCAAGGTTAACAACATAACCAAGGGATCCGACCTTCTCTGCTGCAGAGATGTTAAGCTGGAGTCTTTTGACATTGATATCGGTAGTCCTCCCTGGCATAAACGCAGTCTGATAAGGGTGCACCACTGAAGAAATTACCCCTTTAAGCCTGTTTGCCAGTATTTTTATATCAACATTGAGGAGGGAAATGGGACGATAAGTGTCCGGCAAAGTCGGATCCTTTCCAGGCTTGGGAAGTACTACAATGAGGGCCTCTCTCATGGAGTAAGGCAAAACCCCAGACTCCAAAGCCATTGCATACAGGTTAAGCAAGATAGGGATCAATTTTTCTTCATTCACCCTGTACCAGTCCTCAGCCAACCCATCTAACCCCGGCGTCTTCCCTGAGGACAAATATTTTATAACCCTTGAAACCTCCTCAGCCATCAATTGGGCCTCAAAACCAGAAGACTGAAGCGAGGTCAATGGGGTAAGGGGCAGCTCCCTCATCAAGGATAGAATATCCTCAGGGCCCCCCCGGAGGAGGAGGAGTATAGGAAACTATAGAAGGAGTGAAATACCCCATTAATTACCGTTGGGTTAGAGTTAAGGGTCCCCTCCTGAGTATGTATACATGGTATGGAAGCCACAGGACGTCTCTTTCTAGACAACTAAGCCAGCAGTTTACCATTCTTGTCCCCAAATTCAAATATGGACGCCTCCCTTGAGTCAGTTTCAAATGTACCCGATCCTTCTGTATAATCAAAAGAGACCTCTTTGCCTTAGCTCACTCCCTTCCCACCTCCGGAGTAGGATTCCTCACCACCACCACCTCAAGGACTCCTATTTCAAATTGTAGCGCCCATTCCCGGGCTCCCAATGCCACCCCCTCCTACCCACAACCCCCACCACAAATGCTTCCTGAACAGTCGCTTTGTAAGCATCCCACTGGATCAGGACATCCAGATGGGAGGCATTATGGGCCCAGTAGTCAGAGTGAACAACCTCCAAGGCAGAAGAAACTTCCTCTGCCTGGAGCCACCCAGGATGTATTCTCCACAGACGGGAGGAGGGAAGGGGACCTAGGGATAATGTAACTATTAAGGCAGAAAGATCTGAGGTCCCTCTACTAGTATAACACACTTCACTCACCGCTGGCAATAGGTCAGCTGAAGCAAAGGCGAGATCAATACGAGAAAAGGACTTGTGCACCGAGGAATAAAAGGAGAAGACAGAGTCATACGGATACTTCCCCCTCCATAAGTCGGTAAGGCCCAGTTCCCGACACCAAGAAGTCAATGTGGATGGGCCAGGGTCTGCAGCACTGGTGCGATCAAGCCGGGGATCAGGAACAACATTGAAGTCTCCTATAAAAAGAACAGGGTCAGTCAGGAAGGAAGTCAGTTTAGCTGTATCCAACAAGGCCACATAAAAGGGATGAGGCCCATACAGAGAGACCAAAGTGAAGCAGAAGGAGGACAAAGCACAATGTAAAATCACGTACCTATCGAAGTGGTCACAGGAAACCATGGAGACTACTGTGGTGTCCCAATACCGCATTTTATACGGTACCTATGTATGCGTGGGTCCCCATAGCCACGTAGGGATTCCTGTGATGTAGTCTACCCCTTGTCGCCTCTATTCCAGCTCATAGACCAGTAATTTATGCAAGGGTAATGTAAATATAGTAATATATATGTAAATAAATGGTTGATTACCGTTTCCATGGAGTTGCAGGACCTGCGGGTCACATGACTAGGTAAACTCTATGGTATTAAGCTTAAGGGCCTTTGGAGGCCTTGTGACATAAGCAATCCCATTACTATCTGTAATGGTGAGTGACAGATGTTCGGACCAATCGGATTTGTCCTGCCCCCTGCCCATATAGGGGGGCGGCGGCCATCATCTCTCTCTCTTGCTCCTGTACTCCCGATGTGGAAAGAACTGTACAGCAACTAACGCAGTGAGTTAGGCCCGAGCTTTGCGGCAACGGCTGAGTAATTCAGAGTATAGAGTGTATCAATTCCCAGACACTCTGCAGCATCACCGGACCTAATATAACCCTAAATTCGGACGGATCTGCAAATATCTACCCTAAATTCAGAGACTTTCTAAATAGCTCAAGGTACGCAACAACTGTCAGTCACTAAGCAATATAAGGACTGTTTGTACAAGACTGTTACTGTGCCTTGGATGTATCGCAAGCACTTAAGTAAAGTTGTTCACGTTCAAGTTCAATCTCCTTGTCTACCTTCAGTCATTTCATGCACCTATTATTACTGGGAAGGGCGGCAATAGGCCAGAGCATTGCCTCAGCATAACAGCCCTCAGCCTGGTGTCACGAACTATAGGGTTAATATTAACCACCACTACCATACACCGCCCCCCGAGGGCTACCACACTACCAAAGGCAAGGATTTAGACACCAGGACTGAGACCCCTCTAGCTAGGGATGAGTAAGAAGAATGGTATCCCTTCGCAACCCGCGCCCTCTTAACCCCTTAAGGACATAGGGCGTATCCATACGCCCCCGTTTCCAAGTCCTTAAGGACCAAGGGCGTATGGATACGCCCTGAGCATTTCCGGGCCCCCACCGCTAGCCGGAGGGGAGCCGGGGCCGGATGCCTGCTGAAATAGTTCAGCAGGCATCCCGGCATATTGCCCAGGGGGGTCATTATGTCCCAATTCAGGGGGGTCATTATGTCCCAATTCAGTCCAGCGATCTGCGGCGGATTCCGGGTCAATCGGGTCTCCAGTGACCCGATGACCCGGAATTACTGGCTGATCGGGGCCGTCAGAGACGGCCCCGAACAGCCAGGGCCTGCAGGAGTGAGGTGGCACTGGCGCCACCTCACGATCGCCCTGATTCGTCGGCCGGATTACCGGCCGACCAATCAGGGCACCTGCTGCGGGTGTCACTCCCGCAACCCGCTCCGCCCCTCTTCCGGAGGACGTGAGCGGGTGCGGGAAGACGACCCCGGGTGCTGGGGACCCGATCCCCGGCGTCCCTGTTGGGATCGGGGCCCCAGGAGCGACGGCAGCGGCGAGGGACAATCCTGCAGTGTGGATCGTTGGAGGTGAGTGACAGCCTCCTGCTGTTGCTTAGCAACAGCTCCCAGCATGCAACAAGGGCATGCTGGGAGCTGTAGTTATGCAACAGCAGGAGGCAGACCACCACAACTCCCAGCATGCCCTTATGGGCATGCTGGGACTTGTAGTTTTGCAACAGCTGGAGGCACATTCTTTCTATGGAAAAGTGTACCTTCAGCTGTTGTGTAACTACAACTCCCAGCTTGCACAATCAGCTAAAGTGCATGCTGGGAGTTGTAGTGGTGCATCTGGTGGTTGCATAACTACAACTCCCAGCATGCCCGTTGGCTGTCGGTGGCTGAGTGTGTCTCCAGCTGTTGCATAACTACAATCCCCAGCATCCCCAGCCAATGTAGTATGCCTCCGGCTGTTGCATAACTACAAGACCCAGCATGCCCTTCCGCTGTCCGTACATGCTGGGGGTTGTAGCTTTTGCAACAGCTGAAGGCACACTGGTTTCAAAACACTGAGTTTGTTACCAAACTCGGTGTTTCACAACCTGTGTGTCTCCAGCTGTTGCAAAACTACAACTCCCAGCATGCACTGATAGACTGTACATGCTGGGAGTTGTAGTTTTGCAACAGCTGGATGTTTCCCCCCCCCCCCCCCCCCCCCCAATGTGAACGTACATGGTACACTCACATGGGCGGAGGATTACAGTAAGTATCCGGCTGCAAGTTTGAGCTGCGGCAAATTTTCTGGCGCTGCTCAAACTGCCAGCGAGAAACTATTGTGAACCCCCCGCCCGTGTGACTGTACCCTAAAAACACTACACTACACTAACACAAAATAAAATAAAAAGTAAAAAACACTACATATACACATACCCCTACACAGCCCCCCTCCCCTCCCCCATAAAAATGAAAAACGTCTGGTACGTCACTGTTTCCAAAACGGAGCCTCCAGCGGTTGTAAAACTACAACTCCCAGCATGCACTGATAGACCGTCCATGCTGGGAGTTGTAGTTTTGCAACAGCTGGATGTCCCCCCCCCCAATGTAAACGTACAGGGTACGCTCACATGGGCGGAGGATTACAGTAAGTATCCGGCTGCAAGTTTGAGCTGCGGCAAATTTTCTGCTGCAGCTCAAGCTGCCAGCGAGAAACTACTGTGAACCCCCGCCCGTGCGACTGTACCCTAAAAACACTACACTACACTAACACAAAATAAAATAAAAAGTAAAAAACACTACATATACACATACCCCTACACAGCCCCCCTCCCCTCCCCAATAAAAATGAAAAACATCTGGTACGCCACTGTTTCCAGAACGGAGCCTCCAGCTGTTGCAAAACAACTACTCCCAGTATTGCCAGATAGCCACTGACTGTCTAGGCATGCAGGGAGTTTTACAACAGCTGGAGGCCCCCTGTTTGGGAATCACTGGCGTAGAATTCCCCTTTGTCCACGGGGAATTTATTGTCAAGGCCTCAAATGCGCATGGCGCTCTCACTTTGGAGCCCTGTCGTATTTCAAGGCAACAGTTTAGGGCCACATATGGGGTATCGCCGTACTCGGGAGAAATTGGGCTTCAAATTTTGGGGGGTATTTTCTGCTAATACCCTTTTTAAAAATGTAAAAATTTTGGGAAACCAAGCATTTTAGGTAAAAAAAAAAAAAAATTCACATATGCAAAAGTCGTGAAACACTTGTAGGGTATTAAGGTTCACATTACCCCTTGTTACGTTCCCCGAGGGGTCTAGTTTCCAAAATGGTAGCCATGTGTTTTTTTTTTTGCTGTTCTGGCACCATAGGGGCTTCCTAAAGGTGACATGCCCCCAGAGCAAAATTTGCTTTCAAAAAGCCAAATGTGACTCCTTCTCTTCTGAGACCTGTAGTGCGCCAGCAGAGCAATTTTCACCCCCATATGGGGTGTTTTCTGAATCGGGAGAAATTGGGTTTCAAATTTTTGGGGTATTTTCTGCTATTACACTTTTTAAAAATGTAAAATTTTTGGGAAACCAAGCATTTTAGGTAAAAAAAAAAAAAAATTTAACATATGCAAAAGTCGTGAAACACCTGTGGGGTATTAAGGTTCACTTTACCCCTTGTTACGTTCCCTGAGGGGTCTAGTTTCCAAAATGGTATGCCATGTGTGTTTTTTTGCTGTCCTGGCACCATAGGGGCTTCCTAAAGGTGACATGCCACCCAAAAACCATTTGTCGCTCCTTCCCTTCTGAGCCCTCTACTGCGTCCGCTGAACAATTAACATAGACATATGAGGTATGTGCTTACTCGAGAGAAATTGGTTTTCAAATACAAGTAAAAATTTTCTCCTTTTTACCCCTTGCAAAAATTCAAAAATTGGGTCTACAAGAACATGCGAGTGTAAAAAATGAAGATTTTGAATTTTCTCCTTCACTTTGCTGCTATTCCTGTGAAACACCTAAAGGGTTAATACACTTACTGAATGTCATTTTGAATACTTTGGGGGTGTAGTTTTTATAATGGGGTCTTTTATGGGGTATTTCTAATATGAAGACCCTTCAAATCCACTTCAAACCTGAACTGGTCCATGAAAAATAGCGAGTTTGAAAATGTTGTGAAAAATTTCAAAATTGCTGCTGAACTTTGAAGCCCTCTGGTGTCTTCCAAAAGTAAAAACTCATAAATTTTATGATGCAAACATAAAGTAGACATATTGTATATGTGAACCCAATTTTTTTTTATTTTGAATATCCATTTTCCTTACAAGCAGAGAGCTTCAAAGTTAGAAAAATGCAAAATTTTCATTTTTTTCATCAAATTTGGGGATTTTTCACCAAGAAAGGATGCAAGTTACCATAAAATTTTACCACTAAGTTAAAGTAGAATATGTCACGAAAAAACAATCTCGGAATCAGAGTGATAACTAAAAGCATTCCAGAGTTATTAATGTTTAAAGTGACAGTGGTCAGAATTGCAAAAAACGCTCCGGTCCGTAAGGTGAAAAATGGCTCGGTCCTTAAGGGGTTAAGGGCGAACACCTTTTGACCCGTAAGTTGAGTTTCCTACAAACAGATCACATGCGGGGAATGTCTCATAACAAAATCCAGGCACAGCGCCCTCTTAAACTTGGAATTAAGGCCGCAGATGTTCCAACTAAAGAACTTAAGGGACCCCATCCTGAAGCTGGTGAGAAGCACAAACAGGGCCCAACACATCATACAAGAACCAGCTCCCAGGCACACCACACACAATCAGACAACAAGGACAGACAACAAAGACATCACACAACAAAACAGCAAAAACAGATAAGAACTGCATAACATTCTCAAAACAACTCCCTGTCTAACACTAACTAAACCAGTGCAGACCTGTACCCCAAACCAGAGAACCATATCAGGCGTGTGCAGGAGCTACGTACAATCCACCAACCACCGCCTCCCGCCCACCCAGTAAACTAAAGTCAACACCCCCCTGACCCTCTAACCAGGGAAACCCTAGGGGGAACTCGTACCTCGGCCAGCTACTACTCCAAACCTACACTGCTAACTAACTAAAGAGAGAGTAGGCAGTCCGGCGGCTGAGCAGCCCTTAGGGGCAGTCTCCGCCCACTGCATCGCTACAGCAGATGAAGTGAAGAATTTAGATGCAGGGGAAGATGCCACTTTCCTTTGGTAACTGTCTGTGCAGGGCTTATTCTCAGCACTGCAGCCCAGCAGTCATAGCAGCACAGGGACAGCGGAGTTGCCGTGGAGACCCAGCCAAGGTCGATGCCCTACCCACAAAGGCCAATAACAGCAGGTCCTCAGTACAGCAGCTAGGATAGCCACCCGGGACTTCAAGTGGCACGGGGCACCTCACAGCAGCAGGGCAGCTCCTCCGGTCTCATTCCGAGGCCGCCTTTCCCTGTAGGGTACCATTTAATAATAAAAAAGATACAGTAGTGATAGAAAAATTGTATTTAATTAAATGTATCTTTTTTATAACAACATTTTTATACATTTTTAAACAGGGATCAATTTATGTGTGCGGGCAGGGCACAAAAAATGTAGCCGACAATAATAAAAATGTGTGTGTGTTTTTCCCTTTTTTTATTTTTCATTTTAAATTTTTTGGGTACTACTACTACTCCTAGCATGGAACACACTGTTCCATGATGGGAGTAGTAGTACCTGTACTAATTGACAGATGGCCCCGGGTCCGTTGCGATCCTTCTGTATCATTTATAGATGCGGCCGGCCGCTCTTCTATGGTCCCCTGCCCTGCCGTATCTATACACCTTTTCATATTTCCCGCAGAGAGCTGTGATTGGCCAGATGGTTCCAGCCAATCACAACTCTCTATGGGAAATACAGTATGAATAGGTATATATATATAAATCAGTGCAGGGGACCATAGAAGAGCGGCCGCCCGCATCTATACATTATACAGGACGATCACATCGGGTGTCAGAAGTGACACTCACTGCGATCTGTCTATTAATGCAGGTACTATAGCTCCCAGCATGGAGCAGAGTGTGCTCCATGTTTGGAGTAGTAGTACCTGCAGTTAAGGACAGATCACAGCGGGTGTCACTCCTGACACCTGATGCGATCATCCTATCTATCTGCACAATACTCTGGCCAGTGATATAAATAGAACATCACTGATTCATATTTCCTGCTGAGAGTGGTGATTGGCAGCAACCATCTGGCCAATCCCCACTCTGGGCAGAAAATATGAATGAGTGAGGTGAATATTCACATCACTGGCCGGAGTACAGAGCAGAGATGCGAGCTCTGTATAGAACTGCTCCACATCTCTGCAAGAGATAGGACGATTGCATCGGGTTTCAGGAGTGACACCCAGGGTGATCTTTCTATTAGTACAGGTACTACTACTCCCACAATGGAACAGTGTACAAGTCAACAGAAAGTACTACTTAAAAATGTCAAAAATAGAGGGGAAAAAATGAAACACACACACAGACACTTTATTAAAAAATTATAAAAATGTTGTTAAATATTTTTTTCCCATCCCTACTGCATCTTTTATTTATTTATTTATTTATTTTTGGGTACCCAACAAATTTAGAAAAAAAAACGCCAAAGGGGCTAAAAATGCAATTTCCACTCAAAAGCAAAAATGCCAGAAAAAATGCCAAAACGTAGGAAAAAGTATAGAAAACAAAAAACAAGGGGAAACCTAGCCTTATAAGTGTGGACTATTTGGAGCATGCATCACTGACCACAGATATTGTAGATATAGCCATTGAGACACTTTCCAGTCGATTTACAAGCAAACTCTTCTAAACCAATTAAAACAACTTACATATTCAGGCCCTTTTATTGTGGTTTATTCTTATATTGTACCATAACACCATCATCTACCTTGTTGGTTTTTTTTCAACCAGTAGTCAGTGGAATCCAATTTGTTTTGCTACAAATAACTTGTAGTTTTATTTCATTTTTCATCTGTCAACTTTTGGCAGTCTAGTTCTATAAGGCAATGTTAAGTGATGGACTCATGTCTATTTCATATACTGCATTATACTTTAAATTTTTATTATGTATTTGAAGTCAAGAATTTGTGTGGCCTGGTCTTATCTGTTCCTTTATTTCTCTAGCCCTTGGAGCCTCATAAATGATTCTGTTCACATTATGAGTGTCTCTCTATTGGGTTGTGTCATATAACTGGAACACTTATGTGTCCCATGTGCTCAATCAATGTATCAGTAACTCTGCAGAGTGCTTGTGCAATGTGATGATAGTGCTTTAAATGGTACCTGTCACCATCAATGACATTTTACTATTTTAATTACATCTCTAATATACTTCTTAATAAAGTTTTGAAAATTTGATGTGTTAAATTAACCCCTAGAAGTTTGGCCACCAGAGGCCCTTTTTCTGGTCCTGCCTGCAGTCCTGCTAGCAGATTGTCTCCTGCAACAGCCTGGCAGAGACATAAGTCAATCACAGCTCATCTCACACTGAAGTGCGGTATGTTCAATGCTGCATAGCAGAGTAAGGAAGAAAGTTCTCCCCTGCAGGGCTTCAGAAGTTCTCCCCTGCAGGGCTTAAAGTCTTAGACTTGAAAAAGGGGGCACATGCTCCCGAAACGCATTGTCAGTTTCTTAATAAAACCTTTTTCATTTTAACCACGTTGTTCACGGTTTGTCCCGGTTACCAGTGTGGCGCACGCCCCATAGAAAACCTGTTTTTGCTCCTCTGGATATTCCAGTGACTCCAAGAGTCGTTGAATGCACAGAAAGGTATAGTAAAGTATTCCATGACCTGCAGTATGGATTTAATGAACCTTAGTCAATAAGCAGCACAACTCTTGTGCATCATGGATTACATAGTTGTTGGAAAATCTAAGGGGTTGTCCAGGCATTGAGTAAATTTCACTATGTTGTTGGGGCTGCATCGAAAATAAGAAAGTGGTATACTCACCCAGCCCTCCCCTCCGCTGATAAATCTATATGGTGTATATCTTCTGTCCACTTGCCAAGTCAACAGAAAGTCTAAAGAAGAGGACAGTGATGGGGACATGGTGGTCCGGAAGCCAGCAGCAGCGGGGTAGCAGGCTGAGTAAGTATACCACTTTCTTATTTTCAATGCATCAATATAGTGAAATATACCTAGGACTTTCCCTTTGAGCCTTTTCTTTTTTTGGCCTCATAGGGTTTTCACCATGCAAAATACTTTTCTTCTAATTTGCAAATCCATCCATCTATCCATCTAGTGCTATGATATAAATGTACAATACGGAGCTTAAAATGTTGAATAGAGTCCCAGTCTGACAGCACATCTTTAACCTAGTCTTAATCCACTATCTTATTCTAAATTGGTCAATTTTCTACTTAAATATAAAGTGATTATAATCCCTCGTGATAAAATATAAAACACATTATATGAATTTGTTGCAAACTAGACTAAGCATAAAAAGAACTCAACAACCTAATTTGTTCTTATTGAATTTCTGCACCATGTAATTGAATTGCTACCACACTAGGAACAATAAATTATATCAGGAATTGCCACGTGATCTAGGATCCAGCAGGCCTGACATGTCTTAGTTGTATGTCTATAAAATAGGTTTGTTTCCATAAAAAAAGGCTATTATATATATATATATATATATATATATATATATATATATATATACACCTTTATTGGAGCTAATACAGTAGAATCTCCTAATAGCGGACACTCAGGGGAATAAAAAAGTGTCCACTATTGAGAGATGTCCCCTATTGGGAAAAAAAGGCTCAAAAATCTTTCCAAATGACCGAATACTGTTCTGTACTTATTCCAGAGTGAAATTACCTATAAAACATGATAAAAAACAATATTACAGGATAATCTCCCAGTGTCGTTTAATCACCCCTTATCCCCCCTGTATCATTTCATACCCCCTTTTTACCCTGTGCCATCTTATTCCCCCTGTGCCTTGTGCCAAATTATCCCCCCATTACCCCCCTGTGCCACATCATTTCCTCTTGATCCCTCTCTGCCATTTCATTCCCCCTTTTTTACCCTCTGTGCAAATTCATCACCCCCCTCTTTATGAAGTGGCACAGGGGGATAAAGGGGGAATGAAATGGCATGGGGGGGAAGAAATGGCACAGGGGGTGGTAGAGAGGGGGTGATGAATTTGCACAGAGGGTAATAAAGGGGAAATAAAATAGCACGGGGGGGGATCAAGAGAAAATGATGTGGCACAGGGGGTAATAAGGGGGAAGTGATGATTTGGCACAGGGGATCAGGGAAGGAGGGGTGTGAATGATGTGGCCGGCAAACGTACAGAAGCAGGGGCTGCAGTGGGTGCAGTGGGGGCCTGGGACTCTTGCTGGGGTATTGGCTGTACCCCCTGACGGCAGCCCTGTGTACAAGGTAGGGCGGGCACATATGCCTGGTTGACCACTATTGGGAGTGTTTTGTCCCCTATTGTCCCCTATTGGGAGTGATTTGTCCCCTATTGGAAGTGTTTTATCCCTTATTAGGTGCGTCCGCATCCGCTATTGGGAGTGTCCCCTATTTGGAGGGTGCAAATACATTAAGTCTTATGGGACTCTGCGAGGAATTAAAAACTGTCCGCTATTGACAGGTGTCCTCTATTGGGAGGTGTCCACTAAGGGAGATTCTACTGCATAGTGAAACCTCTCCAAAAGACCATCCCTTAAACCAGACCAGATTTTTGTTAGAGATTTTTGGTCCACCATAGGTTATGCATAGAGTCCATTTTTTTTTTTTATAGAAGACCACCCCCATAGAAGGCCACTTTTCAGTGCAAAGAGGTTTAACTGCATATAGATTAAAGTAGAGTTGACTATTGCTTGTACATGGTCTGTGCAGATACCTATGCTGTGTGCATGAGCCCTTAGGGTTCATGGGAAGGTTTAGAAATAAGGCTGGGTTCACACGGTGTATTTCGTAGTTATGCATCATCATCCTGTCATATAGGTGCCCTGACATATACCGAGGCACGGGGCCTGTTCTGTTTAATGGCCCAAATGTAGTCAACTAGTGACTATGTGCCTGAGATTTCCTGCATGTATACGTTTGTTGTGCGGAAGACACACAGCAGACCATGCTTTTTGAGACCCAGCCACTGTTCTAACTTAGAAATTCTAAATAATCTCTTTGATTTGTGTATAAAGAACAACATGAAGAGAATGAGGTAGTTTAAGGTAGTTTAAAAAAATCATATGTGAGAAAAAGATTGAATAAGGTGGATGTAAAGTTAACTTAAAGGGTTACTATCTAAAGAAGAAAAAAAAAAACTTTGACATGTTGCCCAGACTTGTTCTGATCACACCAGGTCTCACTTGTATGAGTCTATGCAACAAAAAGATCAGAACTGGCAGCAAACCAGGGAGAGATGCGTCTTATAACTGGCAATTGCAGTGGGTCTTAGGAGCGAGACCTGGTGCGATCAAAACTTTTCACACATCTGATTTTTTAATGATAGCAATCCTTTAAAGCCCATATTTATCCAGCATAGAGAATGTTTGCATAACGAAAGTCCTCTATGGTGGTATGCCACTGGCAACTACATGGTTAACTTTGTAAGGAGAATAAACCCTTTAAACAGGACTGGGATTTTGATTGCAGGTTTGGATTTATTGGACCTTAGTAACCAGAGATTAGGGGTTGATTGGAGAAGGCATACAGTGCCGCATCCAACATTTGGACTGGATTCTGCAACTACAAAAGATGGTTGCTAAAGTAGGTGATGTCCAGCTCCCTTCCCAAGTCCCGTGCGCCCGGACTGGCATGGGCAGCACCTGGATATGTGTCAGGAACTGTCCAGAGCAGCATAGGTTTGCTATGGGGATTATCTCCTGTTCTGGACAGTTCCTGTCATAAACAGAGGTGTCAGCAGAGAGCACTGTGGTCAGACAGAAAAGACATTGGTCAGGATCCGGACTGGTATACAGGGAGGACACGGGTGGTGGATCCTCTGTGTCAGTGGGGTGATGGCGTGGGCCCTACCAGGGGAACGGAATCTAAGGGGTTACTGGTTTTCACCAGAGCCCGCCGCAAAGCGGGATGGACTTGCAGCGGCAGGTAACCCCCAGGTCGTTCCACCCGATAGCGACTCAACCTCACTGACAGCTGAGACAGGCGCGGTACACAAGGACAAGGCAAGAGCAAGGTCGGACGTAGCTGAAGGTCTGGGCAGGCAGTAACGGTTCGTAGTCAGGGGCAACGGCAAGGGTCTGGGTACACTGGCAATGGAACACACAGGAACGCTTTCACAGGGCACTAGGCAACAAGGACAGGAAGGGGGAGTGGGTTTATATAGTGTAGGAAGTGTTTGGGACTAATTGGGCCAGGCACCAATTAATGGTGCACTGGCCCTTTAAATCTGAGAGACCCGGCGCGCGCGCCCTAGAGAGCGGGGCCGCGCGCCGGGACTGAACAGGAGGACGGGGCAGGTGAGAGACACGGGGCGCGATCCAAGAGCGGGCACGTCCCATACCTCGGATCGCGTCCCCACCGGAGACATGGGAGCAGCACTCGCGGTCAGCGCTCCAGGGAAGCGGCGGGACCCAGAGCGCTCGGCGTGACAAAATTCAAAAGGAAAAGAGCTTTCTCTGTAGTATACAGCAGCTGATAAGTACTGGAAGGAATAAGATTTTTTATTAAAAGTAATTTACTAATCTGTATAACTTTCTGGCACCAATTGATTTAAAATAAATTGTTACCCCTTTAATTGTGGTCCTGAAGTGCCAATAGTATCAAAGATTTAGGTTTTCAGCCTATATCTTTGAAGGGGATTTGTACCATAAAACCAAAGTTCCAACTGAAAAAGAATTAGAATAAAAATATATATATTTAGAAACAATTTAAACCTAAAAATAATCTGAGGACAAAAAACATTTACTTTAAATTGGATTTTCCAGGGAAAAGATTATTGACACCTGGGAACCCCCAAATTCCTCCATCTCACCACTGTCAATCAGCTGTTTAGTGGGGCTGCCGAGGTCAGATCTATATGGCTAATGGGGTCTGAAGCAGTTGGCTTTATTTACTGCAAAGTGGCCATGCCAGGTTATAGCATCTCAGCTTCCATTCACTTAAAAATGTAGTTTAACAGATTACAGTCATTAGAGTCAATTGCTTCCCTCCACATTTACCACATAGATCTGTCCGAAGCAGCCCTGCTGAACAGAGGATAGGCCATCAACAAATTTTGGCAGGAAAACTCCTTTAAAATTGACACTGTCATTTGTAAAAACATTTTATATACAGTAATATAGATAAGGTACATACAGTCATGGCCGTAAATGTTGGCACTCCAAGAAAATGAAGTATTTCTCACAGAAAAGGATTGCAGTCATTTTGCTATACACATGTGTATTCCCTCTGTGTGTATTGTAACTAAACCAAAAAAGGGAGGGAAAAAAAGCTAATTGGACATAATGTCACACCAAACCTAAAAATGGGCTGGACAAAATCATTGGCACCCTTTAAAAATTGTGGATAAATAAGATTGTTCCAAGCATGTGATGCTCCTTTAAACTCACCTGGGGCAAGTAACAGGTGTGGGCAATATAAAAGTCACACCTGAAAGCAGATAGAGAGGAGAGACGTTCACTTAGTCTTTGCATTCCGTGTCTGTGTGCCACACTAAGTATGGACAACAGAAAGAGGAGAAGAGAACCAAAATTGTTGAAAAATATCAACAATATCAAGGTTACAAGTTCATCTCCAGAGATCTAGATTTGCCTTTATCCACAGTGCGCAACATTATCAAGAAGTTTGCAACCCATGCCACTGTAGCTAATTTCCCTGGGCATGGACGGAAGAGAAACATTGATGAAAGGTGTCAATGCAGGATAGATGGTGGATAAGAAGCCCCAAACAAGTTCCAAAGATATTCAAGCTGTCCTGCAGGCTCAGGGAGCAACAGAGCATCATTCTACGGTTTTATACTGAAAACGGAATGAGGCCTACAATGAAAAGAACACAGTATCTACAGTGAAATATGGTAAAGGTTCAATTATGTTTTTGGGTTGTTTTGCTTCCTCTGGCACTGGGTGCCTTGAATGTGTGCAAGGAATCATGAAATCTGAGGAGTACCAATGGATTTTGGGTCACACTGTACAGCCCAGTGTCAGAAAGCTGGGTTTGTGTCCGAGATCTTGGATCTTTCAGCAGGACAATGACCCCAAACTTATGTCAAAAAGCATCCAGAATGGATGGCAACAAAGCGCTGAAGAATTCTGACGTGGCCAGTAATGAGTCCAGATCTACAGTCATGGCCGTAAATGTTCAAGAAAATGAAGTATTTCTCACAGAAAAGGATTGCAGTAACACATGTTTTGCTATACACATGTTTATTACCTTTGTGTGTATTGGAACTAAACCAAAAAAGGGAGGGAAAAAAAGCAAATTGGACATAATGTCACACCAAACTCCAAAAATGGGTTGGACAAAATTATTGGCACCCTTAACTTAATATTTGGTTGCACACCCTTTGGAAAAAATAACTGAAATCAGTCGCTTCCTATAACCATTAATAGGCTTCTTACACCTCTCAGCCAGAATGTTGGACCCCTCTTCCTTTGCAAACTGCTCCTGGTCTCTCTTATTGGAAGGGCGCCTTTTCCCAACAGCAAATTTTAAGATCTCTCCACAGGTGTTCAATGGAATTTACAGTAAATCTAGTATCTAACACTTGTAATATTATATTTTTCCAGAAAAACATCCAGGCCCCCCTTAAACATGGTTATTGAGTCAGACATTACAACATGTGGTAGAAAGCATTATAGTCTCACTGCTCTTACAGTAAAGAATCTTTGTCTGTGATGATGGTGAAACCTTCTTTTCTCGAGACATAGGGGATGCCCCCTTTGATTACTGGCCTAGGTATAAAAAGATCACTAGAAAGATCTCTGTATTTCCCATTCATATATTTCTAAATTGTCATCCAATCGACCCTAAGACGTCTTTTCTCCAGACTAAATAACCCCAAGCTTGATAACCTGTTTTGGTCCTGTAATCCTTCCATACCATTAATTATGCTTCTAAAATATATTGGTTTAAAAATGTATATTCTTTGGGTGAGAAAAGTGTTGTCTTTTTCCTGCAGCTATTGCCTGTGTGTCTCTATGAAAAAATACTGGAAGTGTGGGTGGGTCAAGCAGGGCTCCGTACAGTGAGGACAAGCAGGGTTCTGTACACTGAAGACCAGCAGGGCTCTGTGCACTGGGGACAAACAGGACTCTGTGTACTGAGACCAAGCAGGGCTCTGTGCACTGAGGACAAGAAGGACTCTGTACACTGAGGACAAGCAGGGCTCTGTACACTGATGACAAGCAGGGCTCTGTACACTGAGGACAAGCAGGGCTCTGTACACTGAGGACAAGCAGGGCTCTGTACACTGCTGACAAGCAGGGCTCTGTACACTGTGGACAAGCAGGGCTCTGTGCACTGTGGACAAGCAGGGCTCTGTGCACTGAGGACAAGCAGGTCTCTGTACACTGAGTACAAGTGGGGCTCTGTACACTGAGGACAAGCAGGGTTCTGTACACTGAGGACAAGCGGGGCTCTGTACACTGAGGACAAGCAGGGCTCTGTACACTGAGGACAAGCGGGGCTCTGTGCACTGAGGACAAGCAGGTCTCTGTACATTGAGTACAAGTGGGGCTCTGTACACTGAGGACAAGCGGGGCTCTGTACACTGAGGACAAGCGGGGCTCTGTACACTTAGGACAAGCAGGGCTCTGTACACTGAGGACAAGCAGGGATCTGTACACTGAGTACAAGCGGGGCTCCGTACACTGAGGACAACCAGGGCTCTGTACACTGAGGACAACCAGGGCTCTGTAAACTGAGGACAAGCAGGGCTCTGTACACTGAGTACAAGCAGGGCTCCGTACACTCATGTGGTAACCTTGGAGTATAAAGCCTTGTGGGGTGTAGGGTAGTTAGGGTGTTGCTGTTCGGAATAGTAAAGGGCGCTGTTAACCCTTGTCACTCATGATGCCAGGGTTCGGGTTAAATTCTGTAATCTTGATAGGCCTATTGCCACCCTTCCCAAGAGCAATAGGCGAATGTAGAATAAAGGATTGTCCACAACCACTGTTAACTGAAAACTTGCAGGAACTTTTACTGAAGAATTTCTGTACATGCAGCAATAGTAACAGTCCAGATAACAGAGTCTCTATAGATATAGCTGAGCAGCGATTGACAGTTGGTTGGGATCAGACAAGCTCAATTTAGCTTCTCAGAGATTTTGTAGCATAGATCCGCTGAATTTAAGGGTACGTTTAGGACCAGTGATCTTGCGGATAGTAGCGGGGAATTGCTTAGTATAACCGCTTTGATATAGGCCGAGGCTGCAAGGCTTTGGCCTAGTAAATTGTCTTGTAAGCTGCGGAGGTCCTACCTCATCCAGAATCAGCAACCCAAGAGAGCGATCAAGATGGCGCAGCTCCCTTATATGGACAGGGGCTGGCTGTTTTGGATTGGTCCATAACAACTGTCACTCACCATTACATTGCATTGTGGGTGAACACGTCAGGAGAACCACCAAAGGTCCTGTAGCAAAACCATAGAGTTCTAAACCTAATCACATGACCCGCAGGTCCTGCTACGCTGAACGGGTAGGCGTTTGAATATATCCATATTTATACTTATATTTATATGAATTTCTATACAAATATAAACTAACTAAGGGGTGACAAGGGGATAACTATAGAAGAAGGACCCCGACATTCCTAGGGACTCTGACTATGGGGACCTCTACAAAGGTACAGTATGAAATACGGTATCGGGACACCACACTGAGGACAAGCAGGCTCCGTACACTGAGTACAAATGGGGCTCCGTACACTGAGGACAAGCGGGGCTCTGTGCACTGTGGACAAGCAGGGCTGTGTGCACTGAGGACAAGCAGGGCTCTGTGCACTGAGGACAAGCAGGGCTCTGTGCACTGAGGACAAGCAGGGCTCTATACACTGAGGACAAGCAGAGCTCTGTGCACTGAGGACAAGCAGGGCTTTGTACACTGAGGACAAGTTGGGCTCTGTGCACTGAGGACAATCAGGGCTCTGTGCACTAAGGACAAACAGACTTCTTTTCACTGAGGACAAGCAGGGCTCTGTACACTGAGGACAAGCAGGGCTGTGTACACTGAGGACAATCAGGGCTCTGTGCACTAAGGACAAACAGGCTTCTTTTCACTGAGGACAAGCAGGGCTCTGTACACTGAGGACAAGCAGGGCTGTGTACACTGAGGACAAGCAGGGCTCTATGCAATGAGGGCAAGCAGGGTTCTGTACACTGAGGACAAGCAGGGCTCTGTGCACTAAGGACAAACAGGGCTCTCTGCACTGAGGACAAGCAGGGCTCTGTACACTGAGGACAAGCAGGGCTCTGTACACTGAGGACAAGCAGGGCTCTATAAACTGAGGACAAGCAGAGCTCTGTGCACTGAGGACAAGCAGGGCTTTGTACACTGAGGACAATTTGGGCTCTGTGCACTGAGGACAATCAGGGCTCTGTGCACTAAGGACAAACAGGCTTCTTTTCACTGAGGACAAGCAGGGTTCTGTACACTGAGGACAAGCAGGGCTGTGTACACTGAGGAAAAGCAGGGCTCTGTGCACTGAGGGCAAGCAGGGTTCTGTACACTGAGGACAAGCAGGGCTCTGTATACTGAGGACAAGCAGGACTCTGTGCACTGAGGACAAGCAGGACTCTGTGCACTGAGGACAAGCAGGGTTCTTTACACTGAGGACAAGCAGGGTTCTGTACACTGAGGACAAGCAGGCCTCTGTACACTGAGGACAAGCAGGGCTCTGTGCACTGAGGACAAGCAGGGTTCTGTACACTGAGGACAAGCAGGGCTCTGTACACAGGACAAGCAAGGCTCTGTGCACTGAGGACAAGCAGGGCTCTGTACACTGAGGACAAGTTGGGCTCTGTGCACTGAGGACAATCAGGGCTCTGTGCACTAAGGACAAGCAGGGCTCTGTGAACTGAGGACAAGCAGGGCTCTGTACACTGAGGACAAGCAGGGCTCTGTACACTGAGGACAAGCAGGGCTCTGTACACTGAGGACAAGCAGGGCTCTGACCACTGAGGACAAGCAGGGCTCTGTACACTGAGGACAAGCAGGGCTCTGTACACTGAGGACAAGCAGGGCTCTGTGCACTGAGGACAAGCAGGGCTCTGTACACTGAGGACAAGTTGGGCTCTGTGCACTGAGGACAATCAGGGCTCTCTGCACTAAGGACAAACAGGGCTCTGTTCACTGAGGACAAGCAGGGCTCTGTGCACTGAGGACAAGCAGGGCTCTGTACACTGAGGACAAGCAGGACTCTGTGCACTGAGGACAAGCAGGGTTCTTTACACTGAGGACAAGCAGGGTTCTGTACACTGAGGACAAGCAGGGTTCTGTACACAGTACAAGCAGGGCTCTGTGCACTAAGGTCAAACAGGGCTCTGTGCACTGAGGAAAAGCAGGGCTCTGTACGCTGAGGACAAGCAGGGCTCTGTACACTGAGGACAAGCAGGGCTCTGTGCACTGAGGACAAGCAGGGCTCTGTACACTGAGGACAAGCAGGGTTCTGTACACTGAGGACAAGCAGGGCTCTGTACACAGGACAAGCAGGGCTCTGTGCACTAAGGTCAAACAGGGCTCTGTGCACTGAGGACAAGCAGGGCTCTGTACGCTGAGGACAAGCAGGGCTCTGTGCACTGAGGACAAGCAGGGCTCTGTACACTGAGGACAAGCAGGGTTCTGTACACTGAGGACAAGCAGGGCTCTGTACACAGGACAAGCAGGGCTCTGTGCACTAAGGTCAAACAGGGCTCTGTGCACTGAGGACAAGCAGGGCTCTGTACGCTGAGGACAAGCAGGGCTCTGTACACTGAGGACAAGCAGGGCTCTGTGCACTGAGGACAAGCAGGGCTCTGTACACTGAGGACAAGTTTGGCTCTGTGCACTGAGGACAAGCAGGGCTCTGTGCACTGAGGACAAGCAGGGCTCTGTACACTGAGGACAAGCAGGGTTCTGTACACTGAGGACAAGCAGGGCTCTGTACACAGGACAAGCAGGGCTCTGTGCACTAAGGTCAAACAGGGCTCTGTGCACTGAGGACAAGCAGGGCTCTGTACGCTGAGGACAAGCAGGGCTCTGTGCACTGAGGACAAGCAGGGCTCTGTGCACTGAGGACAAGCAGGGCTCTGTACACTGAGGACAAGTTGGGCTCTGTGCATTGAGGACAATCAGGGCTCTGTGCACTAAGGACAAACAGGGCTCTGTTCACTGAGGACAAGCAGGGCTCTGTACACTGATGACAAGCAGGGCTCTGTACACTGAGGACAAGCAGGGCTCTGTACACTGAGGACAAGCAGGGCTCTGTACACTGAGGACAAGCAGGGCTCTGTACACTGAGGACAAGCAGGACTCTGAGCACTGAGGACAAGCAAGGTTCTTTATGTGGTAGCCCTTGGGGGGTGTATGGTAGGGATGGTATGATGTTGGTACATGAGGGGTTAATATTAACCCAGTCACTCGTGACGCCAGGGTGAGGGCTGGTATGCTGAATCTATGTTCCGACCTATCGCCGCCCTTCCCAGAAGCGATAGGTGCAATGAAATGACTGAAGGTCCACAAGCAGATTTAACTTACATAGTTACATAGTTAGTAGTTAGTACGGTCGAAAAAAGACATATGTCCATCAAGTTCAATCAGGGAATTAAGGGGTAGTGGTGTGGCGCGATATTGGGGAAGGGATGAGATTTTATATTTCTTCATAAGCATTAATCTTATTTTGTTCCAGGAATGTATCTAATCCTGTTTTAAAGCTGTTATTTGTTCCTGCTGTGACCAGTTCCTGAGGTAGACCGTTCCATAAATTCACAGTCCTCACGGTAAAGAAGGCGTGTCGCCCCTTGAGACTAAACTTTTTTTTCTCCAGACGGAGGGAGTGCCCCCTCGTCCTTTGGGGGGGTTTAACCTGGAACAGTTTTTCTCCATATTTTTTGTATGGGCCATTAATATACTTATATACGTTTATCATATCCCCCCTTAAACGTCTCTTCTCAAGACTAAACAATTGTAACTCCTTTAATCGCTCCTCATAGCTAAGATGTTCCATGCCCCATATTAGTTTAGTCGCGCGTCTCTGCACCCTTTCCAACTCCGCAGTGTCCCTTTTATGGACAGGTGACCAAAACTGAACAGCATATTCCAGGTGAGGCCGTACCAATGCTTTATAAAGGGGGAGTATTATGTCCCTGTCCCTTGAGTCCATGCCTCTTTTGATACATGACAATATCCTGCCGGCTTTGGAAGCAGCAGCCTGACATTGCATGCTATTCTGTAGTCTGTGATCTACAAGTACACCCAGATCCTTCTCTACCAGTGACTCTGCCAGTTTAATCCCCCCTAAGACATACGATGCATGCAGGTTATTAGTACCCAGATGCATAACTTTACATTTATCCACATTGAACCTCATTTGCCAAGTGGATGCCCAGACACTTAGTCTATCCAAGTCATCTTGTAACTTATGCACATCCTCTATAGACTGTACTGTGCTACAAAGCTTGGTGTCATCTGCAAAGATAGAAACAGAGCTGTTAATACCATCCTCTATATCATTGATAAATAAATTAAACAACAGCGGTCCCAGTACTGAACCTTGGGGTACACCACTAATAACCGGGGACCAATCAGAGTACGAATCATTGACCACCACTCTCTGGGTACGATCCATGAGCCAGTGTTCAATCCAGTTACAAACTAAAATTTCCAAACCCAAAGACCTTAACTTACCTGTCAGACGTCTATGAGGGACAGTATCAAATGCTTTTGCAAAATCCAGAAACACTATATCCACAGCCATTCCTCTGTCAAGGCTTCTACTCACCTCTTCATAAAAGCAAATTAGATTGGTTTGACAACTTCTATCCTTAGTAAACCCATGCTGGCTATCACTTATAATACAATTATCCCCTATGTATTCCTGTATGTAATCCCTTATAAGTCCTTCAAACAATTTACCCACAATGCACGTTAAACTTACCGGTCTATAGTTTCCTGGGGAAGACCTAGAGCCCTTTTTGAAGATTGGCACCACATTCGCCTTGCGCCAGTCCCTTGGCACAATACCAGACACCAGAGAATCTCTAAATATCATGAACAGGGGTACAGATATTACTGAACTTACCTCTCTAAGAACTCTTGGGTGTAGTCCATCCGGTCCTGGGGATTTGCTTACATTTATATCACTTAACTTACCTTGTACCATCTCTACATTAAGCCAGTTCAGTACATTACATGATGTGTTACCAGCACTGACCTGGCCAATGTCAGCTCCTTCTTCCATAGTGTATACAGAACTAAAGAACCCATTCAGTAGCTCCGCCTTCTCTTGATCGCCTGTGACAACCTCCCCATTATCATTATTAAGGGGTCCTACATGCTCTGTCCTTGGTTTTTTTGCATTTATATATCTAAAAAAATATTTAGGATTAGTTTTGCTTTCTTTGGCCACCTGTCTCTCATTTTGAATTTTTGCTGTTTTTATTACATTTTTACAGATTTTATTAAGCTCCTTGTACTGTTTAAATGTTATCGCTGACCCATCAGATTTGTATTTTTTGAAGGCTATTTTTTTGCTGTTTATTGCTCTTTTAACATCATGTGTCAGCCATGTAGGATTTAGTTTCAATCGTTTATATTTGTTCCCCTTTGGTATATATTTAGCTGTATAGTTATTTAGAGTTAATTTAAAGATGTCCCATTTACCTTCTGTATCAGTATTTGAGAACACCTCCCCCCAGTCTATGTCCTGTAGTGCAGCCCTCAGCCCAGGGAAATTTGCCTTTTTAAAGTTATATGTTTTTGCCTTCCCCGCCTGTCTTTGTTTTCTACATTTTAAGTCAAAAGTAACTATATTGTGGTCGCTATTACCAAGGTTTTCCCGCACAGTTACATTACCAACCAGCTCTGCGTTGTTGGAAATGATCAGATCCAACAAGGCATCACTTCTTGTTGGGTCCTCCACAAACTGGCCCATAAAATTATCCTGCAATAAATTTAGGAATTGTCGCCCCTTTGTAGTTTTAGCCAACCCCGGACCCCAATCTATATCTGGATAGTTAAAATCTCCCATTATTACCACTGTACCTGCCCAGGCGGCCCTCTCTATTTGTTTATGAAGCCGAACTTCTATCTCTTCAGTGATATTAGGGGGTCTGTAGATTACCCCAAATATTATTTTTTCAGTATTTCCCTCCTTTTGTAATTCTACCCACAATGATTCCACATCCTCAGAATCATCACACACTATGGCATCGTTCACACTGACTTTCATACCACTTCTTACATACAGACAGACTCCACCACCTTTTCTGTTCGTTCTGTCCTTGCGAAACAATGTAAACCCCTGCAGATTGACAGCCCAGTCATGCGAGGAGTCCAGCCATGTCTCAGTGACCCCAACTATATCAATATGTTCCTCCAGTATCAAGGCCTCAAGCTCCCCCATTTTATTTGCTAGGCTTCTGGCATTTGTGAACATACACTTTACATTTCCATCCTTTATGTTATTGGGGTTAATGGGATTCAAGGGTGTAAGTTTTATTTTCCTATGAAGCCTATTCCTATTAACTATTCTAACCCCTCCCTCCGCTCCACCCCCAGGTACATTTATAATTCCCACCTCTCTATCTACACTATCTTCCCCCTCTTTGCTGTAGGTTCCCTCCCCCCAAGTCCCTAGTTTAAACACTCCTCCACCCTTCTAGCCATCTTCTCCCCAAGCAAAGCTGCACCCTCCCCATTGAGGTGCAGCCCGTCCCTACGGTAGAGCCGGTAACCGACAGCGAAGTCAGCCCAGTTCTCCATGAACCCAAACCCTTCCTTCCTACACCAGCTTCTGAGCCACTTGTTTACCTCCCTGATCTCCCGCTGCCTCTCTGGTGCGGCTCGTGGTACTGGTAGTATTTCAGAAAAGACTACCTTGGAGGTCCTTGCCTTAAGCTTGCGGCCTAAGTCCCTGAAATCATTTTTAAGGACACTCCACCTACCTCTTACTTTGTCATTGGTGCCAATATGTACCATGACTGCTGGGTCTTCTCCAGCCCCGCCCAACAACCTGTCAACCCGATCCGCGATGTGCCGAACTCGTGCGCCAGGCAGACAGCACACTGTTCGGCGATCCCGGTCTTTGTGACAGATTGCCCTGTCTGTCCCCCTAATAATTGAGTCCCCCACCACTAGTACCTGTCTGGCCTGCCCTGTACTCCTCCCTCCCTCCTTACTGGAGCAGACACCCCCCTGGCGGTCAGAGGCGGTATCCTGCTGCAGTTCTGCTAGCTCTGTAATGGCATCCTATATACTTGAACTTGAATAACTTTACTGCAGTGCTTGCAATATCCAATGCGTAGTAACAGTCTCATATAACAGTTCTTAGGTTGCTTAGCGACTGGCAGAAGTTGCGGACCTTGCATTAAACTTATAGTCTCTGAATTTAGGGAGTGATGTGCAGATCCGTCCGGATTTAGGGGAAATATTGGGTCCGGTGATACTGCAGAGTGCTTAGGGGATGACACACTCTTTAATTTAGATCATTCAGTCGTTGCCGCAAGGCTTATTCCTAACTCACTGAGATTACTGCTATACAGGTCTTGGTTGCTTGCTATCCGAGGAACAAGAGAGAGATAAGATGGCCGCTGCTCCCTTATATGGGCAGGGGGCATGGCGATTTTGATTGGTCCGAACGTCTGCCACTCACTTTACATGGTATCATAGGATTGCTTACATCACAGGATCTATATACATTGTAAAACCCCAAATGAGGCTAGAGATACCAAAGTGAGGCCTGGAACGCATCCAGAATGAGGCTTGGAAAGCATCACATGACCCAAAGGCCCTGCGACACCATGGAAACAAGTAATTAACCATTTATATGCAGAAATAATACTATATACATTATTCTATGGATAAATTAGGAATTTATACACTATAATAGAGGCGACTAGGGGCGGACTGATTAACAGATATTACTAAGTCCTAGGGACTCTGGCTACAGGGACCCATAGATAAATAAGTACCGAATGAAATACGGTACTGGGACACCACATTTACACTGAGGACAAGCAGGGCTCTGTGCACTGAGGACAAGCAGGGCTCTGTACACTGAGGACAAGCAGGGCTCTGTGCACTGAGGACAAGCAAGGCTCTGTGCACTGACAAGCAGGACTTTGTGCAGTGATACATTTACATTTACCAATGTATATTACAAATATACATATAATGTTATTATCTACATTATTTAAAAAGCTTTTGCAAATGACAGTGCCCATTAAAGTATTCAATGATCTACTGTACATACATTTACATATACTGTATGCTTTAGCATTCATAGAATACTGGAACTATACATGTAAACAGTCTTTCTCCCATGGAGCTTCCCCTCCCTTCATGTGATCTTCAGCAATGCTGAAATGGAAGTATAATTGACCCTATTGTCCCCTTTATTCCCAACTCGTTCTCATCGGTTTAAACCAGATTTAGATAAATGGGTCAAACACGAGATTTTCCTCTGGTTGATCTTGCACATTCAATACTGGAAAAAAATAATATAAACAGAAGTACATTGGCCTGAGGTTATTTGTACAGTATTAGAAGCATGTATTCAGTTAAATGGAAGACCTGATACTGTGAGGAGCAGCAGAACATCCTATAAGCATAATAATTTGTTAAGTACCATAACATGTCCATCATGTCTGTAATGACGCGGAGAAGTAGGGGCCTCAATAAAGTTTGTTCATCGTTTACTGATCCATGCTAATGGTGGAGCGCAGAGAAATCTCCACTGTTTAAAGGGGTATTCCAACTTTATACATCTTATCCCTTATCCAAAGGATAATATGCATAAAGCCGGAATACCCCTTTAAATCAATACTGAACATAAAGCTTGGACTATTATTGTGGTTCAGGGAAGGAACCTAGCGCTGTTTTATATTGCCAAATTTTTAAGGACATTCAGTAATTTTTATGCTAATGTACTGCTATATAATGTAAAATAAAGATTTTATTGGATTAAAAGAATTAATGAAATTTAACGGGGAAAAAATATAAAATTTACCATACACTATTCTTTTCTAAGACATTAAATAACTCACCATAAGCAGAACAAGCTGAATTTATAACATTATTTATAAGAAGAATATTAATAATATATGTGTAATCCAAAATGGTACAAAACATCTCTGGAGAAACTTGAAAATTGCTTCCACCGACTGCTCCTATCCAACCTGACAGAGCTGCAGAGGAGCTGCAGAAACAAATGTCAGAAAATCCCCAAATACAGGTGAAAACCTTGTGGCATCATCCCCACAAGACTTACTAAGTACTGAGTAAAGGTTCTTAATGCTTATGTCCCAATTCTGTCTTCACTTTCAAGTTTTTCCAACGTAACAAAAGGAGAAAAAGTGAAACAGGTCTGAAGACTTTCCAAATGCATTTTAATTTGACCTGACACCTTCTGAGCATTACAGAAAATTTGGGTTAGTATGTTGGGTTGCGTGGGTGAACCAGCTGTCAGACGCAGGTGAATAGCTGAAAAATAAGTTTAAAAAAAGTCACTTACTTTTATTGGTGCCTTCGGTGTACACTTATGTATATTAATAGTTTTGTTCATATTGCGCTCCAGAGCACATTGAAGGCACGGAGCCAGCTTGCCGAGCTCCCCTGCCTCATCTATATTCTACCTGTGGACAACCCCTGTCTTGATTATTCAAATTTTTCATTCTGACATCACTAGGAAGTGAGAGCCTGCAGAAGGGGAGGTGAGAGCGCTCTGCTCTCTGAGCAAAACACAGGTGCCGCTATCTAGCTACAAAGGGAAGTTGGGCTAGCATGGTTTCTGTGGTGCATAAAGAGACACCCTCCCCGCAGGCTCTCACATCCTAGTAATGTGAGAGTGAAGAATTTGAAAACACAAGATGGGGCGAGCCATCGGTGGACTATAGATGAGGCAAGGGAGCTCGGCGAGCCGGTTATCTGCCTCCAATACACAATGGATCAGATTCCAGATAGCTGCAAAAAGACCTGTAACAGTGTTCCCCAACCTGTTGCTCTTCAACTGTTGCAAAACTATGACTGGCTGGATGAAGGCTGCCTGGGCATTCTGGTAGTCATAGTTTTTCAACAGCTAGAGATCCATAGGTTTGGGAACACTGACCTATAGTGCACTACTGGCTTGTGGCCAGGTGAGTTCTGTACAATAATTTTCTAAAAAGTAGTAAAGAAAAGTGAGAGTCACTCTCTGTCCCTTTCTTAGATGGTACAACTTGTTACGCCGAGCGCTCCGGGTCCCTGCTCCTCTCCGGAGCGCTCACGGCGTCTCTCTCCCTGCAGTGCCCCGGTCAGACCCGCTGACCGGGAGCGCTGCACTGACATTGCCGGCGGGGATGCGATTCGCATAGCGGGACGCGCCCGCTCGCGAATCGCATCCCAAGTCACTTACCTGTCCCGGTCCCCGGCTGTCATGTGCTGGCGCGCGCGGCTCCGCTCTCTAGGGCGCGTGCGCCAGCTCTCTGAGACTTAAAGGGCCAGTGCACCAATGATTGGTGCCTGGCCCAATTAGCCTGATTAGCTTCCACCTGCTCCCTGGCTATATCACATCACTTCCCCTGCACTCCCTTGCCGGATCTTGTTGCCTTGTGCCAGTGAAAGCGTTTAGTGTTGTCCAAGCCTGTGTTACCTGATCTCCTGCTATCCATTTTGACTACGAACCTTGCCGCCTGCCCCGACCTTCTGCTACGTCTGACCTTGCCTCTGCCTAGTCCTTCTGTCCCACGCCTTCTCAGCAGTCAGCGAGGTTGAGCCGTTGCTAGTGGATACGACCTGGTTGCTACCGCCGCAGCAAGACCATCCCGCTTTGCGGCGGGCTCTGGTGAGCACCAGTAGCCACTTAGAACCGGTCCACCAGCACGGTCCACGCCAATCCCTCACTGACACAGTGGATCCACAACCTGTAAGCCGAATCGTGACAGTAGATCCGGCCATGGATCCCGCTGAGGTGCCGCTGCCAAGTCTCGCTGACCTTACCACGGTGGTCGCTCAGCAATCGCAGCAGATTGCCCGACAAGGACAGCAGCTGTCGCAGTTGACCGCCACATTACAGCAACTTCTGCCTCTGCTACAGCAGCAACCATCTCCTCCGCCAGCTCCTGCACCTCCTCCGCAGCGAGTGGCCGCTCCTAGCCTGCCGGACAAATTTGATGGGGACTCTAGACTCTGCCGTGGATTTTTGTCTCAATGTTCCCTGCATATGGAGATGTTGTCGGACTTGTTTCCTACAGAACGGTCTAAGGTGGCGTTCGTAGTGAGCCTTCTTTCAGGAAAGGCTTTGTCTTGGGCCACACCGCTCTGGGACCGCAATGATCCTGCCACAGCCACAGTCCAGTCCTTCTTCGCTGAAGTCCGTAGTGTCTTCGAGGAACCAGCCCGAGCTTCTTCTGCCGAGACTGCCCTGCTGAACCTGGTCCAGGGTAATTCTTCAGTAGGCGAGTACGCCATCCAATTTCGTACTCTCGCTTCCGAATTATCTTGGAATAACGAGGCTCTCTGCGCGACCTTTAAAAAAGGCCTATCCAGTAACATCAAGGATGTGCTGGCCGCACGAGAGATTCCTGCCAACCTGCAAGAACTTATCCATTTGGCCACCCGCATTGACATGCGTTTTTCTGAGAGACACCAGGAGCTCCGCCAGGAAAAAGACTTAGATCTCTGGGCACCTCTCCCGCAGTATCCTTTGCAATCTACGCCTGGGCCTCCCGCCGAGGAGGCCATGCAAGTGGATCGGTCTCGTCTGACCCAGGAAGAGAGGAATCGCCGTAGGGAAGAAAATCTTTGTCTGTACTGTGCCAGTACCGAACATTTCTTGGTGGATTGCCCTATTCGTCCTCCACGTCTAGGAAACGCACGCACGCACCCAGCTCACGTTGGTGTGGCGTCTCTTGGTTCGAAGTCTGCTTCTCCACGTCTCACGGTGCCCGTGCGGATTTCTCCTTCTGCCAACTCCTCCCTCTCAGCCGTGGCCTGCTTGGACTCTGGTGCCTCTGGGAATTTTATTCTGGATTCTTTGGTGAATAAGTTCTGCATCCCGGTGACCCGTCTCGTCAAGCCGCTCTACATTTCCGCGGTCAACGGAGTTAGATTGGATTGCACCGTGCGTTACCGCACAAAACCCCTCTTAATGTGCATTGGACCCGATCACGAAATGATTGAATTTTTCGTCCTTCCCAACTGCACCTCTGAGGTCCTCCTCGGTCTGCCATGGCTCCAGCTTCATTCTCCCACCCTTGACTGGACCACCGGGGAGATCAAGAACTGGGACTCTGCTTGCCACAAGAAATGCCTCTCCCTCCCAGTCCCGTCAGGCAAGCCTCAGTGCCTCCTCCTACACCTGGTCCCCCCAAGGCTTATCTGGACTGTGCCTTGCCTCCTCATGGCCCCCGTCCTGGTGACACCCTGCCCCGTGCCAAGCTTCACCCTCTGCCCTCCCTCCCCATTCCCACTCCTGCTGTACTGCCTGCCTTTGAGGAAACCCTACATTCACTCCCGGTGTCCTCGTCCCAGGTAAAGCAGTTGTCGGACAAAAAAAGGGGGAGACCTAAGGGGGGGGGGTACTGATACGCCGAGCGCTCCGGGTCCCTGCTCCTCCCCGGAGCGGTCACGGCGTCTCTCTCCCTGCAGCGCCCCGGTCAGACCCGCTGACCGGGAGCGCTGCACTGACATTGCCGGCGGGGATGCGATTCGCATAGCGGGACGCGCCCACTCACGAATCGCATCCCAAGTCACTTACCCGTCCCGGTCCCCGGCTGTCATGTGCTGGCGTGCGCGGCTCCGCTCTCTAGGGTGCGCGCGCGCCAGCTCTCTGAGACTGAAAGGGCCAGTGCACCAATGATTGGTGCCTGGCCCAATTAGCCTGATTAGCTTCCACCTGCTCCCTGGCTATATCACATCACTTCCCCTGCACTCCCTTGCCGGATCTTGTTGCCTTGTGCCAGTGAAAGCGTTTAGTGTTGTCCAAGCCTGTGTTACCTGATCTCCTGCTATCCATTTTGACTACGAACCTTGCCGCCTGCCCCGACCTTCTGCTACGTCTGACCTTGCCTCTGCCTAGTCCTTCTGTCCCACGCCTTCTCAGCAGTCAGCGAGGTTGAGCCGTTGCTAGTGGATACGACCTGGTTGCTACCGCCGCAGCAAGACCATCCCGCTTTGCGGCGGGCTCTGGTGAACACCAGTAGCCACTTAGAACCGGTCCACCAGCACGGTCCACGCCAATCCCTCGCTGACACAGTGGATCCACAACCTGTAAGCCGAATCGTGACACAACTGATGTTAAATACTATTGTACTATTTTATATAACTATGCACAACTATGTATAAGTGAAGCAAAGTAAGCAGCAGGTATATGTTTTCCAAAGTGAAAAACAGCACAAATACCCGGCTCAATTGAAGATACAGAGATGAAATAAGACGGCAATAAATGTGAGTGGGCAACTTGCTGTTGGATGCACGACATGGCTTTATTTGTCATGTATCTTCTCACCCCCAGGTTCTTGAAGTGCAGCACGACGTAGCAGCTCATGTCAGCTCACAGATGATGAAGTTGTGTAGGGAAAGCAGCAGAAGGTGGTGGGGGGGGGGTGGAGGAAAGCGTGGGACCTACTATATCTATCCTTTATCCATATCCAACACTGGACGAATTTGGAATATAACATGACAATGCCTGCCTCCTGCTCCACCGGCCTAACTGGCTAACAGGTCTCCGGGGGTACAGGAAGGGAAAATTTTGGAGCTATCAATACTTGACCACTTTGGGATAACCCTTTTATGTACTACATCAGTGTATCCTAACAAGGGTGCCTCCAGCTGTTGCACAACTACAACTTCCAGCATGCCCAGACAGCCGAAGGCTGGTTGGGAAACACGTTGCTACATTATGATTTTGGACAAAGGTCCTACACAATGGAGGGAAATGGAGGTATTAAAAGTATCTGTAACACTGGTGGTCCAGCCCACTCCTGCTAGTGTACTACTACTCCCAGCTTGCACAGTGACAGATTACCTATAATTCATGCTGCCTGACCTCTGCTTACCTCTGTTGCTGTGCATCTGCTCCTGTCTCTGATTTTCCTGCCACAGGCAGCCACATTCACTACACCTTTCCCAAGCAAAAGTTCCATTGTGTTCTCTTGAAGGTGAATACCATAGTGTTCCATTGAAGGTGTATCTCTGCATGTAGATTTGGTTCATTGTATGACCTCAGACGGTTTCCAGACTGCGCTTCCTGTCCACACCTTTGTACCTAGTTTATCTCTCTGGTGTTGGACCTTGACTTACTCTGAACCTGCAGGGCCGCCATGTTGTTGCCACCATTCTCCTCCAACATATCAGGGGCGTAGTATGGGGAGCATGTTCCCCGGACGCAGGGAGGAATCAGTCACCTGTGCAGAGGGGTTAAATGGTCACTGTAAGGTCCAAAAACTTTTTATATGTTGTTACTGATGAAATTTAAAGACCTTTTGTAATATGGTTGTTAATTTTTTTATTTTTTTTATATTTAATAAAGAAAACGGCTCCTGAAAATCCCACCACTAGGGGTCCCTATACCTACTGGGAGACTAACCAGTCCTGCATCAGGCTTGTCCATGAGTCATGGAAAGAGATGACTCATGGACAAGGCTGCATGAGCAGAGACACCAATCACCGTCAACCACCATGCCCCCTTTTCCCTAAAAGGATTTCTAACACTGTGAGCTAATAAAAAGAGGGATTTTCATAATAAATATAGGCGGGAGAGGCATAAAAATTTGAAGTACATGTCAGATTTTAGGATTAAGTACTGAGTAACAAATACATTTTAGGTAAGCTTTAAGGACCTACCTGTGAGTCACATGACCTTGCAGGTCCTAAAACCATGTGCACAGGAAGAGGACAGGCAAGTAAGCTGTGTGTATACAGGATGTCTGTCTTATCCTCTAGTCGCCCCCAGAGCTATAGTCACCTCCAGAGCTACAGTCACTATTCTTCTGTTACATAATGTTTTATCCTCCAGTCACCTACAGAGCACTCACTAGTATCCTGCTCTTACAACAAATCTTATATGCCAGTCACATCCACACCCTATGTGACTAAAACTCAAAAATTGCATTTTTTTCGTTCCCTCCTCTCGCCAAAAATAAGATTTTTTTTAAAAATGTTTTATATTTGGTGTCCCAGTACGGGATATGCTACTACAGTCCTGCCAGGTTGAGTCCCCTGTATGTCTTCAGGGCTCTCCTGCAGTGTTCCCCATAATGTGAATAGGTTGTATATTAAGTGTAAAGGACCTTTGATGTTGGTCCCATGATTGTTAGTCACATGATAATGTTTGTCACATGTTTTAGTCATATGTTTGTTACCCAGAGAGCACCAGGTGACCCGCAGGTAGCCTATGGGCTTCTTGCACAGCCCCCCTATATAAGATAGGGAGGACCTGCAATCTCTCTCTCTCTCTTGTGATTCTTTCCTGCTGAGGTTCAGTCCAGTCCAGGCATCTCAGGGTCAGTGATCAGCACATCTGGAGGCCTCAACCTAAATTGCAGCCACAAGTCAGTAAGTCAAGTTGTCTTTATCATTGGTCATCATCTTCAGTCAAGTCAATTATAGTCAGCGTGGCCTGCACCTATAGTCTGTCAAGTCACTGCAAGTCCAAGCAAGCTGTGAGATCCCCCATGTTACTGGTCACCTCTTTGGGATCCTGGCCGAACTGTATAGACTGTACCATCTGTCTACCTCAGTAAAAGCTACTGTTAACCTTAACCTAGTGGGAAGATAGAAGTGAGAAAACCCGGTTCCACGGCGCGATCCACAGATGGAATAGATAAGAGTTGATGTATAGGTAAATAAATATTTATTGAGCCAAGGTGCAACGCGTTTCGGGGCTTGGAATCCCCTTCATCAGACAGACAGGCTTCATAACATGTATTGCAAACAGGTAGCTTTAAATAAGAGAATATTACAGGAGGCCCGTACAAAAGCAAAAAGTACAGATAGAGAAAAGTTAATCAGAACAAACAATAGGAGACACAATATAAATGACCCCCAGAAAAACAAACAATATTTACCCAGATTAATTACAGCTTATAGTAAACAATTCTATGCAATAAAGAATATTATGAAAAGATACCTGCCCATTTTGGAACAGGATCCGATGCTGCGTAACTTTGAGGTATGTTCCCTACAGGCTGTGGCGAGGCGAGGGCCATCTTTGGGCTCACAACTGTCTCCCAGCCTGTTTGTGGACCCCGATAAAAACAAAACTAAACTAAACCTACATGGTTGAATTTTCCAGGAAGTTGGAAGTGTGGCCATAATAAATGCATCACATGTAGCCATATGGAGATAACAAATACTTTTGTTTCATGTAGCACAAACAGAAGTTACAGTATTAAAACTTATATCAATTGTAACACTACCCATGTCGTCTATATGGCTACATGTGTTGCATGTAACTTACAGTATGTGGGCTGTACCGTGAATGCCCTGAAGTGCCGGATTAGGAGGCACATTTCAGATGCGAAAGGGGTTGGTTTAAATGTGTCCTCTCTGTCCAGGCATTTCAGGGACAAGCAAAAAGGGAATACTACATTTTTGAAAATAATAGGTATAGAAAAAGTATTCAGGCATACCAGAGGAAGTGATCATCGGAGGGCCCTGCTGAACCGGGCATCTTTCTGGATTTTCCAGCTGGACACCCGTCAACCGCAAGGTATGAATCTGAGGCAGGATTTGATTTTATCCTGCTGAGGACCATAATAGGAAGGGGCAGTAGATGATTACATACACCGAGAGAAAAAATATTTTAATATTCGAAGTATATAAGGGAGTTCTGTTTCCTTATTCTTTTGGCCTTGGAGGATGAAACATTTGCATGCCTCTACATGGGTTGGATACATCCGTATAAATAATAGAAGTATTGTATACATTATACACATATGTATATATATTTTTTGTGGAAGAGGGATGTAAGCCCGTGCAGACCATGCTAATGTGAAGGGTGATTTTACTATATATTGATTGGTCTCCTATATATTGAAGTAACCATGCCCTTGCGTATTTTCTGCGTTTTTTCTGTCTTTGTATAACTATATGTATAACCGAAGTACTTTTTGTGATCCATGCCACGTTTTCCAGGCTTCTCCTCATCTAATTGATGAATGGTCATGTGACCACAGTATATTTTATATAAATGTATCTCTTTTTTACTAAACATGTATGTCATGACTAAGGACCAAGTGTAGGTCCGAAACGCGTCGGCTATGTTGTCTTGTCGGAATATGACCCAATAAAGAAGAAGCTGCTTTTACCTGCATTCCCGTGCTGGACCGTTTCTTTCCTTGTGCACACACGTGGTCAGGGTCGCTGCTGACCAGTCCCGTACAGAGGTGCAGAGAGGGGGAGGAGAGCTGTCGTTCTTATTAATTTACTAAGTTCCTGATGGCATGCCTGTGAAAGTGTTTTGTCTGCCATCACTAGTTTGCCAGTCTCTAACAATGTATGCTGCTTTGCCTTTGTCTATCCCCATTGTGCCTCCAATTGGTGTCTCATGATCAGCTGGGCCAGCTGCCACCTACATCAGCTTTTCTCACAGAGGTAGCACCCTGGTAGACCCCTGCAACGAAGTCCATATCCCCCTGCATGGCTTAAAGGGTGAAACCAGGGAACTGCTGAGACATTACCTTCAACATTGGCCCAAAACTGGTTAGGTGGCACAGTGGGTGAACATCCATTGCCCATTACATTATCACACAGAAAAAGTGAATATTTTCTTTTCCTTTCAGTTTGTAATGCTATTATTTTGGGCTATTTGCAATTGGGAAATTTCTATTCTGACTGTGGTGCAATCCCAGACAGACAGCAGTGACCACAAACACAGAACATTGATATCAAAGCAGATGTTATGAGGATCATGTGACTTGACTTATGTATGAACTAATTCATACTGTGCATAAGAAAACATTTTTGGTATACAGGCCTTTTTCTTGTTCACAGCCTATTGTAATTGTGGTGTTTGTTTTGGTAGCCAAGGACCAGTGCACTTAGCGGGCATGAAGAGAATGAAATATGTTATTGTGGTTGAGGACATTGCTTGCGTTGATATTTGTGGATGCTGTAATTCATAGATGTATGTCACAAGTAGAACTCAATTTTGCATGAAAAATCCTTCCTTTTGTACAGACTATAATAAGTGATTCACAAGATTCTAATGTTTTGTTTTTTTCTAGAAAACTCAATAGCCAGGAGTAAAACTATGCTATTGGGATCCTACAAGATCACAATCACTTTGCCTGAGCAATACGGTTCCTATTTTTCTGTTTGTACAAAATTGTTACAAAGTTCCATTTGTCCATTCTTGACCCAACTTGTTTTCTAACTCTGTCTGTCTGCTGCCTGCCCTTACCACCCTATGTATTGATTGAGCTCTGCCTGCCCTGACCCCCTGACCATGCTATGTTTTGGGAGAACTGTCTGTCCTGACCTCCTTACCATCCTATGTACTGATTGAGCTCTGCCTGCCCTGACCTCCTGACCATGCTATGTATTGGGAGAACTGTCTGCCCTGACCTCCTGACCATCCTATGTATTGGGAGAACTGTCTGCCCTGACCTCCTGACCATCCTATGTATTGGGAGAACTGTCTGCCCTGACCTCCTGACCATCCTATGTATTGGGAGAACTGTCTGCCCTGACCTCCTGACCATCCTATGTATTGGGAGAACTGTCTGCCCTGACCTCCTGACCATCCTATGTATTGGGAGAACTGTCTGCCCTGACCTCCTGACCATCCTATGTATTGGGAGAACTGTCTGCCCTGACCTCCTGACCATCCTATGTATTGGGAGAACTGTCTGCCCTGACCTCCTGACCATCCTATGTATTGGGAGAACTGTCTGCCCTGACCTCCTGACCATCCTATGCATTGGGAGAACTTTGCTTGTCCTCACCTCCAGACACTGCTATATATTGGGAGAAGTCTGCCTGCTCTGACCTTGGGATGTCTACCATATTTACTGAAGTCTGCCTGCCCTGAACTCTGCCTGTCTGACTATGCCAGTTTTTACTGTACGTGGATTCATCAACTGTTGTTAATGGAGACAACTCTGAGGAAAATGACCTGAGGGCTCCCAGTAAAGTCCATATTCCTGTATAGGGATCAAAGGGTAAGTACTAGGGGATGCTTTAAAGGGGTTCTCCAGGAATAGAAAAACACAGCTAATTTCCTTCAAAAACAGCTCCACATCTGCCTCCAGGTTGGGTGTGGTATTACAACTTGGCTCCATTTACTTCAATGGAACTGACCTGCAGAACCACGCCCAACCTGGAGACAGACAGGGAGTGTTTTTTTTAAAGAAAGTTGCTGTGTTTTTCTATTCCTGGATAACCCCTTTACACTTTATGTCAAATCACTGCAACCTCAGGGATACACATCATCTAAAACAGGGGTCTCAAACTCAAATTATCTGCGGGCCACTGGAGGTAGAGGGTGGGTGAGGTTGGGCCGCTTGCTTCCCTCACATATAATGCCCCGATCATGGGCCCCTCACATATAATGCACCCATCATGGGCCCCTCACATATAATGCCCCCATCATGGGCCCCTCACATATAATGCGCCCATCATGCGCCCCTCACATAAAATGGCCCCATCATGCGCCCCTCACATATAATGGCCCCATCATGCACCCCTCACATATAATGCCCCCATCATGCACCCTTCACATATAATGCCCCCATCATGAGCCCCTCACATATAATGTCCCCATCCTGCGCCCCTCACATATAGTGCCCCCATCATGAGCCCCTCACATATAATGTCCCCATCCTGCGCCCCTCACATATAATGCCCCCATCATGCGCCCCTCACATATAATGGCCCCATCATGCATCCCTCACATATAATACCCCCATCATGCGCCCCTCACATATAATGCCCCCATCATGCGCCCCTCACATATAATGCCCCCATCCTGCGCCCCTCATATATAATGTCCCCATCATGAGCCCCTCACATATAATGTCCCAATCCTGTGCCACTCACATATAATGGCCCCATCATGCGCCCCTCACATATAATGTTCCCATCCTGCGCCCCTCACATATAGTGCCCCCATCATGTGCCCCTCACATATAATGCCCACATCCTGCGCCCCTCACATATAATGCCCCAATCATGAGCCCCTCACATATAATGCCCACATCCTGCGCCCCTCACATATAATGCCCCATCATGCGCCCCTCACGTATAATGCCCCCATCATGCATCCCTCACATATAATGCCCCCATCATGCGCCCCTCACATAAAATGCCCCCACATGCGCCCCTCACATATAATGCCTCCATCATGCGCCCCTCATATATAATGCCCCCTGTGCTGTGCCCCTCACATATAATGGCCCCTGTGCTGTACCCCTCATATATAATGCCCCCTGTGCTGTGCCCCTCATATATAATGCCCCCTGTGCTGTACACCTCATATATAATGCTCCTGTCATGTGCCCCTCACGTATAATGCCCCCATCATGCGCCCCTCACATATAATGCCCCAATCATGCACCCGTCACATATAATTCCCCCACATGTGCCCCTCACATATAATGCCCCCATCCTGCGCCCCTCATATATAATGGCCCAATCATGCACCCCTCACATATAATTCCCCCACATGTGCCCCTCACATATAATGCCCCAATCATGCGCCCCTCACATATAATTCCCCCACATGTGCCCCTCACATATAATGCCCCCATCATGCGTCTCTCATAAATAATGTCCCCTGTGCTGTGCCCCTCACATATAATGCCCCCTGTGCTGTACCCCTCACATATAATGCTCCTGTCATGTGCCCCTCACATATAATGCCCTTGTCCTGTCCCCTCAGGGGGCATTATATGTGAGGGGCACAGCACAGGGGGGGCATTACATCTGAAAAACACAGCACAGAGGGCCCCACCTGTCATGTGCTCTACACATATAATGCCCCCTGTGCTTGGCCCCTCACATTAAATATTCCCTTTTTTCTGCCCCCCTCCTCCTCCTGTACTATATAGTGCCCCCTGGGCCCTGAGCATACTCGTCTTACTTACAGTATGCGAGCCGCGAGAACGTGATCTCCAGGCGCCGGCGTGATTATGTGACGTCATTGTGCCAGGCTGCCGTGGATCGTGTCCCCATGGCTCACACACTGTGTACTCACAGCGTGTGAGGATGGATAGTGAATGGAGGACCTTACAGCTTCCGCTCCACCATGCCCCCCCCCCCCCCCTTGCTACGCCAAATTTCAGGTCGCGGGTTTGAGACCCCTGATCTAAAACCATGAATGGCTATATTTGACAATAACTATACCATACCCAACTGGGCACATCCCTACTGTGTTGTGGTAATCCTGTGGCTCTGTGACTATAGCGTGATCTTAACATGGACATTTTTCCTCCCTCTGTAGTCAGTCCCTGTGAATACACATCTGCTATGTTTCCTGGAACTTTTCCCCAGGATTACCACCTTACTAGCCTCATAATTCCCGCTGCATTGTTTAGACTTTGAGCTGATTTGATGGGTACACAGTACCGCCACCATCCTTCTATTGTTTAATGTTGTTTGGCATTAAGCCTGTCTCTTGTGATACGTATCCTATTTCATGCCAGTTATCGGCCACATTCAGCATTTCTTCTCCCACTTTACTTCGCTCATGGCACCGCTTGTTTTTTTTTTTTTTTTTTACAATGCAATCATAAAAGCTAATATACCCAGGGACGCCCTTTAAATAATACTATACATCTTCTTTATTCTCACAATGAAAAGTGGTCCCTCTAGTCTGCTTCAAACAAAAATAAAAAAACACACAATATAATGATGTTACGTAACTCCACATAAACCATAATCCCATAGAGACAGCAGCTTTACCATAGCTGCAGGCTCATAAACTTCTTCCGTCAAAATAACAGGTGTCAGCAGTGAGATGGTGTCTATCTTTCTAAAGACATGTAGCTCACCCTGCTGGTCATTCTGAAAATTGCAACTAATATTACGAAAACAACAATGAAACACTTTGGATTTCAAAATATTTATTTAGAGGCAGGACTTGAAGTTCTTGGTCCCTATTGCAAAATCCGTATCAGAGCCTTAAGTTGCTTGTCCTATATATACTCTTGTCTTTTTATGTACCAGAAATGCCCATAGGCTTGACTTTCTCTGCCCTTTCTCCTATGGCTACACCTGACTAGGGGATCGCATAGATCCGCTCTACATACTTGACTAGGGAATCGCATAGATCCGCTCTACATACTTGAATAGGGAATCGCATAGATCCGCTGTACATACTTGACTAGGGGATCGCATAGATCCGCTGAACATACTTGACTAGGGGATCGCATAGATCCGCTGTACATACTTGACTAGGGGATCACATAGATCCACTGTACACACTTGACTAGGGGATCGCATAGATCCGCTGTACATACTTGACTAGGGGATCGCATAGATCCGCTGTACATACTTGACTGGGGGATCGCATAGATCCGCTGTACATACTTGACTAGGGGATCACATAGATCCGCTGTACATACTTGACTAGGGGATCGCATAGATCCGCTGTACATACTTGACTAGGGAATCACATAGATCCACTGTACACACTTGACTAGGGGATCACATAGATCCACTGTACATACTTGACTAGGGGATTGCATAGATCCGCTGTACATACTTCACTAGGGGATCACATAGATCCGCTGTACATACTTGACTAGGGGATCGCATAGATCCGCTGTACATACTTGACTAGGGGATCGCATAGATCCGCTGTACATACTTGACTAGGGGATCGCATAGATCCGCTGTACATACTTGACTAGGGGATCACATAGATCCCCTGTACATACTTGACTAGGGGATCACATACCCATAAAGAACCACTGACTCTCCTTTGTGGTGTAAGAGCCGCAGCTCACCCACTTTTATTAAAAACAATAATAACAAAATACCATACAAAAAAATTGAATAAATACCAGTTAAACCTTGTAAAGTGAATTAACAACAAAACTCTAGCAGAAGGGGGACTTGAAGGTGGCACAACTTCTTCGGGTCTCCTACTTTGCCCGTTGGTTGTCCCTCAACTGACCCAAGGGCACCCATTCAGAGACTCCCTTCCCTTTGCGACCTTACCCGCAGGGATTTACACCAACCGGCTGGGTACCGTCCTCTGCTGCACCATACTGCTGTCTCCACTGCTCGGAATCCTTCTCTTCAGTGCCTTCAAGTCCCCCTCTAGCTCCTGCTTCTGTGACTAAAAGGAAGAAAAGAGACTTCACAGAAGGGGTATAACAACTTAAAACTTAACATTTATTGTGCTATTTAAAAGACAAGACCCCACTGACAACAAAACAACAGAAAAAATAGTCACACCGGACCCAGAGACCATAGATTGTGAACAGCAGTCTGAGTCAGTCACAGAGGCCAAGGTATAGAATGGTCAGGGAGTGACAGGAGATTAAGTGATGCAGACTCACCAGTGTGATGTTGGCATCCGGAAGTGGCGCGCGATTCGAGCGTAGCAGCGTCTGATTAGGTAAGTGCTATAAGAGGGCTCCTGTTTCGCTGATCAAATTAGGGGAAAACAGACACCATAGCTGTGCACTCTGCCACTACAGATGCCAGCATCTTGCAGACCGCCACTGTGGGTCACGTGAGTCAGTACCCAGGAGCAGGGC
Source organism: Hyla sarda (assembly GCF_029499605.1). Taxonomy (NCBI): domain Eukaryota; kingdom Metazoa; phylum Chordata; class Amphibia; order Anura; family Hylidae; genus Hyla; species Hyla sarda. Next base: position 43,367,971 of record NC_079197.1, on the reverse strand, counting down.
TCTGCTCTGGGTCATTAGCACATCGCTACTCCCTGCACTGTAACTTATTATTGAGGGGTGCTTAAGCTTATGGGATGTGGTTGCGGTGTGCATTACTGATTAATTCTATATGGTGCACTTTATTGTAACTGGTGCACCTGTTTGGCCTTGGCTTTTGTGTTGCACTCTGTGTTATCAAGCTGTAGATTATATTTGTGATATTGGTTGTTTTTGCTTTGTAGCCCCTGACGAACCCAATGACTTGGGGGAAACGCGTTGGGCGGGCTGATTATTCATATAGTACAGGGTTTGACAAAGGGGTAGACCGGGCCAGGGGTCGTCCTTTCTAGGACGAGTGCCCCGACAGTTCCCTGAGCGAGCAGGGTTAGTGGCACGACATCTCCCTGATAGGGTATACTAGGGCCACAGCCCTACCCACCTTGGTCTTACAGTCTTCATCCCCTGTCACTCCCTGACCATTCTATACCTTGGCCTCTGTGACTGACTCAGACTGCTGTTCACAATCTATGGTCTCTGGGTCCAGTGTGACTATTTTTTCTGTTGTTTTGTTGTCAGTGGGTTCTTGTCTTTTAAATAGCACAATAAATGTTAAGTTTTAAGTTGTTATACCCCTTCTGTGAAGTCTATTTTTGAAACTGGGTATTTACTACAGAATTCTGTGATTAAAAGGAAGAAAAGACACAACACGGTTGGGCAATTCTCCTCCTGCATGCCAACTGACATTCCAGCGCCGCCAGGGCCCTTTTAACCCCTTCCTCTGTCTATCCCTTTCCTGATGTCTCCCCTGCATTAACTCCCTAACTACTCTAGCTTCCCATATCACCCCGTCATGTGCTCCTTCCCCTACCATGCTGTCAGGTGCAGGGGCTTTCTTTTTTAGTCCTTGTGAATATTTTACCAGAAATGTAAAAAGTTACTCAAAGCCTCCCTCTATGAGCTAGAACAGAAAGCTACAAGAATGGCCGCCATGTTATACTTCAGCTTCCCTGAGGCGGCTCTATATATTACTGTCAAAGCTATGAAATGATTGTGTTTTTGGCATACATACTGCGTAATTTACTACTGCTATTGTAAGACAGGGGAGGGACTGACATGGCGTATACTGTATGCCCCCTCTGTGCGGGTCTCCCAGTGTATATTTAGGACCATTTTGCCTTTGGGGTAGGGGGGATGTCTGATAAGTCTGATAAGACGTCACCTGTGTGTTACTGGATGTAACTGCAGTGTAATCTATAAAGTCTGTAGGGTTATAATTGGTATTGATAGCCATCATGGTGTGTTAGTATTATACAATAGGTTACCATTTCCATACCCTAGACACCATCTGGCCCTGGGCTGAATCTGCAATAGTATTAGTCTATATAAACAGAATGTAGGGAAACAGTGCTTGCATCACTTTTAGTCGCGCAAGTCTGATACATTACATGACACATACATGGCATCACTCATCAGAGTCTTTGGGAACCACTGGATTCCCTCCAGCAAAATTTCTAGTTGCTATTGTCATGTCACATACTCTGGAAACTTCGCACATCATTTGCAGCCGCGAGTGCTAAAGGGGTTATTCACCATAACATGATTTTAGCACTTACCTAGCAGACAGTAATGGTCACACTTAGGAAGGATCCGCACTTGTCTTTGGGTTAAATGGCTATATTGTGAGATTACCATAAAGCTGAGGCTTTCGTTTTGTGAACTGGGTATTTCTTGTTGGAGTTTTCTCTTTCCATATTTTCACTTTTCTCCTTCCCACACATCAGCCACCCCACCCATTGAACCACAAACGAGCTGAATTCCATGCAAAAAAACAGTGTTTTCCAGGCGGGGTGCCTCCAGCTGTTGCAAATTCCCTGTGGTCGCTTCACCCACTAAAGCAGAACAGGCTCCCTGTCATCACCTAACTATTGAGATACTGTCTCGGCCACACTGCATCCTGCGAATACCTGAGACAGGAGTCATTTTGTATGCTGTTAAAAATGGACATCCAGAGCAAAGATCACATAAGAATGCGAGACCAGCCATTAGAGACAGGTACAGACACTATATAATGAACTACACAAAATTTACAGCCCCTGAAGCATAGTCAAATAAAAAAAATTCCTGGAATACCCCTTTTACTTTTTTACCTATACTGCTTTTATACTGTAGGCAGAGTTAAAGGCGACCCAGGCGGTTGTTTGCTAGGTCCTGTAGTTCAACTCAGTTGTCAATGGTGCTGTGAGTGGTGTTGCAGTGTTATATGGTATATTTATCTAACGTATACTAGGTATGCACATCTTTTGTCTATGGACAGGTGTAACGGGACACGGCAGGTGGTGCATCCTCTGGGGCTGTGGGGATGATGACGTGAGCCATGCCAGGGAGCGGAGTCTAAGGTGCCGCTAATTTTCACCAGAGCCCATCGCAAAGCGGGATGGTCTTGCTGCGGCAGGCCACACCCAGTTCGCTACCCCTGGCACAACTTGTCCACACAGGTAGCTAGGAGGTTGCGTGGCACAGAAGAAGACTGGCAGGACGTGGAAAGATGGCAGTAGGTCAGGGCACGTAACACAGGTGCGTAAGGTAGCGATGCAAATCCCAGCCCCGCCGGCAGCGGGGACATAAGCAGAGTGCTCACGAACATCGGGTCTGGCCGGAGAGCAAGTGTTACAGTACCCCCCCCCCCCCTTTGGTTTCCCCCTCTTCTTTGGAATTCTTTGGAATTCCCCACTACATGAGACCAGTGTTTTTTTGGAATGGGCAAAGGCTGTAAGGAACTTGCAGGCTTCTGTCCTGGAGTCTTCCGTCTTCTAAGGTGACCAACTGGCAAGAAAGAATGTCCCCAATTCAAGACTTTGCGTCTGAGTTTAACAGGCACAGGGGGAACAAGACAGTGATCTTGGCAATATTGTCCCCAACAAGTGATTTCACCAGATTTCCAGTCAAGTTGTCGAGAATGATGTTGAAGCCAAGGAAGACCAAGAAGAAGCCCCGAAGTACAATGTGGTAGCACATAGAACTCAATTTTTTCCTTATGCAAATTTCCTACTTGCATGACGAGGGGTTCCATGCAAAATTGCACCTTACAGTTCAGATTTTGACCATTAACAGAAGAGATGTAGAAGGGCTTGGCAAGACAAGACACTGGAAGATGGTGTTTACTTGAACTGGGGTGGTCAAGCGAGGAGAGGTAATATTAACATCTAGGGAAGCTACTCCTACTTGTACAAGTTGAAGGCATTCTATCAGACACGGAGGTCGTATAGAACAGTCTTTGAGAAAGTGCTCTGGACTGGCACAATATAGGCACAAATTCTCATTGCGTCGACGGGATTTTTCCTGCTGTGTTAAGTGAAAATGGTCCATTTCCATGGCCTCTTCGGTAAGAGGCAAAGTAGTGGCCATAATTAGTATATGTGGGGGCACATGATGGGGCATTATTAATAAATGTGAAGGCACAGAGTGTTTTGCATTTTAGAGGTATGGTGTATATTATAAAGGAATTTCAGGGTTGGTACGATTTTTATGGGCCACAATACATTACAGTATTGTATTCAGAGTGTGCACTGCACGGCAAGGTTATATTCAAATGGTACAGTGTGTGGTAGTATTATATTCAGAGAGCGCAGTGTATGATAGTATTATATTCAGAGTATACAGTGTGTGGTAGCATTATATTCAGAGAGCGCAGTGTGTGGTAGTATTATATTCAGAGGGTGCAGTGTGTGGTAGTATTATATTCAGGGAGTGCAGTGTGTGGTAGTATTATATTCAGAGAGCGCAGTGTGTGGTAGTATTATATTCAGAGGGTACAGTGTGTGGTAGTATTATATTCAGGGAGTGCAGTGTGTGGTAGTATTATATTCAGAGGGTACAGTGTGTGGTAGTATTTTATTCAGGGAGTGCAGTGTGTGGTAGTACTATATTCAGGGAGTGCAGTGTGTGGTAGTATTATATTCAGAGGGTGCAGTGTGTGGTAGTATTATATTCAGGGAGTGCAGTGCGTGGTAGTATTATATTCAGAGGGTACAGTGTGTGGTAGTATTATATTAAGGGAGTGCAGTGTGTGGTAATATTATATTCAGAGGGTACAGTGTGTGGTAGTATTATATTCAGGGAGTGCAGTGTGTGGTAGTACTATATTCAGGGAGTGCAGTGTGTGGTAGTATTATATTCAGAGGGTACAGTGTGTGGTAGTATTATATTCAGGGAGTGCAGTGTGTGGTAGTATTATATTCAGAGAGTGCAGTGTGTGGTAGTATTATATTCAGGGAGTGCAGTGTGTGGTAGTACTATATTCAGGGAGTGCAGTGTGTGGTAGTATTATATTCAGAGGGTGCAGTGTGTGGTAGTATTAAATTCAGAGGCTACAGTGTGGGGTATTCAGAGGATGCAGTGTTTAGCAGTATTATAATAATTATTGTTTTAATATAGAGGATCAGAATCCGCTGACAAATTAAGGAGCCATCGGGGTATCATTTTCTGCAGAGAGAAGATTTAGCTGACAAAGTCACAGCGGTATCTACCATCGAAGCTGTCACCTGTAGTCACTGATATCTTTGTGTATTCGCCTCACTATGTCCCATCAGAGCTGTAGTCACTTGTAAGTTTTGCAGTTTTCAAGGGTGAAACAACAACTCCCAGCATAACCTTACCACTACTTAGGTCATACTGGGAGCTGTAGTTTTAAATGGTAAAAACTTCTTTAACACTTTCCCATTCTGTGACAATTGGTATATTTGGTTATTATACTGGAAATTATTTTCTGCAGCGTGCTACACCACGGGCATCACAACTATATGCACAACTATACTGCCAACCTAATGTGGGGGAACTACAACCAAATGTGAGGGAACTACAACCTAATGTGGGGGAACTATACTGCCAACCTAATGGGGGAGGGGGGACAACAACCTAACGTGGGGGAACATACTGCCAACCTAATGTGGGGGAACTATACTGCCAACCTAATGGGGGGGGTGGACTACAACCTAATGTGGAGGAACTATACTTTCAAACTAATGGGGGGGGGGTTACTACAACCTAATGTGGGGGAACATACTGCCATCCTAATGTGGGGGAACTACAACCTAATGTGGGGGAACTATACTGCCAACCTAATTGGGGGGGGGGACTACAACCTAATGTGGGGGAACTATACTGCCAACCTAATGGGGGGGAACTACAACTTAATGTGGGGAAACTATATTGCCAACATAATGTGGGGAAACTACAACCAAATGTGGGGGAACTACAACCTAATGTGGGGGAACTATACTGCCAACCTAATGGGGGGGAGGACTACAACCTAATGTGGGGGAACATACTGCCAACCTAATGTGGGGGAACTACAACCCAATGTGGGGAACTATACTGCCAACCTAATGTGGGGGAGCTACAACCTAATGTGGGGGAACTATGCTGCCTTCCTAGTGTGGGGGAACTGGGAACTATGCTGCCTACCTAGTGTGGGGCACTATTTTGCATGCATACTTAAAGGGGTACTCCAGTGCCCTGGCGTTCTGAAGATTTTGTTCCAAACCCTGGGTGCAGGCTGCGGTTGTTGTGATGTCATAGCCACGCCCCTTGTGACATCACACGGTACCTCCTCAATGAAAGTCTATGGGAGGGGGCGTGTCGACCAGCGCATGATTCTCTAATAGTGCCCCTAGACTAGACTCTGGATCCGCCCCTGATTGCAGCATCAGCGCACAGTATTGTAAGGAAGGCTATGCCCCCTTTATAACAATAGTCCGAGGGGGGTACAAAAACCTTCATATCTCTGGAATAAGGACAAACATATAAAATGATGTTTGGGGAGGCCACAGGTCCTCTTTAAGATGAAAGCCCCATTCTCATGTATTGTACTGTACTCTGTATTTCCACTGACTATCTACAGTATACCACATCACCCACATATGCACATGATTTATAGTTCACAATTCCATTTTACTACTTCACAGAGTGGACATAATAGTTCCAGTCATTGTACCACAAACCTCTCAATTTTGACCACAAACTACCTCCACTGCCTAAATCTTTCACTATGATTCATACCTGGAACTGACTATACATTGAATGTTGGTCTTAGACATAACAAGGGGGCACTTGTGGATGTGGTACTTATATGAGTACAGTAAATGGCGTAAAAAATTCCAAACAGGAGTCAAAAAAAATAAATAAAACACAATTCTGGGGTTTGGTATTTTTTTTTTTCTTTTATGCCATTTACCGTACAGGATTAATAATGGTATATTTTAATAGTTTGGACACCCCTAAAATATTAATTTTTATTATCTTTACATGTTTTTTATATGGAAAATGGGTAAGGAGGGTTCATTTTAACTTTTAATGTGGAAGGGGTTAATGTGTGTTTTTGAAACCTTTACTAGACCACCAGGGATGGTTTACAGCTCCCTTTACACGTCACTGTCAGCTTTGGCAGTGGCAATCTAAAGGGTTAATAGCCGGCCGCGGCGATCGCTGCATGCCGGCTATTAGTGGTCACCAGGTATGGAGCGGGCTCGAGTCAGGAGCCTGTTCCATACGGCCTGAGCGGCACCATGATGGACTAGGTCCGTCATGGGTCGCTAAGGGGTCAAAAATCTTCCTGGGGTGGCAATATGTCGCCCCTGTGAAGCTGCCCCATGGGTCCAATGGACCCAACGGGGCCCATTGTAGGGCTGACCTTGCCTGGGTTTATACCATTTAGGACTACCTTGATTGCTTAGAAGTTTTGTGACAGCAAACATACTATGCCACTTTTCCACACAGGCCCTGACCACCAAGGGTTTGCTGGCAGGGAGGGACAGGGGACAAGCAGTTGGACCCCCACAGACCAATGATAGGTAACACATACTGTCAGATAGAATAAGGATGTATTCACATGTACAGTATCCTGCACATATTTGATGCACAGGATTTGAAGCTGCAGAATTGAAGAATTGAGAATCCTGCACATCAAATTAGGGGCAGAGTGGGCACATCTTAACGTGGTGCGCCACGGGAGTGCGATGTGAGGTGTATGGGGCAGATGGTATTGCCATGGGGCAGATGGTGTTAACCCCTAAATGTTCGTGACGCCAGGGCATGGTTTTCACCGAAAACCACCCGAACGGTAGCACCGCTAGTCCTACAGTGTAGTTTAGGCGGGCAAATAATAGTCCAAGGTCAGGTTAGGGTTAACGGTAGCTTTACTGAGGTAGACAGATAGTATAGTCTATAGTATTTACATCTAGACCAGGATCCCAGAGAGATGACCAGTAACACAGGGAACCTCGCAGCTTGCTGGGACTTGCAATGACTTTGACAGACTTTAGGACAGCCACGCTGACTATAATAGACTTGACTGAAGTTACTGACAGCAGACAGAGATGACTTGACTTACTGGCATGTGACTGTAGGTTAGGCTTGAGGCCTCCAGATGTGCTGGACACTGGCTCTGAGACATCTGGACTGAACTTGACCTCAGGATCTAAGAGAGGGATCAGAGCAAAGAAACAGATTGCAGCTCCTCCCCGCCTTATAAAGGGGGCTGAGCAAGGAGCTCATAGGCTAATTGCAGGTCATCTGGTCACCTGGTGCTCTCTGGGTAACAAAACATGTGATTTTAACATGTAACAACTATTATCATGTGATTAACCCCTTAAGGACACATGACGTTCTCATACGTCTCAATTTCCGAGTCCTTAAGGACAAATGACGTATGAGAACGTCATGTGTTTTACCGGCCCCCCGCAACCATCTGGAGCGGAGTCGGTGCCCGATGCCTGCTGAAATCGTTCAGCAGGCATCGGGGCATATCGCCCAGGGTGGTCATTATGACAATTCAGTCCAGCGATCTGCGGCGGATTCCGGGTCAATCGGGACTCCAGTGACCCGGTGACCCGGAATTATTGGCTGATCGGGGCCGTCAGAGACGGCCCCGAACAGCCAGAGCCAGCAGGGGTGAGGTGGCACTGGTGCCACCTCAAGATCGCCCTGATTCGTCGGCCGGATTACCGGCCGACCAATCAGGGCGCCTGCTGCGGGTGTCACTCCCGCAACCCGCTCCGCCCCTCTTCCGGAGGACGTGAGCGGGTGCGGGACGTGCACCCCGGGTGCTGGGGACCCCGATCCCCGGCGCCCCTGTTGGGATCGGGGCCCCAGGAGCAGCGACGGCGGCGGCGGCGACGAGGGACTGACCTGTGTGGCTGGATCGTTGGAGGTGAGTGACAGCCTCCTGCTGTTGCTTAGCAACAGCTGCCAGCATGCAAAAAGGGCATGCTGGGAGCTGTAGTTATGCAACAGCAGGAGGCAGACCACCACAACTCCCAGCATTCCCTTATGGGCATGCTGGGACTTGTAGTTTTGCAACAGCTGAAGGCACATTCTTTCTATTGAAAAGTGTACCTTCAGCTGTTGTGTAACTACAACTCCCAGCTTGCACAATCAGCTAAAGTGCATGCTGGGAGTTGTAGTGGTGCATCTGGTGGTTGCATAACTACAACTCCCAGCATGCCCGTTGGCTGTCGGTGACTGCTGAGAGTTGTAGTTTTGCAACAGCTGAAGGCACACTGAGTTAAGTAGAAAACCAGTGTGTCTCCAGCTGTTGCATAACTACAATCCCCAGCATCCCCAGCCAAAGTAGTATGCCTCCAGTTGTTGCATAACTACAACACCCAGCATGCCCTTCCGCTGTCCGTACATGCTGGGGGTTGTAGCTTTTGCAACAGCTGAAGGCACACTGGTTGCAAAACACTGAGTTTGTTACCAAACTCGGTGTTTCACAACCAGTGTGCCTCCAGCTGTTGCAAAACTACAACTCCCAGCATGCACTGATAGACCGTACATGCTGGGAGTTGTAGTTTTGCAACAGCTGGATGTTCCCCCCCCCCCCCCCCCCCCCAATGTGAATGTACAGGGTACACTCACATGGGCGGAGGATTACAGTAAGTATCCGGCTGCAAGTTTGAGGTGCGGCAAAATTTCTGCCGCAGCTCAAACTGCCAGCGAGAAACTACTGTGAACCCCCGTCCGTGCGACTGTACCCTAAAAACACTACACTACACTAACACACAATAAAATAAAAAGTAAAAAACACTACATATACACATACCCCTACACAGCCCCCCTCCCCAATAAAAATGAAAAACGTCTGGTACGCCACTGTTTCCAAAACGGAGCCTCCAGCTATTGCAAAACAACTACTCCCAGTATTGCCAGATAGCCGTTGACTGTCCAGGCATGCTGGGAGTTTTACAACAGCTGGAGGCACCCTGTTTGGGAATCACTGGCGTAGAATACCCCTATGTCCACCCCTATGCAAGTCCCTAATTTAGGCCTCAAATGCGCATGGCGCTCTCACTTTGGAGCCCTGTCGTATTTCAAGGCAACAGTTTAGGGTCACATATGGGGTATCGCCGTACTTGGGAGAAATTGCCTAACAAATTTTTGGGGGTATTTTCTGCTATTACCCTTTTAAAAAATGTAAAATTTTTGGGAAAACAAGCATTTTAGGTAAAAAAAATATATATTTTTTTACATATGCAAAAGTCGTGAAACACCTGTAGGGTATTAAGGTTCAAATTACCCCTTGTTACGTTCCCCGAGGGGTCTAGTTTCCAAAATGGTATGCCATGTGTTTTTTTTTTTTTGCTGTCCTGGCACCATAGGGACTTCCTAAATGCGGCATGCCCCCAGAGCAAAATTCACTTTCAAAAAGCCAAATGTGACTCCTTCTCTTCTGAGACCTGTAGTGCGCCAGCAGAGCACTTTTCACCCCCATATGGGGTGTTTTCTGAATAGGGAGAAATTGGGCTTCAAATTTTGGGGGGTATTTTCTGCTATTACCTTTTTTTAAATTGTAAAAATTTTGGGAAACCAAGCATTTTAGGTAAAAAAAATATATATTTTTTTTACATATGCAAAAGTCGTGAAACACCTGTAGGGTATTAAGGTTCACATTACCCCTTGTTACGTTCCCCGAGGGGTCTAGTTTCCAAAATGGTATGCCATGTGTTTTTTTTTTTGCTGTTCTGGCACCATAGGGGCTTCCTAAATGCGGCATGCCCCCAGAGCAAAATTTGCTTTCAAAAAGCCAAATGTTACTCCTTCTCTTCTGAGACCTGTAGTGCGCCAGCAGAGCACTTTTCACCCCCATATGGGGTGTTTTCTGAATCGAGAGAAATTGGGCTTCAAATTTTTTGGGGTATTTTCCGCTATTACCCTTTTTAAAAATGTAAAATTTTTGGGAAACCAAGCATTTTAGGCAAAAAAAATATATATTTTTTTTACATATGCAAAAGTCGTGAATCACCTGTAGGGTATTAAGGTTCACTTTACCCCTTGTTACGTTCCCTGAGGGGTCTAGTTTCCAAAATGGTATGCCATGTGTTTTTTTTTTTTGCTGTCCTGGCACCATAGGGGCTTCCTAAATGCGGCATGCCCCCCAAAAACCATTTGTCGCTCCTTCCCTTCTGAGCCCTCTACTGCGCCCGCCGAACAATTAACATAGACATATGAGGTATGTGCTTACTCGGGAGAAATTGGGTTTCAAATACAAGTAAACATTTTCTCCTTTTTACCCCTTGCAAAAATTCAAAAATTGGGTCTACAAGAACATGCGAGTGTAAAAAATGAAGATTTAGAATTTTCTCCTTCACTTTGCTGCTATTCCTGTGAAACACCTAAAGGGTTAATACACTTACTGAATGTCATTTTGAACACTTTCGGGGGTTTAGTTTTTATAATGGGGTCTTTTATGGGGTATTTCTAATATGAAGACCCTTCAAATCCACTTCAAAACTGAACTGGTCCCTGAAAAATAGTGAGTTTGAAAATTTTGTGAAAAATTTCAAAATTGCTGCTGAACTTTGAAGCCCTCTGATGTCTTCCAAAAGTAAAAACTCGTCAATTTTATGATGCAAACATAAAGTAGACATATTGTATATGTGAACCCCAAAAAAATATATTTTGAATATCCATTTTCCTTACAAGCAGAGAGCTTCAAAGTTAGAAAAATGCTAAATTTTTTTCATCAAATTTTGGGAAAAGGATGCAAGTTACCATAAAATTTTACCACTAAGTTAAAGTAGAATATGTCACGAAAAAACAATCTCGGAATCAGAATGATAACTAAAAGCATTCCAGAGTTATTAATGTTTAAAGTGACAGTGGTCAGAATTGCAAAAAACGCTCCGGTCCTTAAGGTATAAAATGGCCTGGTCCTTAAGGGGTTAACAACCATGTGACCATATCAAGGTCCTTTACATATAATATACAATTATGCAGATTATAGGGGTACAGTGCAGGTGAGCCCTGGGGACGTGCAGGGACTCAAGTTGATAGGACTGTGAGATGCATATCCCATACTGGGACATCACATTAACCTGACAACTTTCTTATGATTTGCTCCTTTCATAGGCCTCACAATCTCACTCTCTGCCCCTGTGTTTTAATAGTAAACAGATATCAAGGTGAACATTTGAACTATTTGTAATGAAAATAAGCAAATTTATGTAAAAATATTTACCAAAACAGATTTAGGTGTCATGACAGACAACAAAGTTCATGAGGATCATAGTACAGAGCCATAGGAACTCCCATTGGTATCAGGGACCATACCGCACTGTATTAGGCTGGGTTCACACTACGTTTTCTCCCATACGGGAGCGCATACGGCAGGGGGGAGCTAAAACCTCGCGCTCCCGTATGTCACCGTATGCGCTCCCGTATGTCATTCATTTCAATGAGCTGGCCGGAGTGAAACGTTCGGTCCGGTCGGCTCATTTTTGCGCCGTATGCGCTTTTACAACCGGACCTAAAACTGTGGTCAACCACGGTTTTAGGTCCGGTTGTAAAAGCGCATACGGCGCAAAAATGAGCCGACCGGACCGAACGTTTCACTCCGGCCGGCTCATTGAAATGAATGACATACGGGAGCGCATACGGTGACATACGGGAGCGCGAGCTTTTAGCTCCCCCCTGCCGTATGCGCTCCCGTATGGGAGAAAACGTAGTGTGAACCCAGCCTTACTCAGGTATTTAGTCCTTGAAGCAAGGTTCCTAGTGCAGAATATCTCTGTCATAGTTACAAAACACCCCATAGCCTTCTGTAGATGCATTTTGCTGCCTTTAAAGGAGTACTCCAGTGGAAAACTTTTTTTTTTTTAAATCAACTGGTGCCAGAAAGTTAAACAGATTTGTAAACTACTTCTATTGAAAAATCTTAATCCTTCCAGTACTTATTAGCTGCAGAACACTACAGAGGAAATTATTTTCTTTTGGAACACAGTGCTCTCTGCTGACATCTCTGTCCATTTTAAGAACTGTCCAGAGTAGAAGAAAATCCCCATAGAAAACATATGCTGCTCTGGACAGTTCCTAAAATGGACAGAGATGTCAGCAAAGAGCACTGTGGTCATGATGTCAGCAGAGAGCTCTGTGTTCCAAAAAGAAATTAATTTCCTCTGTAGTATTCAGCAGCTAATAAGTACTGGAAGGATTAAGATTTTTTTATTTATAATACATCTATTGGCTGTCAGGGCATGCTGGGAGTTGTAGAGATGAAACAACTGGAGGCACCCTGTGTTGAAAACAAGATATCTTTGTTACGGCCGCAACCCGCTCTAGCCCCCCGCAGCCCCCCCCCCCCCGGCCACCACTGTGCAACCCGCTCTACCCCCCCCCCACCCAAAAAATCACTTACCGAAGTGCAGGGCAGTCCTGAAGCTGAGAGGCGGGGCCGGCATGCAAGGCCAGGGAGCCGCATCCTCTATGCTCTCAGTGCTCACTCCCGCCTGTCTGATTGGCAGGGAGCGAGCACAAGCTGATTGGTTGACTGAATTTGGACCGATTGCCTGGCCGGCATCGGTCCTAATTTAGTCGTGACGTCATGGCAGGCTGCAGCTGCCCACTAGGAGGGAGACCCCTAGTGGCCAGTTTTCAAATATAAAATAAACAATTTTAATTAAAAAAAAAAAAAATAATGAAAGTATATTAGAGATATGTTGTAGTACATAAAATTGTTGTAGTACATAAGTACTACAACATATAAAAAAAAAAAGTTGGTGACAGTGCCCATTTAAGGTCTCTCTTTCCTATATAGGGAGACCAGTGCTATAAAGTATTATAGTTGGGGGCCCGGCACAGATTTTGCCCTGGAGCCAAGCATCTTTCAATTATGCTACTGCATATATGAGCCTATACAATGTAACCAAAAAGTGAAGAAATGTACAGTACATGTGAATGTTATAAATGGCTTAGAAGTTAAATACCATAATAGTGTCAGCTCTATGGGAGGAATATGTTCTTCGTGTGTTGCTGCTACTTTGAGCTAGATAAATATAAACTCTGGTCTTTATATACTGCGCTGATAGTGCAACAGGAAGGAAACTTAGCATCACCAGAAATGGCAAAACAAAAACACGTAACCAAATGTAGGTCCCACCCCATGTGAACCGCGCTGATACGTCAGTGATTCAATCATTCGATGTTCTCCGCTGACCACAACTTCCCCTTTCAGCCCTGAGAACAGTGAACTTCTCTATCGGTCATAAGAAGAGTCAGTTTGTACTAAAATCTTCTGCAAGAAGAACCCACGTGAATAAAGTCAAATACATGGATATAAAGAAACAAAAGACAACCATGACAACAAAGTGCAAATGAGCGAGACGTGTTGTGTACACGAAGGGGAACCAGCTGCAAGGCCATTTGTGAGGACACATTGCATGCTACCACTAAGTGATATGAAAATGATAGAACATGTGACCAGTGAGACATGCGGAATAAATAAATTGTGTCTTGGCCACATATGGCGCTCTATAATCTGTTTGCATAGCAACCTGGTGTCTGGATTGTTACAGTCTATATGCCCTAAATAGCAGTAAGAATATAGGTGGACATTTATCATTGGCTTTACAATACTTCAATGTTCTATATGTCCCTGCAAATTTTTCACAATTGCATTTTTTGTGCAATTTTTTGGGCAATTTTCAGTAGAACATCTTTCAAAGTTGTCTGCTGTTTGGTGCACCGAACTACACTTTTTGCAGTGAAGCTGTATTTATTATTTGCGCAAATTAAATATAGAAGTGTTTTTTTGTGTGCAAAGCCTACATTTATTGCGCACACCTACACCACCTAATAGGACACGTGCAAATGTGTCAGATGCCAGAGCGCAAAGGTTAAATCTATCTCTGCAGCCCACTGGTTTCTATAATTGCGCAAAATTTATCAAGTCCTCTGCACCTTTTAGGTAAATTTTGGACAACTGTGCAAACAATACACCAAGCAAACAGGAGTAAAAACTTTACTACCATACACCAACATTGATAAATGTCCCCCATACTATATACTTCTTTCCCTGTCAGACAGCCTTCATATAGATTCCCCTGGGGCCCCCTGCACCTGTTCCCCTTGTTCCTGTGCTTCTATGCCTATGTCATGCTGTGTGTTGTTAATAAAATGTTTTATAGCTTTAAAGGGGTACTCCGGCGCAAAACTTTTTTTTTTTTTTTAAATGAACTGATTTGTAAATGACTTCTATTTAAAAATCTTAATCCTTCCAGTACTTATTAGCAGCTGTATACTACAGTGGAAATTCTTTTTTTTTTTTTGAATTTTTTTTTTGTCTTGTCCACAGTGCTCTCTGCTGACACCTCTGTCCGTGTCAGGAACTGTCCAGAGCAGAATAGGTTTGCTATGGGGATTTTCTCCTGTTCCTGATACGGACATCAGGTGTCAGCAGAGAGCACTGTGGACAAGACAAAAAAGAAATTAAAAAAGCAAATAATATCTTCTGTAGCATACAGCTGCTAATAAGTACTGGAAGGACAAATATTTTTTAATAGAAGTAATTTACAAATCTGTTTAACTTTCTGGCACCAGTTGATAAAAAAAAAATGTTTTCCACCGGAGTATCCCTTTAAGAACAGTTGACATATGTGGTGGGGTGTGAGGTGCAGGGCAAATGTAATTACCCTGGGGGCAGATGGCATTAACCCCTTGTGTTTATGACCCAGGGCATGGTTTATCCTATAACCACCCGAAAGTATACTGCTGGATCCTGGGCTAGGCATGGGGGCAATGAAGACACCAATGCCAAGTTACAGATAACGGTAGCTTTACTGAGGGTAGATTAAATATAACAGCAGCTTTACTGAGGCAAGACAGGTGATATAGTCTTTGCAGTACAGCCATATATCCAAGGGAGGTGACCAGTGACATAGGGGGACCTCGTAGGCTTGCTGGGACTTGCAGTAGTTAGACTGACTTTAGTGCAGGCCAAGGTGACTACAGATAGACTTGACTTGACAGAGATGGTGACTGACAATAAGATGACTTGACTTACTGATGACCGACTTGTGGCTGCAGGACTTTAGGCTTGAGGCCTCCAATACTCTGGACACAGACACTGAGACGACTGCACTGAACCTCAGCATACAGCAGAAGAGAGAGATTACAGCCCCTCCCCTGGTTATATAGGGGGCTGTGCAAGGAGCCCATAGGTCACTTGGGGGGGTCACCTGGTCACTGGAATCCTCTGGGTAACAATCATGTGATATAAACATTAAAGCAACAGTACATCATTTATACACAACCTATGTTCATAATGGGGGTATGCTGCAGGGGAGCCCTGGGGACATGCAAGGACTCTGCCTGACAGGGCAGGAGGGCAGTAAAGGGCCACATTATCCTGTACTGGGACATCACAAATTCCTCCACTTGAATAAAGTCACCCTCAACGTCCAGTCCAGGAGAATGGAGGAGCGAAATGGCCACAGGGACCGCATGCAGTCCTGGAGCATTGCACTTAACGTCCATATACAGGCTGAACCTTACTATGACCAATGAAAATAAAGAGTTCTTGTATAATGTCCATACACGCTCTGAAGACTTATAAACTTTATGACTATTATAGGAACATGACTCGATAACATTACACTTGACTATAACACACTTTATACAACTGTTGACACAATATAAGACGGATTGGGCTGCCAGAGGCTTTTTAGCCAATGCCTTGGCTACTGGAGTCCCTTAACACACTTCTCCCCAGAACACTAGATATATAATTTAGACTAGACATTTCTAGACATTTGTTACCTTTGACTGTTTGATACATGTATAGCCGGTTACAGGTATACCTTCTGGCCAGGAAAGTATCCTGAGCACGAGGACACAAGAGAAAATACATTAGACATATGACAATTTATAGAGACATCAGTGTGGACTGTTTTATGGTTAGTGCTACAGTCCGAGTGAAATGACAGATATATGTACATGAATATATATATATATATATATATATATATATATGTATATATATATATATATATATATATATATATATATATATACAGCAACAGAAGAATGCAGCAGCACACTGCCAGCACAAGGATATAGGTGAAACATGAATATGCAGTTAAAACATGGAGAGCTATACAGCTATGGTGTAATAGATGCAAATATGTAACTATGAAGTAGTGAGGCACTTAGCTCGCAAATTTGTCTCCGCCGGTGGTCAAATAGCTTGGACCGTCCCACCGCGATAAGGTGGCCTCATTGGGACGGACCCTACACTGTGAATATGCCTCTGTGTGAACAGTTCAGTAAGCATGGCAGGGTCTGGAACATCCAAGACACCTTATATACACACCTGATAGAGGTGGGTGGGGTGCAAGGCCAACATGGAGGTAGCCAGTCCCCCGTATGTGCAATACAGACAAAGAATAAGTCAGCCAGCACTTTAGTTGATACCAAACTATTATATGGACCTGGCCTACAGGTGCACGCTACTAGGCTAGATATACAGCAACAGAAGAATGCAGCAGCACACTGCCAGCACAAAGATATAGGTGAAACATGAAAATGCAGTTAAAACATGGAGAGCTATACAGCTATGGTGTAATAGATGCAAATATGAAACTATGAAGTAGTGAGGCACTTAGCTAGCAAATTTGTCTCCGCTGGCGGTCAAATAGCTTGGACCGTCCCACCGCGATAAGGTAGCCTCCTTGGGACGGACCTTACACTGTGAATATGCCTCTGTGTGAACAGTTCAGTAAGCATGGCAGGGTCTGGAACATCCAAGACACCTTATATACACACCTGATAGAGGTGGGTGGGGTGCAAGGCCAACATGGAGGTAGCCACTCCCCCGTATGTGCAATACAGACAAAGAAAGGTGTGTATATAAGGTGTCTTGGATGTTCCAGACCCTGCCATGCTTACTGAACTGTTCACACAGAGGCATATTCACAGTGTAGGGTCCGTCCCAAGGAGGCTACCTTATCGCGGTGGGACGGTCCAAGCTATTTGACCGCCGGCGGAGACAAATTTGCGAGCTAAGTGCCTCACTACTTCATAGTTTCATATTTGCATCTATTACACCATAGCTGTATAGCTCTCCATGTTTTAACTGCATTTTCATGTTTCACCTATATCCTTGTGCTGGCAGTGTGCTGCTGCATTCTTCTGTTGCTGTATATCTAGCCTAGTAGCGTGCACCTGTAGGCCAGGTCCATATAATAGTTTGGTATCAACTAAAGTGCTGGCTGACTTATTCTTTGTCTATATATATATATATATATATATATATATATATATATATATATATACATACATATATATGTATTCAGTGACTCTATGTGTGATACTAACGGTTACTTGACACTTAATCTTTATATCTTGCTTCACTGTACACGGTGCTGGCGGTGAGGTGGAAATGTCATCTCTCCCGAATAGATCAGGATACCTCCTATAAAGAACTGCCAAACACCAAGAAAATACTGTACACCATGACTTTCCGTTCAATAGTTTTTAATAAAAAAAACTTCCAAATAGTACAACAATAAAACTGGCACTAAGGTAGCGCACAAACCAGAAATAAACAATATACAAACATGTAAACACCTAAATGATGGTACAAGCATAGTGTCACAGTTCAAAATGTACATAAACAAGTAAACCATGATGAAGATGAGAAAGAGCCAGTATCCTACTAATAAAGTAAGCAAAGCAGTTATATGTGTAAAATAAATACGGTAGGGATGAACTCCCAGAAAGAAGCAAACAGCATGTTGTTTCAACACTTTAGGGCTAATCTGTAATACAGTGTAAGTTAGATATCGTTACAGTGCATGGAAGATATCTACAATTCCCATCTCCTGTGAAAACGTTTATAAGTACCAGAACCTAATGCAATAATCTTCTCACACAAGTATGTAGTATTCAATTTGCCTATTAACATTTCTAGTTTTGGAATAGTGCTGCATTTCCAATGTGTCGTTAGAGATATTTTTGCGGTGATGCACACGATACACCAAAGGACACGATGCATTGGAAGGATCTACTCTAAAACTAACATCAACAGGACCATTTCAGGGGACCAATCAGTTGTGTATCCTAGCAGTGAGTGGACAAAGTGTTTGTATGAGTCCCAAAAGGGTTGAACTAATGGACAAGTCCATAGGACGTGGAGCAGTGAGCCCCTATGCCCACATACTCCCCAACAGAGATTTGAGGAACCTGAGTATATTTTGGCGAGTCTGACAGGGGTGTAATATCAACGCAACAGTGTTTTGAAGGCGCTTTCTACATGAGAGGTGCATTGAAAGGCAGATTTTATGTGTCTAAAGGCTCGACTTCATTCTTCTTCGGTGAAGTTGCGGCCTAAGTCCCTTTCCCACAAACATAGGGGATATGATTTATGGCATTCATCAGATCCCGTAAAGGAAATATAAAGCGGTTTCAGTCCTTTGGAATCTGAGGTAAGGAATTTGATAGCGTGGACATTTGTTTCAAATGTTTGGGATGGCAATGAAGAGAGAAAATGTCTTATTTACAAATATATGTAAAAGTCCCTGGTAGGTAAGTGAAATTTGGTATGTAAGGTGTCAAAGGATGCTAAAGAGTGTTCTATGTATAAATCTCTAACTCGAGTCAAGCCAGCCAAAAGCCAATTGGTGATATTTAAGTCAGGTATGTATGCTTGAATGAGAGCTTGCGGAATATCTCCCTTATTCGCTGTGATTGGCGTATGCGCCCGAGAAAGGTATGTCGTCCATGCAGAGAATGTAGCTTTAACTAATGGGTTGACCATTTGAGGGGGGGGGGTTAATTTCCATAGAGGGATGTAGAGTAAATTGTATAAAGTGAATGGGACAATTTCAAGTCCCTCAATAAGTGCCCAGGGAGGGGGGTTATCCTCCCTCAACCAACCTCTAACAGAAGCCACCAATGTGGAGATATAGGCACTAGTTACCGATTGGGCATTAGTCCGGAAGTAGCCTAGTCTTGTATGTCAGAATGTAGAGCTTTGGATGTTTGGGGGTGAGATAGTAAGAAAGGGCTAACGCGCCACATGTGTGCTAGTGGAGAGGATACCTGATCAGTGATGGTGACAGAAACTGCAGCCTGATCTGACCAGGTCATCATATCAATTGAAGAGTCTGAAATAAAAGGCAACACTGAGCTATGTACTAAAATCACATCAATTCTTGAATAGGAGTTATGGACACCTGAGTGAAAGGTGAATTCTCGTAAGGAGGAATGCTGTATACGCCAGGCATCATGTAAGTCAGATTCCCAGTCCCAAGGGGCCAGTGAATGTTTTGGGAGTCATGTTTTGGGAGTCTAGATGTGGATGTAGTGTTATGTGAGGCGTCCATGACGCTATTATAGTCCCCACACATAACCAAGGAGCCCCAAGTGTATGAGTTGGCCTTCTGCAAGACAGATTTTAAAAAACTAGCCTGTCTTACATTAGGGGCATATAATTAGACTAGAGTTAATGGAATATTATTAATGGAGCATCGGAGAATGATATATCGACCCATCGTATCCTTCACAACTTCTGGAAACCGTATTCCGAATAGCAATCATTACCCCCCTAGTTTTAGAGTTATAGTGGGACTGATATACAACTGGGAATTGCGGATGTTTGAGTCTATGAGACTCTCTGTAGAGAAGATGTGTCTCCTGGGCACAGAGTACGTCACATTTAAGGGACAGTGCTTCCCTCTAGAGAAACAAACGTCTATGTGGGGTGTTCAACCCATTGACGTTGATACTTACAACTTTAACGACCATTGAAATAGTACAACGATGATATAAAATAAAGCTGACATATCAGTAAAGTAGTGAAGGCGAGTGCCCCCCAGCCAGCACACCCGCCCTCTTGCAATACAGGTAGGATACCTAAATAGAACTGTAAATAATGCAGGTTATAGGGTATCAGGTAATACAGTACAACAAAAAAAGAGGAACAAAAACAAAACAAATAGGCTCCAATGAGGAGAGCCAACACAGTGTGGGGAGTCACAGTTCATCCTGAGGCCAGAGGACCATGACCTCTCCGAACCTGTTTCCAAAGTTATGAGATAGACAGGGTCTCTAAAAGGCTAGGATCAAGCGGGGGTCCAGCCTCTGAGGAGACGAGCAGGTGGAGGCCTAGCAGAGCATTCAGGTGAGTCAATGCAGATATTCCAAGAGGTGAGTAGCTCTCGACCCTCCGCCAGGGTGCAGACCACATGAGTGGAGTCCCCTTTACGGATCAATAGACGGACTGGGAAGCCCCATCTATATGGAACATTAGAAGATCTTAGGGCCTGAATGATGTGCAACAACTCTCTCCTAGCTTGCAGGGTCACCGCTGATAAGTCTGCATAGATAGAGATATGGTGAAAGGGTGCCGGTAAGCCTTTATTTTTGCAGGAGTACTCCATTAGTTGCTCTTTTATGGTAAAAAATGGATCCGTGCTAGTACGTCCTGCGGAACGGAGGCATCTAAGTGTTTGGGCCGCTGTACCCTATGTGCCCTATCAACTTCCAGGTCTTGTGTAGTAGCATTGGGTAAAACCGCTTTTATTATGGAACGGACATACGCAGGTATATCAGATGGGTGTACAGATTCCGGGACCCCTCTGAGTTTCACATTGTTGCGGCGGCTACAGTCCTCCAGGTCCGCCACCTTGGCCCTGAGCGAGGCCACCTCATCCTCCAGGTCATTATGAGAATCTATCAGTGCATTATGTGTTCCAGAGAATTCTTCCATTTTGATTTCTACATGATCCACCCTGTCACCCAGATCCTTTTAGGACAGCTGCCATATCTCTCTGAAAGGACTGGCGGAGTAATAGCAACATGTATTTCATAGAAGTATCTGTAAGTGAGTCTCCAGACACTGGCACATTGGCAAGCATGTCACCACTGTTATCAGTACAGTCAGTACACTCTTCAGCTACAACCCAGTCACCTACCTCGATGCTCCTTATGGCAAGGGAGCAGCGCTGTGCTGCCTGTGCATATGAGCGATCCAGCTCTAAGGGGCTGAGCACAGCCGCAGCTGGAGATGGAGGAAGGCTGCGAGCTGAGGTAGAAGGCGGTGAGGGCCGTGGTGAGGATGTCGCTCCGGGCGAGGACGAGGTGTACCGTTGCAGTGTGGTAGCGGAGCTGGTGAGTGCCGGGTCCGACAGGGATCTGTTTGCGGCAGACAGTGCTGAGGGAGAGAGCTCCCGGCGACTCACAAGCTGAGGAGGTGAGGAGATGGAAGACAGCTCTATGTCGGCACCATCTTGCAGCGAAGGTGCGCGGCGGGTAAAACTGAATTTGGTCAGTGTTTCCTGGTGGCCCGTCTTCCTCCATCTGTTCGGCATAGCTGGAGGATAACGGCAAGCTCTGGGGTTCGATAAGGACCCGGTCTGAGGTCTCTAAATTCTTGGATCTGTCGCTACAACAGGCTGTGGGAGCAGAGCTCTCACTTCAGGCGGCCATTCTCCTCGGCAGCCAGGACACACCCCACACCAAGACTTTCATGTACAACAGATTATATACATTTTATTACAATATACTATGACAACACAAATACTTACTCATGCAAACTGGTGAGCAAAAATATATTACTATGGCAATATGTACACTGGTGTCCATGTACCACTCAACAGTCCAGATACATTATAGAGTTCTTTTTAGGGAATCTAGGCTAGGAGCCGGGCACAACAGTTACGATATTGGTTACAACTTTAACCATCTTGACAAGTTCGACTGGGTCTGTACTTAACCCCTTAAGGACCAATGCAAATAAACCTGTACGCCCCTGAAAGACCAGGCCTGTTTTTTCAAATCGGGGATGTCTGTCTTTATTAGAGAATAACTCTGGTAACATTTTGCCAATCACGATAATTCTGACATTGTTTTTTTGTCACAAGTTGTCCTTCATGTACATAGTAAAAGTAAGCCGATATCATTTGTAGTTTTTTTTTACAATGCAAAAAATCATGAAATTTTTACAAAAAATTACGATTTTTTGCTATTTTAACACTAATTGGTTGCATATATTTATACTTACTGACCAAATAGTTCATGAAACTTATACTTTCAGATGTCTACTTTATTTTGCCGTCATTTTTTAGTTTTTAATTAACATTTTAAATTAGTTAGAACCCTAACAATTTAACTTGAAATTTTGAAAATTTTGAAAATGTGAAAAGTAAATTTTTTTAATGTGCTATGCAAGGTTTGCAGAAATTAAAAGGTAGTAGAACATAGGAACACCCCCCAAATGACCCCATTTTAAAAACTAGACCCCTCAAGGTATTCGCTAGGGGGTACAGTGAGTATTTTAACACCATAGTTTTTTGGCAGGAATTATTACAAAGTCAGTGTTAAAAATTCGAAAATTGCAATTTTTCACAAATGCATCATTTGGGGGGCATATTTTTTGTACATCACTTCTGATATTGAAAGAAATGCACCCTATTATTTATTATGCTGCTTGTCCCATGTTCGGAAATACCCCCGCTTTGGCCATATATGGTTCCTTGGCCGCGTGGTAGGACTCAGAAGGAGAGGAGCGCCATTTGGCTTTCAGGGCAGAACAGTACCCCCACCCCCACAAGTGACCCCATTTATATACCGCACCCCTACAAGTTATTGGCTGGTCGGCTGGCAGTATAACGCGTCTGTCTGTGACAGTTAAGGCTCCTGATGGATATATCCGCCATGTTGTGGGAATAAGCACCCGCTCATGGCGAATATATCCATCACTGCTGCGGCTGGGTAGCTCAGTGTGTCCGCTCATGACTGCTGGCGGAAAATCCGCCGCTATGAGTGGACGCACAAAGCTACCCAGCCACAGCAGCGAGCTCATTACCGTGACTGCTGCATAATGTGTAGGATCACGTGGCGGACATCCGCAGCATATTACATGCTGCGGATGTCCGCCAATGCGATCCTACACATTATGCCTTTTTTTAAATTAGATTCATTTAATAAATGTATATTTAATATATATATATTTTTTAACACTTTTATTACATTTTTATTTATTTTTACACTTTTATATTATTTATTTATTTATTTTTACACTTTTTAATGCTTTGGAATACTTAGTATTCCAAAGCATTGCAGTTATATGCTGCCTGCCAGTTTTCACTAGCAGGCAGCATATTTCACTGGCAGGCAATACCCAGGGCAGACCTGGGGGTCTTTGTAGGACCCCCGGCAGCCCAGGTATGCAGCAGCACCCCGCGATCGCGATGCCGGGTGCTGCAGGAGAGACAGAGGGAGCCCCCTTCCTCTGTCAGAACTCCTTACAGCGCGCGGTCACTTCTGACCGCGGCTGTAGGGGTTAAACTGTCGGGAGTGAAGTGAACTTCACTCCCGGCAGTGCGGCCACACACAGCACCCCGCGATCGCGCTGCGGGGTGCTGCAGAGGAGACAGAGGGAGCCCCCTCCCTCTGTCAGAACTCCTTACAGCCGCGGTCACTTCTGACCGCGGCTGTAAGAGTTAAACTGCCGGGAGTGAAGTGAACTTCACTCCCGGCAGTGCGGCAGGTCCCGGCCAGCCGCGGACACACACAGCACCCCGCGATCGCGATGCGGGGTGCTGCAGGAGTGACAGAGGGAGCTCCCTCCCTCTGTCATAACACTTACAGTTTACTTCGGTCCTGGCAGTGCAGCAGGGTCCCGGCTGTGTGATACAGCCGAGTCCCTGCCGCGATCTCGTGGGTGCACTGGGCAGCACCCACGAGAAGAATGGACGAGTATAGACGTCCAGGTGCGGGAACGCCCGCCAACCTGGACGTCTATACTCGTCCTTGGTCGTTATCGGGTTAAATGTAGCTTGTAACCTGTAAAAATAAGAGTGTTCTCACACACAAACATAAGTTATTCTTCGACCACAATGATAAAGTTAGTTAACAAGATGCTCCTCCTAATATGGCATCTTTCCATCACAGCCTCGCCGGTTGGTTTGCTTCCTAGGTTGTGACATAAACTTAGGACCACGAGACTGGGCCCCCTCCATGAGGTTCACATGTGTGTTCCAAGAGACTTGGGACAACCGGGATTCAGTGATGGTTGGGCTTACTGTAACTACTACTTGTACAGCAGCAGCTTGCGCCACTGGGGGATGGACGTTTGGTGCCTGTTGCAGAGGTTAAGACGGCCCAACAGTTGGAGTAGGCCGAGGCACTTTCATTGGTGCCCGCTGATTAGGCCAAACCTCCCTGACCACAGGAGTAGGCCTGGGCACATCCTAAGATGACTCTGGCAGGTATCTTGGAGCCATAGCAGGCACCTCGGGCATGAAGACCTTCTCTCGGGTGGAACCTTTGACTTTCGGTGGCAGAAACCCAAAGGGATCTGCGTCCCAGTCATCTGAAGGGAAATAAGGGAGTGGAATCTGCGTTGGATTCTTCGGACGAGTCACCGCAGCTGCCCACTCTCCTCTCATGCTCTGCACAGGCGTATACTCAACAATCTCCCCGCTCTCAAGAGAATGCATTGCTCGGGGGGAAATAGTCCCTCTGTACAACCCGATGATTGACTAGGATGGTTCCTCCATAACGGCAATCCATAAGAGTGTCAAACCCCCGTACCTTGTCAAACTTCCCCACCGTCGCACGGTGGCATTCCAGGGGTGGCTCACCCTCTCGGGGATGCTCCAATTTTCTTATGTACAGGGCCTGCAGGGTTTTGGTGGCTTGTTGCTGCGCCTGTTGCACCTCAAATGGCAGCAGCTTCGGCTCATACTTCTCCATTCTCTGAGCCCTCAGTCCCTCCACAATTTCAGCCACTTCAGCATCTCTTTTGGCACTTTCGGACTGGGCCGGAGGAACTGGGGATGGGACTTTCCTGGCAGGGGAAGAAGGTGCTCCCTCATGTATCAGGGACAGCCTCACCAGCGATGATGCACCTGATGACTTGGATGTTTCCTCCTTTGGGGTTGCTGGCCAGTCCCCATCGTCCTCCAGCAGTGGTACTTGGTGGCAGGCCTGCTCGGCCCTGAGGGAAAGACATTTCAAGTGGTCAACCGGTTCTTGGAACAGCTGTGCTGCGGCTGCAGCAACTTGCCAGGCCTCTGGCACCATCTTGGGACTCTCCACATGTGCGCTCACTTGTTCCGCCATGTTACTCCTCTCTGCGTCTTCCAGTATACAATGTACCTTTGACCGCGAGGTCCCTTGTATATTGGGCACCAGCAAAATGGCCGCTGGCCGGAAGGACGTCAGCAGTGCAGCGCTGACTTCCGCTCCCTCGGCAACAAAGGGCCGATCTTCACAGTTCCACTTCAGCATTGAGACAGCGACATGATATCCACGCCCAGGAGTGGGACGTCGACCAGCGCGGGACATTTTTGCGCGCTTCTCCGGCTCATCTTTAACCCGTTCAGGTACAGGCAATGCTGGATAACGTAACATGGCTTCTGTTCTAATTTTGCACATAGTTTTTGCGACTTTAGCAGTTTTCAAAACAACAGGCAGCAAACTTTTCTTCACCTCCCCCTCTATTTCACAAGCGCCTCGGTTAAAACACTTTTCAATGACAACAGTCCCATAGACTTTTCTGGAGCAAACTTCTGGAGCAACAGTATTGGACACAGTTCAGACTAGGGGGAGGACTTCTGGCATATGGCGCACACCCGTGTCCTGTTCGTGATGCCAAAAAGTTGTGGAGTCGGGGTGCAAAGCAAGGTAAATGCAGGGCAGATGTTATGGCCCAAGGGGCAGATGGTATTAACCCCTTCTTGTCGTGACACCAGGGCATGGTTTAGCCTTAACCACCCAAAGTAAAAATCACTGATCCTAAGTCAGGCATGGGTAATGAAGACACCAACGCCAGATTAAGGATAATGGCAGCTTTACTGAGGCGAGACAGGTGATATAATCTTTGCAGTACAGCCAAATATCCCAGGGAGGTGACCAGTAACATAGGGGGAACTCGCAGGCTTGCTGGGACTTGCAGTAGTTAGACTGACTTTAGTGCAGGCCACTACAGATAGACTTGACTTGACAGAGATTGTGACTGACAATAAGATGACTTGACTTACTGATGACCGACTTGTGACTGCAGGACTTTAGGCTTGAGGCCTCCAATACTCTGGACACAGACACTGAGACGACTGCACTGAACCTCAGCATACAGCAGAAGAGAGAGATTGCAGCCCCTCCTCCTGGTTATATAGGGGGGCTGTGCAAGGAGCCCATAGGTCACTTGGGGGGGTCACCTGGTCACTGGAGCCCTCTGGGTAACAATCATGTGACATAAACATTAAAGCAACAGTATATTATTTATACACAACCTATGTTCACAATGGGGGTATGCTGCAGGGGAGCCCTGGGGACATGCAGGGACTCTGCCTGACAGAGCAGGAGGACAGTAAGGGGTCACATCATCCCGTACTGGGACATCACAATCTTAAAGCGACAGCGCACTCAAAAATCAACAATGTCAGAACCTAGCACCACAGATTAACCGGGCACCAGCACCTCATCATCTCCAGCAGCGAGGTCATCACCTGCTCCAGTAGCCAGGGTCCTGCCCCCCCCCCCCCTTGCCTGCAGTCAACATCAACAGTCCCGGTGTTCCAGCGTCTGCACCGGTATTCATGGGGAACCCTGTCCTTCCTACCTACAATGGAGACCCCTTTACCCTGAGGGATTTCAAAGAGAGGATCCAGAGTTTGTTTGTCTTTTACTCTTTCCCTCCTAACGAACAGGTGCAATTGCTTACAGGACAACTCCAGGGATCGGCACTAGAGGAAGTCCGCACCTGGCCGGCATCTGAGAAGGCGATGGTGGAGCAGATCTTTGAAGGATTGTACCAGGTATTTGAGTCATATTCTCCATCAGAGGTACATCTCTGGTTGTATAAAAGGCGACAAAAGCCAGGTGAGACCTTGAGAGCATATGCTGTTGCCCTACAGAATGCCCTACAGACTGTCCAAAAGTTAGATGGTATAACTCCGAACAGGGCAACAAAGTGTTAATGAAAAGATTAATTGATGGAGCCCATAACAAGTGGGACAAGGCCCAATTGAGAATGTTAGCAGTCCAAAATCCCAACATGTCATTTCTTGCTTTTAAAAGACTAGCTCTCCAAGTGATTGTCAGGATCCGGACTGGCGGCTGGTGACGACACAGAAGGTGAATCCTCTGTGCCAGAGAGGCAATGGCGCGGGTCGTACTGGGGGATCGGTTCTAAGTAGTTACCGGTGTTCCCCAGAGCCCGCCACAAAGCGGGATGGACTTGCTGCGGCGGTAACTACCAGGTCGTGTCCCCCAGTAGCGACTCGACCTCTCTGGCAGCTGAGACTGGTGCGGTACACAAGGACTAGACAGAGGCGAGGTCAGACGCAGCAGAAGGTCAGGGCAGGCGGCAAGGTTCGTAGTCAGGGGCAACAGTAGAAGGTCTGGATACACAGGCAAGGGAACACACTAAATGCTTTCTCAGGGCACAAGGCAACAAGATCCGGCAAGGACAGGAAGGGGAAGTGGGTATTTATGTGTTAGGGAAGTGATTAGACTGATTGGGCCAGGCACCAATTAGCGGTCCACTGGCCCTTTAAATCTTAAAAAGCCGGTGCGCGTGCGCCCTAGGGAGCGGGGCCGCGCGCGCCGGGACGAGACCGACACCGGAGGAGGAGGGTGAGTGGAACGAGGCGCGATCCGCGAGCGGACATGACCCGCAATGCGGATCACGTCCCCGCGGGCATGAACACAGCAGAACGCTGCGAGCGCTCCGGGGGGACAGCGGGACCCGGAACACTCTGCGTTACAGTACCCCCCCCCCCTTGGGTCTCCCCCTCCTTTTGGAAGTCAGAAATTTATGAATTAGCATTTTGTCAAGAATATTGGCCTCGGGTTCCCACGACCTCTCCTCGGGACCACAATTCTCCCAATCAATAGGAATTTTTTTTTTACCTCGGATGACCTTGGAGGTGAGGATCTCTTTCACCAAGAAGACATCAGAGGACCCAGGGAAAGGAGCAGGAGCGGTGACCTTGAGGGAATAACGGTTAAGTATGAGGGGTTTGAGAAGGGAGACATGGAAAGAGTTAGGAATACGAAGAGAGGAAGGAAGATGGAGCTTGTAGGAGACAGAATTAATTAGATTTTTGATTTTAAAAGGCCCGAGGTAACGAGGACCCAGCTTGTAGCTAGGGACCTGGAACCGAATGTATTTGGCCATACTTGTCACCAGGAGCAAAGACAGGAGGAGTTCTTCTCTTCTTATCCGCATGTCTCTTCATGCGAGACGAGGCCAGTGAGAGCGACTTTTGAGTCTCCTTCCAGATAGATGAGAAGTCCTGAGTTAATTCATCTATGGCAGGAACTCCAGATGAAGTGGGAATGGGGAGGGGGGGGCAGCGGGTGACGGCCGTACACTACAAAAAATTGAGATTTGGCGGAAGATTCAGAATTCTTGAAATTGTACGAGAATTCGGCGAGGTGACAAAATGTCGCAGGTAGTCACCAAGAATTTGATTCACTCTCTCCACTTGTCCATTGGATTGAGGGTGATAGGCGGACGAGAAATTCAATTTGATCTTTAATTGAGTGCAGAGTGCTCTCCAAAATTTTTAGATAAATTGAACGCCTCTATCAGAGACGATATGCGTGGAAAGCCCATCGAGACGAAAAATCTGCAGAAAAAATTGCTTCGCCAACTGTGGCGCAGAAGGAAGACCAGGAAGCGGGACAAAATGAGCCATTTTGGAAAAACGATCAACGACCATCCAAATGACGGTGTTGCCATGAAATGAAAGAAGGTCCGTGATGAAGTCCATGGCTATGTGGGACCAAGGCTGTTCAGGCACCGGCAGGGGGTGGAGAAGACCTGCAGGCTTCTGGCGTGTTTTATCACGTGCACATACTGTACAGGCCCGTACGAAATCAGTCACATCTTTTTCCAGGGAAGACCACCAGTAGTGTCTGGAAATCAACTGTATGGATTTTTTAATTCTGGCGTGACCAGCCAGATGGGAGGAATGACCCCAATTGAGAGTCTGGAGGCGAAGACGTGGACGAACATAAGTTTTTCCTGGAGGAACTGGCACCAGAGAAGCAGGAGCAGAAGAGATCAGGCACTCAGGAGGTATGATGTGCTGAGGAAGGGTCTCGGCTTCGGAGGCATCGGTGGAACGTGATAAGGCATCAGCCCTGATATTCCTGCTTGCAGGACGAAAATGAATGTGAAAATTGAAGCGGGCAAAGAACGACCACCTGGCCTGGCGAGGATTTAAACGCTGGGCGGACTGAAGATAGGACAGATTTTTATGGTCAGTGTAGATGGTGATAGGGTGAAGGGACTCTTCCAGGAGATGTCTCCACTTTTCAAGTGCCAACTTGATGGCCAACAGTTCACGGTCTCCTATAGAATAGTTTTTTTCAGGAGGAGAAAAAGTTTTGGAGAAAAAAACACATGAGGAGTTTTTTCCCTTAGCGGTTCTTTGAAGAAGGACGGCGCCGGCACCTACTGAGGAGGCATCAACCTCAAGGAAGAAAGGCTTCAGTGGATCTAGCCTAGACAAGACTGGTGCAGAAGCGAAGGCAGCCTTAAGGCGAGTAAAAGCTTCATCCGCTTGGGAAGGCCAGGACCTCGGATTCGCGTTTTTCTTCGTCAGTGCCACAATAGGAGCAACGATGGTGGAGAAGTGGGGGAATGAACTGACGATAGTAGTTGGCGAATCCGAGGAAGCGCTGGATAGCACGAAGACCAGAGGGGCGTGGCCAATCAAAGACCACGGAGAGCTTGTCAGGATCCATTTGAAGACCCTGTCCAGAGACCAGGTATCCCAGGAAAGGAAGACAGCTGCGTTCAAAAAGGCATTTTTCTAATTTGGCGTAAAGATGGTTTACACGAAGGCGCTGGAGCACTTGACGGACATGGAGCCAGTGTTCCTCAAGGTTGGAGGAAAAAATTAGGATGTCATCTAGATAGACAACTATGTAGGTATACAGTAAGTTCCAAAAGATTTTGTTGACAAAATCTTGAAAGACTGCAGGGGCATTGCAAAGTCCAAATGGCATGACGAGATATTCGAAGTGGAGTAAAGGTGGTCGGCACTTCGGTTTCTCACCCGGTGCACGAAGAAAACGAATATGCAGTTGAAGAAGTCTCGGCACTCGGGATTTCTTTTCAAAGGTTTATTCAAGTACTTCCAGCGTACTGCTGCACGCGCCTCGGCTCACACCTGAGCCTTTCCTGTTTGAAAGGCTCAGGTGTGAGCCGAGGCGTGTGCAGCAGTACGCTGGAAGTACTTGAATAAACCTTTGAAAAGAAATCCCGAGTGCCGAGACTTCTTCAACTGAGATATTCGAAGTGGCCATCTCTGGTGTTAAAGGGGTACTCCGGTGAAAACCCTTTTTCTTTTAAATCAACTGGTGCCAGAAAGTTAAACAGATTTGTAAATTACTTCTATTAAAAAATCTTAATCCTTCCTGTAATTATTAGTTGCTGAATACTACAGAGGAAATTCTTTTCTTTTTGGAGAGCTCTTTGATGACATCACGAGCACAGTGCTCTTTGCTGATGTCATTATAATAATAATAACTCTTTATTTATTGTTGTCCTTTGTGGGATTTGAACCCAAGGCCCCAACACTGCAAGGCAGCAGTGCTAACCACTGATCCACCATACTGCCCTTAGCATACATCTGCTATGCACGGTTGCTAAAATGGACAGAGATGTTAGCAGAGAGCACTGTGCTCATGATATTATCAGTGTTCCAAAAAGAAAGGGATTTCCTCTGTAGCATTCAGCAGCTAATAAGTACTGGAAGGATTAAGATTTTTTAATAGAAGTAATTTACAAATATGTTTAACTTTCTGGCACCAGTTGATTTAAAAGAAAAAAGGTTTTCACCGGAGTACCCATTTAAAAGCGATTTTCCACTCTTCTCCTTCACGAATTCTAACGAGGTTATAGGCGCCCTGAGGTCAAGCTTTGTAAAAACTTTTGCTCCCCGCAGACGGTCAAAGAGCTCAGAGATGAGAGGCAGAGGGTAGTGGTTCTTTACTGTAATTTTATTGAGGCCACGATAGTCTATGCAGGGGCGTAGTGAGCCATCCTTCTTGGCAACGAAGAAGAACCCCGCTCCGGCTGGTGAAGAAGACTTCCTAATGAAACCTCTCTTAAGATTTTCCTGAATGTATTAAGACATGGCCTTGGTTTCTGGAGCGTAGAGAGGATAAATTCTGCCACGGGGCGGTGTGGTACCAGGGAGCAAGTCAATGGGACAGTCGTAGGGTCTTTGTGGTGGCAAGACCTCCGCTTGCTTTTTACTAAAGATGTCAGCAAAGTCCTGGTAGGCCTTAGGAAGGCCAGGCAATGGAGTAGCGATGGGGACTTGGCTGATTGGTACTGACTTAAGGCAACGTTTGTGGCAGGAGGCGCCCCAGGACTTAATGTCCCCAGTGGTCCAGTCGAGGGTAGGAGTGTGACGCTGGAGCCAGGGCAAGCCAAGCAGAATGTCCGAGGTACAATTCGGCAAAACAAAGAATTACATTTTTTCTTGATGGAGAACTCCAACGGTCATGAGCAAGGGTTCTGTGCGGTAACCAACGGTGCAGTCCAGATTCTCTCCGTTGACAGATGAGATGAAGAAGGGTTTGATGAGACGGGTAACTGGAATGTTAAATCTGTTAAAGTTTCCTGCAGAACCAGAGTCCAGGAAGGCCACCGCAGAGAAGGAGGAGTTAGCGGATGGAGAAATCCACACTGGAATAGTCAGGCGTGGAGGAGGAATTCACACCTAGTAACACCTCTCCCACGTTAAATAGGTGCGTGCATTTCCCTGCCGCGGAGGGCGAATAGGGCAGTCTTTAAGGAAATGTTCAGTACTGGCACAGTACAAGCACAGATTTCCATTTCTGCGGCGAGTCCTCTCTTCTTGGGTCAGGCGAGACCGGTCCACTTGCATAGCCTCCTCGGCGGGAGGCACAGGGGTAGGTTGCAAAGACTCTGGAAGAGAGGTGCCGAGCGAGGAAACCGCCTGGTGCGAACAAGATCCTTTTCTTGACGGAGCTCCTGGCGTCTTTCCGTGAAACACATATCTATGCGGGTGGCCAACTGGATGAGTTCAGGCAAGGTAGCAGGAATTTCTTGTGTGGCCAGAACATCTTTGATGTGGCTGGATAAACCTTTCTTGAAGGTCGCGCAGAGGGCCTCGTTGTTCCAAGCTAGCTCAGAGGCGAGGGTGCGGAACTGGATAGCATATTCGCCCACTGAAGAGCTCCCTTGGACGAGATTCAGAAGAGCCGTCTCGGCAGAGGAAGCCCGGGATGGCTCCTCGAAGACGCTGAGTACTTCGGAGAAAAAGGACTGGACAGAAGCAGTGGCAGGATCATTGTGGTCCCACAGCGGTGTGGCCCAGGACAAGGCCTTTCCAGATAACAAACTGACCACGAAAGCCACCTTCAACCGTTCTGTGGGGAACTGGTCCAACATCATTTCAAGGTGCAGGGAACATTGGGACCGGAATCCCCAGCAAATCTTAGAGTCCCCATCAAATTTCTCCGGAAGAGACAAGCGGTCACTAGAGGTAGTTGCAGCAACTCGGAGTGGAGGAGAAGCTGGAGCTTGCGGAGGAGATGGTTGACGCTGGGCAGGTAAAAGCTGCTGGAGCATGGCGGTCAGCTGCGTCAGCTGTTGTCCTTGTTGGGCGATCTGCTGGGACTGCTGGGCAACAACGGTAGTGAGATCAGCAAGACTCGGCAGCGGCACCTCAGCGGGATCCATGGCCGGATCTACTGTCAGGATCCGGACTGGCGTCTGGGGAGGACACAGAAGGTGGATCCTTTGTGCCAGAGAGGCGATGGTGCAGGTAGTACTGGGGGGAACAGTTCTAAGTAGTTACTGGTGTTCACCAGATCCTGCCGCAAAGCGGGAGGGACTTGCTGCGGTGGTAACTACCAGGTCGTGTCCCCCAGTAGCGACTCGACCTCTCTGGCAGCTGAGACTGATGCGGTACACAAGGACTAGACAGAGGCAACGTCAGACATAGCAGAAGGTCAGGGCAGGCGGCAAGGTTCGTAGTCAGGGGCAACAGCAGAAGGTCTGGATACACAGGCAAGGGAACACACCACATTTATGTGTTAGGGAGGTGATTAGACTGATTGGGCCAGGCACCAATTAGCGGTGCACTGGCCCTTTAAATCTTAGAAAGCCGGGGGGACAGCAGGACCCGGAGCGCTCAGCGTTACAGTGATCAAGTCCGGGACTGGTTTAGGGGAAGCTTGTACCGCTCACGCCGGTTCAAGAGCCACTAGAGGCAGTAGCCAGGCCTCTACTGCCTAGGAACCTCCCCTGCCTAGGAAACCTGCCCCTGCTCCCCGCAATCCCAATTACCGTGATCCTCCACCCAATAGATATTCGGGGACTCAGAGACCTTTCTGCACCTATTGTAACGGTAAGTACGGCCATTGGAAAATGCAGTCCTGGGATTTAAACAGATTCACCCTGAGGTCAAGGACCGGCCCTCAGGAAAACAGTCACCAGGTCGAACCCCCGAACTACCTAAATCAGGACTCTCACTTTATTTAAGTTATTGTAGAAGGCGTAACTTTAGAGGCATTGATAGATACAGGGTCAAAAGTGTCTACCATACCAAAAAGTGTTTTCTATCAGCATTGGGATGCTAGTTTATTGTGTGAGCCAAATGTTTTTAACTTCAGAGTAGCTGCGGGTAATGGGCAACCAGTCCAAGACATGGATACTGAGAGCCAACTATTTAATTGGGAGTGCATGTACTTACCGGGCAGGGAGTGATTGTAACTAATGTGTAACATAAGGGGTCTACTGAGTTTATCTTGGGAATGAACATTATGAAAACATTTTCACTGAGATATTAGATGCCTTTAATGCCTCTCTTCCTCATATGTCCCTTCAGGCCAGCGGATTGTTCAGCACCACTTGAAAGTTCTACAGGCGGAGCAGAAGTTTGCCAACAAGCAAGGTGAAATCTGCAGAGTTTGAGTTCAAGACATCAGGTCGGTGACCTTACAACCCAATACGGAGACCATCATCTGGTGTTGTGCACGTCTGTCACGCTGCCGGCTGGCAGGAGGTGGATCCTCTGTGCCAGAGAGGGATTGGCGTGGACCGTGCTAGTGGACCGGTTCTAAGTTACTACTGGTGTTCACCAGAGCCCGCCGCAAAGCGGGATGGTCTTGCTGCGGCGGTAGTAACCAGGTCGTATCCACTAGCAACGGCTCAACCTCTCTGACTGCTGAAGATAGGCGCGGTACAAGGGAGTAGACAAAAGCAAGGTCGGACGTAGCAGAAGGTCGGGGCAGGCAGCAAGGATCGTAGTCAGGGGCAACGGCAGGAGGTCTGGAACACAGGCTAGGAACACACAAGGAAACGCTTTCACTGGCACGATGGCAACAAGATCCGGCAAGGGAGTGCAGGGGAAGTGAGGTATACATAGGGAGTGCACAGGTGAACACACTAATTAGAACCACTGCGCCAATCAGTGGCGCAGTGGCCCTTTAAATCGCAGAGACCCGGCGCGCGCGCGCCCTAGGGAGCGGGGCCGCGCGCGCCGGGACAGAACCGAAGGAGAGCGAGTCAGGTACGGGAGCCGGGGTGCGCATCGCGAGCGGGCGCCACCCGCATCGCGAATCGCATCCCGGCTGGAGGCGGTATCGCAGCGCACCCGGTCAGTGGATCTGACCGGGGCGCTGCAGTAGCGAGGATGTAGCGAGCGCTCCGGGGAGGAGCGGGGACCCGGAGCGCTCGGCGTAACAACGTCCCAGAATCAAGAATAGGGACTCTCAAGCCCTGCTGGAACCTATGCAATTAGAAGATCATCCTCTTGTCCGAGCTGTGAGAAGCCTTGTCACTATCACCAACGGGAGAGTCCCGATGCAGTTAGTAAACCTGGACTCCACCCTGGACTTAACCAGTGGATGTTGGCAAGTGCCCATGGCCATGGGAGTGCCAGGAAAACACCGCCTTTGTGACCCCCATGGGGTTGTTCAAGTTTACAAGTATGCGGTTTGGGCTATGCAATGCCCCTGCTACGTTCCAGCTGCTGTTGGAAAGGTGCCTGGGTC
The DNA here is from genome assembly GCF_029499605.1 of Hyla sarda. Taxonomy (NCBI): domain Eukaryota; kingdom Metazoa; phylum Chordata; class Amphibia; order Anura; family Hylidae; genus Hyla; species Hyla sarda. The sequence continues at coordinate 43,332,667 of NC_079197.1, read as the reverse complement.
ATTTGAATTTCCAAAGTGTCTTGTTGTACCTGGACAATGTGATTGTGTATTCCATGTCTTACCAGCAACACCTGTCATCTTTCAAGTCAGACAACTTTCAAGTCTTGATCAAACACGGGCTGAAGATTAAACCATCAAAGTGTCACTTGCTTAAACCTCAGGCCCATTACTTGGGTCATGTTGTCAGCGCAGAGGGAGTCCAGCCCAATCCTGAAAAGGTGGAAGCTGTCAAGAACTGGCCTACCCCGCGTAAGGTGAAAGGTGTCAGGAGCTTCCTGGGATTTGCCGGCTACTACCGCTGCTTCATTCCACACTTTGCCCAAATTGCAGAACCCCTCACAGCTCTCCTGCGGGGTACGGCGAAGGAGAACTACAATGGAAGACTACCTATTGAATGGCCAGAAGAGCAAGAGACAACGTTCCGAGCTCTTAAACGTCTGATGAAAGAACCCCCCATCTTGGCGTATCCAGACTACAGTCAGCCATTCTGGCTATATACTGATGCCAGTTTTGAAGGTCTGGGAGCTGTCCTGTCCCAAGTCCAGGAAAGACAGAGTGAGTAATTGCTTATGACAGTCATAACTTGCGAGGAGCAGAGAAGAACTATGCTGATTACAACTCATTCAAGTTGGAACTTCCCGCCCTGGTGTGGGCCGTGACTGAAAAGTTAAAAGACTATTTGGCTGACACGCCTTTTATTGTCTACACGGATAATAACCCATTGGCCCACCTGAACAGTGCAAAGTTGGGTGGTATCGAACAGCATTGGGCTTCAAGATTAGCCATTTAGTTTCACCATCAAGTACAGAATGGGCAAGTCAAATGTCAATGCCGATGTACTGTCTCGGATGACCTCCGGCGAAGAACCACCTGTCGAAGATGTCTGGGAAGACGTGGAGATGCCCCCATTTTATCAACGGTTCCTGAACCAGAATGTTGTGACCACCCTCATGGATGGTGAACCCAGGTCCTAAAAGGTTAAAGAAGACATATACACTTAGAGAGACTCTTTAAGACGAAAGTAGAGTCATTGGGGATCTGTTGGACTACCCTCTGGCGAAAAAGGTACCAACGCGTCTATGCCGGGCCCAGTGTGACTACGAGTTGAAATGTCTGTGGTGACAGAGAAAACGACTGTTGTACCAAAATTCTTTGGATCCGGTCTCTGGTGATCGACTTAATCAGATTCTGGTTCACCGAAGAGACGCCACAATGGTCCTCAATGCATACCATGACCAGTTGGGACACTTTGAAGTCCACAAGACCGAAGCTACTGTCAGGCGAAGATTCTATTGGATCGGAATGCGGAGTGACATTGAGAAATGGTGCAGTGAGTGTGTGTCTTCAACGTCACTAAGAATGTGCGCAAGGATGCAAGAGCACCCCTCCATTCCATCCAGAGTGAAAGGCCCAACCAGTTGGTCGTACTAGACCATGTCAAACTGTTTCCTACCGGGTCCGGGTATACTCATGCACTCACCATGGTGGATCATTACTCCAAATGGGTTGTCGTAGTGCTCGTCAAAGATCTCACAGCCAAGACAGCGGCCCAGATGTTCTACTCCAAATGGGTGCAAACCATTTGGTATCCGGAGTCTGTCCTAACTGACTCTGGAACGGCCATCGAGGCCCAACTCTTCCAAGAGCTATGCAAATTCTATGCCTTCAAGAATCTCCGGACTACCGCCTACCACCCTCAAGGGAATGGGCTCTGTGAACGCATCAATCAAGTCTTTATCCATATTCTGATGCTGTGAGCAGCCTCTGTGTCAAGACAAGAAGAGTGGCCCGACTACTGCCTGAATTACTGGAGATCTATAACAACACAGTCCATTGTTCTACAAGGTATACCCCTTTCTACTTGATGATGGGGCAACTGCCTAAAGACCGGACATTTGGGCTCCAGGCCCCAATCAACAACTCTCCACAAGCCTCCCTTGAGTGGGTCTCTGACCATCAGAAAAGGATCCAAGAAGTCAAGGAAATTGTCAGTAAGAAAATGGGCAAGGCCCAACAGAGGCAACAAGAAGATTACAACTGTCATGCCTCCACCAAACCACTTCAATTGGGCGATAAAGTCTGGCTACGGAACTTCCCAAGAACTAACAAATTGGACTCCATCTGGGGGACAGAACCCCATATGGTGACAGCCATACCTTATCCCGAATCTGATGTATACAAAGTACATAAACCCAGGTATGAGCCACAAGTCATCCACCGGAATCATATCAAGCTCTGTCTCAAAGAAGATCTACCTGTGCTCCCAGATCTGCCTCCTCCAGATGTCAGACCTGCGAGGGAGTACGTTCCTGGCGAGGAGATCCACCCATCTATGGATTTCCCCATGTTTTCTCCAAATCAGCCAGTAATCTTCTGTGTGTCTCCAACCTCAGGACTAGTTCAACCCACGTTAGTGACCACGCCAATCCCAGTCCTGTCAGCATTGGCTTCGGCCTATACACCTGTCTCCAGAATGCCGACCATGTATCCAACATCTCCAGTACAAATGGTAGCAATTCCGAGTCCAGCAAGCCCTGAACTGATTCTAGCTCCTGAATTTGCTGAAGATGAGCCGGCCGTAGCTCCAGATGCTCCAAGAGTTCCAGATTCCACCGAGGTGGTGCTGCGCAGATCCCAGAGGTCAACACAGGGACAGCTACCAGCCAGGTACAGAGAATAGTTATAGTACCTTGTATAAAGTTATCAGTCTAAAGTACAGTCATACTTAGTCAGTCTAGCATAGATTATACTAAATGTCATTTTGTACCGTTAAGTCTAATGTCATGTACATGGTGTTTGTGCATAAACTAGCCAAATATAATGCCTAGTTAGGACTGTAGCTAACAAAAATATATTCCAGTCCATAGTCAGTAATGTCAAAATGTTCAAATGTCTAACCATTTTTCCTGTCCTCGTGTACAGGGTGCTCTACTCGCCAGAGGGTTCCGCTGAAACATAAGTAAAACACGTGTAGTGACAGAGTTGTCACATAAAGGTAATATTGTTATATTGTCTAAAGTATGTATAGTGTTCTGGGGAGAAGTAGCTAGTGCCAAAGCCCAATCCGCACCAAAATGTGTTGTGTATGCAGTTACAAAACTCCCAAATCTCACATGTTCTTAATACCTTAAACAAAGAAGCATGTAAGGACATTGCCAACTAATGCCACATGGAGTTTGTGGTGGCCCAGTAAAGGAGTTATACCCCTGTACCCTTGCTGCCCTGTCAGGCAGTTTCCATACATTGTCCCCTGGGCCCCTCTGCACCTGTTCCACTTGTTTCTGTGCTTCTATGCCTATGTTATGCTGTGTGTTGTATATAAAATGTGTTATAGCTTTAAGAACAGTTGACATGTGATTAACCTGTTGTCATTTTATTGTAACCCAGTGAGGTATCATTGACCATGTGAACTAAGGGTGGCCTATGGGACCCCTCAGAGTCTACCCCATATATGCCCTGGGTGGAGCTAGCTCTCTCTTCCTGCTTAGCTAAATTGCAGTGAGGTCAAGTCCTAGGTATGTGTCTGGAGTCCAGAGGAGGCCTAAAGTGAGTCAAGCAGCCACGGATTCTCAAGTGCATTGTCTCACAGGTCAAGTCAAAGCCTGGTAAGCTACAGAAGGGGTGAAGTCAGTCATAGTCTTTCATAGTCAAGTCAGTCCAAGTCATCTTATCTCAAGTCAGCATGGCCCGCATCCAAATTTTCCAAGTCCACTATAAGTCCCAGCAAGTCTCTGAAGTCACTGGTCACCTCGGGGGGCCTAGCCAAGCTGTATAGACTGTTACACCTGTCTGACTCAGTAGAACTGCTGTTGTTCCATAATTGGCATCAGAGTCATTATTTTCATCCCCGTGTCTAGCCCAGGATCCAGCGGTATTCCTTCAGGTGGTGAAGAGGATAAACCATGCCCTGGCATCACAAACATAAGGCGTTAATGCCATCTGCCTCTAGGGTAATTCCATCTGCCCTCATCACACCCTCACCACACTTCAGTGATTGATGAATACACCAGGACACCTTACATACCATACCCCCATGGCCAATTTCTTTCTCTGCGTTCCACTGAAATATGCACTGAAATATCCATAGTGTGATGCTTGACTAGCTACTGGCACTACATCCATAGTCTTTTGCGGCACTCTACCTCTTTTGACAACCCATAATATGATGGATGTTGTTTGAAATATATGCCTGCATTTATCTATACTATAGCTGTTGATTTTCTATTCACTTTTAAATGATCGTATTGCCAAAACTGACTTACTTTTTTGTACAACTTATACAGGTGTGAATGTGGGGTGGAGTATATCTATACCCACATCCAGGTTCACACACCCCATAGCTGTGCTATCTTGCACATTGTACATTGAAATGTGTTGGACAGACTGTCATATGTGAACACGTTGCCATATGTTACTAACTTAAAAAGTTGGTGCCAAATGTTACCCACTCAATAATCTACTAAATAATGATTTTCTTTTTATTGGTATCCAATTCATCCATATATTTGAGAAATATTGCGAATTCAATTATGGCCCCTGCCGCTCATCACTAGTCCAATTAAAGAGCGAGGAGGAGATGCAGGATCACCCTTGCTAGGGCGGCAATCTTGCTTTTGTCAAGCAGTATTTAAAGGGGTACTCCGTTGAAAACTATCTTTTTTTTTTTTTAATTAACTGGTGCCAGAAAGTTAAACAGATTTGTAAATTACTTCTATTTAAAAATCTTAACCCTTCCAGTACTAATCAGCTGCTGTATGCTCCACAGGAAGTTCTTTTCTTTTTAAATGTATTTTCTGTCTGACCACAGTGCTCTCTGTTGACACCTCTGTCCATGTTAGGAACTGTCCAGAATAGGAGCAAATCCCCATAGCAAACCTATCCTGCTCTTGACAGTTGCATGAGACAGACAGAGGTGTCAGCAGAGAGCACTGTGGACAGACCGAAAAGAAATGTAAAAAGCAGCTGATAAGTACTGGAAGGGTTACATTTTTACTTTCTGGCACCAGTTGATTTTAAGTACCCCTTTAAAATAATCTGGGGCAAATAGGACCAGACAGGGCTCCCATTAAATCTGCTCTTTTATACTTCTGACTTGTATATTACTATGGTGTTTTATTTATTTATTTTTTTGTTTCTGTTGTGTTTTTAATGAAAAACAAGTTTTAGGAAGCGACTGAGTTTGATTCCAATTAATTGTTTGGATCACTAGTCCATCTATATGTTACCCAGTAATGTGGTCATATCTTACACCACTGCTCATACATTATACCATCAAAAGAACCCATCTCCAGATTTGAGATTCTCTCTGTGGAACTAAAGCCTTCCTCTGCTATGGAACAATGAAGAGAAATGTGCTTCTTCCAATTAGGTTCTTAAATCATTATATATTATCCATTATGGGTTATTTCCATCATTCTCTCACCATTGAGAAGCATCTTCCAGCAATAACTATTAGAATGAAGCACACCGAGATATAAGCTTTGTAGTTAGGTATTTCACGTAATACCATTCTCATTTGCATAACACTTTCATCTTTAGGCCTCTTCAGCTATAATCTACCAGGTTTATATTAAGCCTTTGTCGTTTTTATATTGATCCGGGCAGATTTAATTAGTGACATCTTAAAACATTCAAGGTACTCTCAAGTTCAAGACAGGCTATTACTTCAACACTCTTATACATTAAAGAGGAAATTCATCTTATATAATCTGTCGGCACAGATACATGTCAGAAGATCACGTTTGTGGAAGCTCAGATCAGTGGGAAGGCGATGCAGCGTTTTACAGACTGCTCAATCTCCTTTGATGTATCTTTAAGGTGTCTGAGGTGTCTCCATTGATATGAATGGCTGTGCATTTGGAATAGTGGGTCCAGAAATTTCTGATAAGGAAAACTACTACTACAGTAATGCTAAATGGGTTTTGTGTGATAAAGTTCTGGATATTGCTGAAGATTCAAAATGATACACTTCATAGCTATGATAGGTACATAGATTGTTAGGTTTAAAGGGGTTCTCCGGTGCTTAGACAGCTTATGCCCTATCCAAAGGATAGGGGATAAGATGCCTGTTCGCGGGAGTCCCACCGCTGGGGACCCCTGTGATCTTGCACACGGCACCCCATTTGTAATCAGTCCCCGGAGAGTGTTCGCTCCGCGTCTGATTACCGGCGACCACAGGGCCGACGGCGTGTGACGTCACGCCTCCGCCCCCGTGTGACGTCATGCTCCGCCCCTCAATGCAAGCCTGCAGGTCTGATTACAAACGGGGTGCCGCGTGCAAGATCACGGGGGTCCCCAGCGGCGGGACTTCCGCGATCAGGCATCTTATCCCCTATTCTTTGGATAGGGGATAAGATGTCTAAGCACCGGAGTACCCCTTTAAAAAAAATTAAAAAGACAAGAGCCTATTAAGTGTAACCTAAAACTGTACAGTGTAAATCCAGAGGAAAGCAAAATCCTTCCTATGGAGCTGATGCCAGTTGCCCCATAACAGAGGAAAAATTCCTTCCCGACTCCAATATGGCGATCAGAATAATCCCCGGATCAATGTTCTATCCACATAAATTTAGTGTCCATTACCTGTAATGCTAAATTTTCCAGAAAAACATCCAGCCTTCCTTGAATTAGGTTATTGAGTCAGACATCATAACATCATATGGCAGAGAGTTCCATGGTCTTACTGCTCTTACAGTAAAGAATCTCTGTCTGTGATGATGGCGAAACCTTCTTTCCTCTAGATGTAAAGGATGCCCCCTTGTCATGGTTACCAGCCTAGGTATAAAAAGATCACTAGAAACATCTCTGTACTGTCCATTTATATATTTGTACATTGGGTCAGATTGCCCCTAAGACGTCTTTTCTCTTTCTCTAAACTAAATAACCCAAAGCTTGATAACCTGTCTTTGTCCTGTAATCCTCCCATACCAGTTATCTGTGCCTCTCAATGTTGCGCGTTGTTCATATAGTTTGATGATCTAGGTTTCCAGAGATACAACAAGCTCACATCAGGTCTAGCAATATGCCCCCTCAAACGTCTGTTTAAGGATCACATACACAATATCAGGATGGTGGGATTCCCAGAAGATGTGGAGAATGGGGACATTAGATCTTTTCACGTCAATTGGTTTGTCTGGAGCGTGTCCATCGAGTTCCGGCTAGGAGACCCCTGCCCGGGTCCCCCTTAGGACTATAATCGCTAAGCTCTTTAGTTCCAGTGATCGGGACATTATTATTCGTAGGGCACAAGAAAAGGGTCAGCTTCTGTATAGCGGGGTCTCAATATACCCAGATTATGCTAGGGCCACTCAGATCAAACTCAGATCAAACGGGCTTAAGACATAAAAAAAGAAAAAAAGAAAAAATTTGTATAAAATATTGTATTATTCTTTTTTTTGTAATATGTGGCGGTAATAAAAGAAAGAAAAAAAAGAGGGCAGTATGTGTTGTTACATGTTAGAATTTATGAATGGGAGGAGTGATGGCCTTCTTTTATGTCCCGCCCCCCCCCCCCCCCCCATTCTCCACCCAGCCTTTGTTAGATTTAATTAATTTTTGTAAAGGGAAAGAAGGTCTCCCGCTATATTTAGGGGATTATAACTGTGTAATGAATCCCGCCGTGGATAGGACCTCCACTAGGAATGCAAAGGAGTCGGAAACCCCCCTCCTTACGTTATGTAAAGAGATGGGTTGGAAAGACCCATGGCGTTTAATGAATCCTGATAGAGGGGTGTTTTCTTGCTTCTCGGCTTCCCATAAAGTAGCATCAAGAATTGATATAGCTCTCTCTAATTATAAGGGGTTACAGGCTTTTATAGATATTAGATACGAAGGAAGGACTATTTCAGATCATTCTCCAGTGACAATGGAATTGTGTTTCCGGGATCAGGGAGGAGAGAGGGAGAGGGCCTTTAGTTTGAATTCGCACTGGCTAAATTTGATTGAAGGGAAGGAAGACATTGTGAAGGAGATTTGGGAATGTTGGGAATTGAATGAGAACTCGGCCCCTCTCCCTGTGGTGTGGGATACGTTAAAAGCAGTACTGCGGGAGATTTTGTATAGGGCTATTCAGAGGAAAAAGAGGGAATTTAAAAAGGTAGAACAGGACCTTAGGGAGAAGGTTAGAAGGGCAGAGGAGGGTTATGAGGAAGAGAGGTCGGAGAAGAAGTTTAAGGATTTAGAATCAGTGCAAGGCAAGCTGACAGAGTATTATGTAGAAAAAGCCCAGCATAAGATTTTCTTTTCAGGTCAGAAGGATTTTGTGGAGGGGGCCCGCCCGGGGAAACTATTAGCAAATTTAGTTAGAGCTCAAAGGGAAAGTAGCGATATTCTTGCATTGCAAGATAGTAATGGAGATATTCATACAACACAGGAGGAGTTACAGGAGATTACCCGTTCGTATTATCAACAGCTATATAATACAGAGGAGCCCGCAGGGGAAAGTGAGATTGAGGAATATTTATATGGAATTGAATTGCCTAAAATAAATAAGGAAGATCTTGATAGTCTTTATAAAGAAATCACAGTAGAGGAATTTCATCAGCCCCAGGGTTGGATGGCCTGCCTTACTCTATCTATAGAGAATATATGGAGGTCTTATTACCTATCCTTTGCATGGTCTTGGAGGAGGCTCGAAGGGGAGGGGAATTGCCGGCCTCCATGCTTGAAACTAAAATAGTCCTTATACTTAAAAAAGGATAAGGATAACACTAAGATTGATTCCTATCGCCCTATCTTCTTGATAAATACAGATGCCAAGATTTTGACAAAACTTCTGGCCAGAAGACTATCTCCTCTTATGCCTGGTATAGTGGGAGCGGAACAAACCGGGTTTGTCCCGGGATGCTCAATTCATAACAATCGGTTACGGTCACTGGTTAATATACAAATGGGTTCTGCCCCCTTCCGCTTCACCCTGTCACTTGATGCTATGAAGGCTTTCGACAGGGTGGAGTGGAGGTTTCTTTGGATGGTCCTTAAAAATCTTGGCATTGAGGGGGAAATGTTGGAATGGATTAAATTACTATATTTGAATCCCAGGGCCAGGGTAGCAGTTCATGGTTCCCTTTTGCCACAATTGGCTATTGAAAGGGGGACAAGACAAGGTTGCCCGCTTTCACCTATGCTGTTTGTGCTACTTCTTGAGCTTCTGGCAGCCAAGTTAAAGAAGGCGGGTGGCCTTCGGGGATTTGGGATTAGAGGAGCAGAAGAAAAATGTCTTATATATGCAGACGATATACTCTTGTTCCTAGAAAATGCATTTGATGGGGTCCTAGAAGAAATTACAGTGGTGGAGGAATTTGGGAGGGTCTCTGGCCTTAAAATTATTTGGAGTAAATCATCTTTGATGCCTCTGGTCCCAGGCAACGTTAGTGGATTGACGGGGGGGAAGGTGTTGGCAGAGGGGGAGAATTTGGATTATTTGGGAATTAAATTGTCACCTTCAATAGATTCTTTTATTCAGTTATTCTTAAAACGTTGCTAAGTAAGTTAAGGAAAAAGTGCTTGGGTGAAATTGCCCCTCTCAATTGCAGATAGGATCGGACTTATCAAAATGGTGGTGCTACCCCAGGTGTTGTATGTCTTAGGGGGCACCCCTTGTTGGATTCCTGGGAAGTGGTTTTGTGGTTTGGAAGCCCTGATGGGCAGACTTATGTGGGGGAGAGGGAGGGTACGAAGGAAATATCAAAAGTGGGTACAGTTGGAAGGAGAAGGTTGACGGGTTTTACCGGATTTCAGGTTGTATTTTCTTGCAAAATATCTACAGAATATTAGACGGGGTTGAGGGAAGCACTATGGGGGGAGTTATTTAAGGAATATAGAAGTCATTATGAGAATTTTTTCGAATTCGTGGAAGGAGGACTTCCAGTGAGGAAGGATTTGGGGCACATTTCTTTGATAGGGACTTATAGGAAAGTTTGGAGAGAGGTTAAGAAGAGATGTAGTATAGGGGGTAGTATTAGTAACATTGTGATATGGGACCATGTAGAATTTGTTCAATTTAAAAAAGGATTGGGGAGCGATTTTAGGAGGGCAAAGGGGATCAAATGTGTGACACAGATTTTCCATAATGGAGAGATTAAAAATGGAGAGATTAGTGTGGTTTGAAGAATGAACACAAATTTTGGTATATACAATTGTGTGAAGCATATAGATGCACTGAAAAAAAGGACATTTTTAGGATTTGTACATAGATTATAGATTATAAGAAAATTGGAGTGGTAAAACTAAATTATATATTTGTTACTTCTAAAAACTGTACCCGTCACATTTCAGGAAAACAAAAAGAGGAGACGGGAGGTCATATTTGGCCCTATTGAAAGGGAAGCATGGGAGGGCTTACTCTTTAATGTCAAAAAATGTTCTATTAACAAAATACATCAAATTATGCAACTGAGAATAATATATCATTTATATTATTCTCCCGTAAGTTTAAAAAAGATAGGCTGTTGGAAGAAGGCAGATTGCCCTAAGTGTGGTACAATGGAAGCAGATTTAATCCATCTGTTATGGGCATGTCCAAAGGTGGAAGAATTTTGGTTGAAGGTATTCCAGACAATTTAAAATAAACTGGCAATAAAGAGAGATTAGCTGGGAACAGAGGTTATTTTAGGGGATCTGAGTAAAATTAAAAAGGGACGAGAGTTACTGAATCATATTTTCAAGTTAGCCAAGGTAGTGATCTTGAGAGGGCTCTTCGGGAACAGTAGACCAAATATAATAGAGTGGGGTAGGCTGGTCCAAAAAAGGTTTAAATAAACACAGAATGATCTGGGCAGAGTGGGTGGAGTAGTAGGGAGAAGTGTTTATTAAGGAAATCCTTTTTTTTTTTTTTTTCTCCTTCTGACAGGGGTGGGAGGGTGGGGTTATGACTGTATAAGGTTTTAGTGATTTATTTTATCTTTGGTGTATTTATATTTGTAATTGCAATTATCTTATACAATAAAAAATATATATAAATGAAAAAGAAAACGGATCACATACACTGTTCTAACATATTTATGTCTCATTCATAAGATTTCTAAATGTTCCCTAAAAATGATTTATCAAAACCAACATACACTCATTGACAAAAAATAAATAAAAAAAATAACACACAAAGTAGGAGTTGTTGGAATAGAAGGAAACTTTATATGTGTAATGTCATGATGACATACAGTATGACATTACAATATAAGAGGATATTGGGGAAAACTCTATAAATAGAAGTAGGCTCAAGCACCCTGTTGGGCATCTCTAGATTGGATTTAAGATAAGATTGTGTTCAGAGGCATACAGGTTCCATATGGCATCCTGTGGCACATTTGCCCCGAGATGTTGCAGCTGGGCCTGTAGATCCTGGACACCCGTAGGTTGTTGAAACTGGCGCCATAAATGCTTAATTGGTGATAAATCTGGCAGACAGGTAGGCCAAATAAGTGTTGCAATCTGGCATTCCTAGTGTGTTAGTGAGCGTTATCCTGCTGAAAAATGCCAGCTGGAAGCCATGAGAGAGACACAAGATGTCCTTCGCATCCTGCCATCACGCCCCCTCCCATAGACTTGCATTGAGGGGGCGGGGCATAACGTCACACGGGGGCAGAGTCGTGACGTCACGAACTTCCGTTCCCGTGGTCGGGACCCAGACACTCCAGCGCTTCCGGAGCAGAAACAGGTGGGTGCCGCATGCTATATTGCGGGGGTCCCCAGCAGCGGGACCCCCGCGATCAGACATCTTATCCCCTATACTTTGGATAGGGGATAAGATGTCTAGGGCTGGAGTACCCCTTTAAGGCTCACTGTACCCCTTTTTACATTCCATGAGGGGTGTAGTTTACAAAATATTTTTTGTTTTTTTTTTTGCTGTTCTGGCACCATAGAGGCATCCTAAATGTGACATTCCCTACAAAAACCATTTCAGAAAAACTCACTCTCCAAAATCCCATTGTGGCTTCTACCGTTATGAGCCCTCTACTGCGCCCGACGGACACTTTACATACACATATGAGGTATTTCCTTACTTGAGAGAGAAATCGGGTTACAAATTTTGGGTGGCTTTCTTTCCTTTTACCCCTTGTAAAAATTCAATTGGGTCTACAAGAACATGCGAGTGTAAAAAATTAAGATTTTGAATTTTCTCCTTTACTTTGCTGTTATTCCTGTGAAACACCTAAAGGGTTAACACACTTACTGAATGTAATTTTGAATACTTTGAGGGGTGCAGTTTTTCTAATGGGGTATTTGTGGGGTATTTCTAATATGAAGGCCCTTCAAATTCACTTCAAAACTGAACTGGTCCCTGAAAAATTCACATTTTGAAAATGTTATGAAAAATTGGAAAATTGCTGCGGAACTTTGAAGCCCTCTGATGTGTTCAAAAAGTAAAAACATGTCAACTTTATGCTGTAAACATAAAGTAGACGTATTTTTTATGTGAATCAATATATCATTTATTTGGTACGTCTATTTTCCTTACAAGCAGAGAGCTTCAAAGTTAGAAAAATGCTAAATGTTCAAATTTTTTATGAAATTTTAGCATTTTTCACCATGAAATGATGCAAGTATCGGCAAAAATTTACCACAATGTAAAGTAGAATATGTCACGAAAAAAATATCTTGGAATCAAATTCATAAGTAAAAGCATCCCCGAGTTATTAATGCTTAACGTGACAGTGGTCAGATGTGCAAAAAATGCTCTGGTCCTTAAGGTGAAAATGGGCTTGGTCCTTAAGGGGTTAATAAATAAGATAAACAAGAGCAGGCCCAGTATTGAACCATGTGATATACCACTAATAACCGGGGACCAATCAGAGTACGAATCATTGACCACCACTCTCTGGTGGTCTTACCCTAGAGATTTTAGTTTGACGTCTATCAGGGACGCCTTAGCAAAATCCAAAATACTATATCCACAGCCATCCCTCTGTCAAGGCTTCTGTCCACATCTTCATAAAAGCAAATTAGGTTGGTTTGGCATCAGTTTGCCTGTCGCTATGTTATAGTGTCCTCAACGATTGACTAGAGTTGGGGATTAGCATGTACACTGCTCGCCCTTTCACTTGAAGGACAATTGACCTCCAATTTCATGATTAGTGGGGATCCCAGCAGTCGGACCCCCACCGATCAGCTATTTATCCCCTCCCCTATCCTATCGATATGGGATAACTTATAATTTTGGGATACCCCTTTAGGGAAGAAATAATTGTTTGGACTTCCCTGCATGAAACATTTTTGAAGGGTTTCCTCATAGTAAAAATGTTTGGCAATCACTGCTATAAACTATTATTATTATTATTATTATCATCACAAAATTAAAGGGATTATCCACCATAAGGTGATTTTAGCACTTACCTGACAAACAATAATGGACGTGCTTAGGAATGATCTGCGTTGTGAGATTACTATAAAGCTGTGGCTTTCTTTTTGGGAACTGGGTAATTCCTGTTGAAGTTTTCTCTTTTACTACAAATCCCAGGATTCCACCTTTCTCCCTCCCACACACCAGCTACCCCACCCATTGAACCAAAAAAAAACTGAATTCCGTTCACTGGACCATTGCTTTCTAACCAGGGTACCTCCAGCTGTTGCAAATTCCCTGTAGCTGCTCCACCCATTGAAGCAGAGCAGGCGCCCTGTCATCACCTAACTAGTGAGGTAGTGTCTCGGCCGCACTGCTTTCTGGGAATACACGAGACAGGAGTCGTTTTGTATTCTGTTAAAAATGAACATCCAGAGCACAGATCATAGGAGACCAACCATCAGAGACAGGTACAGACACTATATTATGAACTACACTAAATTTACAGTCCATGTAGCATAGTTAAATAGAAAAGAATCCTGGAATATTCCTTTAAAAATGTATTGGTGCATCATGATCTGCACATGACAATCTGTTATAATCCTGGTGGAATAACGAGCGGTTTGTAAGTAAATTGGCAACAATTTAGGTTGAATTTATAATTGACAGTTTTTGTAGATAAAACCAACCTACATAGGGAAAGGGGGAGATAAGATAAATGCAGTCTGTAAATCCAGATTAGTTTAGAATCAAGTACCGGAATCTGACGTCTGCCAGTCCTAAAATACACACAAATAATCTGGGATTAAAGAGTTCAAAAGATCACTTTGTTCCCACCACGATAATTTAATTTCCAGGGATTTAGTGACAATACAGACAACACGTGAATAAAGTATGGTCCAGCAGAAGTGGGGTCAGAGTTTAGCACCTTAAAATACACTTGGGATACACGTGGGATTCCCCATAATCCCATAAATTGGTCCACTTAAATAGTGTGAAGAGAAACAGCATCCACTTGAATTAATTCGTTAATCCTTAGTTTATTAGCATCCAAAATACACAAAATACACATATCAATCCACATTGTTTTTTTTATCAGGATACATTAGGAGTACAAGAACATAATTTATACACACTTGAAAGAATATCAGGGAACCCATCCCCAGCAATCTGTTCTTTTTCCTTTTCTCAACAAAATCCTTTTTCCAGCCATAACTTTTTTATTTTCCATCCAACACCATTGTGTGAGGGCTTATTATTTGCAGGACCAGCCATACTTTTTATTGGTACTATTTTTGTGATTCATGCTACCTTTTGATCTTTTTTTATTCCACATTTTGGATCAAAATTTGTGGCATCTTTGGGGTTAATGCTGCCGAGACTGGCACGATCCTGGTTTCGGCAGCTGCGGCAGGACCCTGGCTATAATTGACATCTGGGTCCCGCCGGCCAACTCCTGCAGTCATTGCGCTGAGCAGGATATCGCCAGGACGTATGCATACATCCAGTAGCGCTAACTTGCTAGCAACTGGGACTGATGCATATGTCCTAGGACAGAAAGGGGTTAAAAGCCGGAATAAACCTTACTCCATCAGATTTTTTTTTATTTTTATTTTAAGATGCACAGTTGCTTGTTGTTTAACTCCTTAAGGACCAAGCCCATTTTTACCTTAAGGTCCAGAGCGTTTTTTTCAAATCTGACCACTGTCACATAAGCATTAATAACTCTGGAATGCTTTTACTTTTCATTCTTATTCCGAGATAGTTTTTTAGTGACATATTCTACTTTTACATACTGGTACATTTTCGGCATTACTTGCATCCTTTCTTGGTGAAAAATCCCCAAATTTTGCTTTTTTTTTTAACTTTGAAATAAGGAAATTAGACATACTAAATAAATGATATATTGATTCACATATACAATATGTCTACTTTATGTTTGCATCATAAAGTTGACATGTTTTTACTTTTTGAAGACACCAGAGGGCTTCAAAGTTCAGCAGCCTTTTTCACAACATTTTCAAAATCGGAATTTTTCAGGGACCAGTTCAGTTTTGAAGTGGATTTGAGGGGTCTTCATATTATAAATTCCCCATAAATTACCCCATTATAAAAACTGCACCCCCAAAGTATTCAAAATAACATTCAGAAAGTGTGTTAACCCTTTAGGTATTTCACAGGAATAGCCGCAAAGTGAAGGAGAAAATCTTAATTTTTTACACTCGCATGTTCTTGTAGACCCAGTTTTTGAAACTTAACAAGGGGTAAAATCTCTTCTGAGTATGGAAATACCCCATGTTAGGACGTAAAATGCTCTGCGGGCGAACTACAATGCTCCGAAGAGAAGGAGTCAGATTTGGCTTCTAGAAAGCAAATTTTGCTGAAATGGTTTTTGGGGGGCATGTCACACTTAGAAAGTGTGCTTGACAAATTTCAGCTAAAGTTAGAAGTGAAAATGAAAAATTAGATTAAATATGCTGGTGTTACCCCAAATTTTTCATTTTCACAAGGGGTAATTGGAGAAAAAGCCTCCCAAAATTTGTAACCCCATTTCTTCTGAGTATGGAAATACCCCAGAAAAATGTGCCTCCAGCTGTTGCATAACTACAACCCCCAGCATGCACAGACTACCAAAGGGCATGCTGGGAGATGTAGTTGGAACTCCAGCTGTTGCAAAACTGCAATTTCCAGCATGCCCTTTGGCTTTGCATGCTGAGAGTTGTTGCTAAGCAACAGCAGGAGGTGAACAGGCTTCACCTCCTGCTGTATCCTGCCGCCGGGACCGCCGCCGCTCCTGCCACTGATCCTGCTGCTCCTGTCGCCGCCACCGCACCAGAGGGGACCCCCGCTGGACCAGGGAGAGGTAAGACACCCCCGATCACCCAGCAGGGTCGTGATTGGTCGGTCCTGTTCCCCCTCACTCCTGCTGGGTAAGGGTGAATGGTGCTGCAGACATGGCAGGCAGCGCCATTTACCCTATTTTTCTGGGTCACCGGCGATTTGCGGCGATCGCTGACATGGGGGTGTCAGAACCCCCCCCCCAGGGTTTGCACGGGGTGCCTGCTGATAGATTCCCATAGGCGTACAGGTACGCCCTTAGTCCTTTAGTACCAGGGAGCAAAGGCGTACCTTTACACCCTTGGTCCTTAAGGGGTTAAAGTATTCTCCATTCAAAAAAATTCTCTATATACAAAGGAATTGACTTACTGGAATATTATGAATTAGATGACATGGATGTTTGGAAAAAGCATGCCACACAGAAATAACAAACTGAATGAACCATCCTGTTCCACATTAAATAACATATCCAAAAATGCAATGGTAGTAGGGCCATACTTCATATGGATTATCATTTAAGACCTCCATAGAAGAAGATACCTGAGTACAGCACTTGGACGTCTCTGGCGCTCCCATTAAAATGAATGGAATGCATGCCTTCCTCAGCACTCTCTGAGAGCCAGGTCCTCGTTATGGAGATTGTGGGGGTCCCAACGGTCAGACCCCCCATGAACGGATATTTTTCCCCTATCCTGTGGATAGGAGATAATTTGTTATTCACTGGACAACCCCTTTATCCTGCATTTTAACACAACTAAAAGATGCCCACTGCATAAACCATGTGGCACCCCTGCCACAGACCATGCAGGTTACCACTCTTTTATACCTATTTTGCAGCAAAGAAGTATGTAAGCTTGCCAACACCCTTTTGCACATGTGGAATAAGGCCATCCAATAAGGCCTGTACAGGGTACTTTTTCAAATTACCACCCACTACTGAGTATGTGAGGTGGTAGATTCTGATCCAGCAATTGTGCACAATGGCCCAGAGAAAAACGGAATTACTGTATGCACTACCGTTTATTCACTACATTCCCTGGTTGTCCCTCTGGTTGTCTGTTGACCAGCCCTGCCATAATATAATGATTATTTGTATTGGTGAAAGGAAGCATAGACTGTGATCCTTGTCCCAGATGTTTCATTTCTACATGGCATGCGGTATGAAGCAACATAACCCATTTGCTCTTAGTGTGGTCACTTTGGGATGACATTAGAGGCTCAGTTCAGTCTGGGGCACACATCTTATGCCATACACTGGGCTTGATATAAGCTGATTCCAGCTCAATTCGCTTGAAACTAAGCTAAGTAATTAGATTTATTTTCGGCTGCTGTGCATACCCGGGGTACCACGTGGGCACTCACATGTCTATTGCAGGATGTGTCAAGATAGATGGCAGATTACGAGCAGTGCCACAGCAGGTTGTCCTCGATATGATTTCTGATTCATTCCTGTGAATGTGACATGCAGTTGGAGCCAGGATGTAAGGGTGCTGGGGTAGCAGTTGCACTGGGGCCCTCCTATGATACATAAGAAGATGCCAATATTATAAATGGCACAGGAAGACATGGGGTCCTGTTCCAGACTTTACACTGGGACTTAGAAGCTAAAATGTACTCCCTGGTTGGAAAGCCCCATTAGTATACATGCAGCCGGTCCGCAACAGAAGGTTTGGATGACAATATTCACATCTTATAAAAAGCTTGTTTTGCATATTTCATAATTACAATTTTATTTGGTGGTTGTGGCTATAAGCGTAAGGAACGTACCTGAGACTAATCCCCATAATAAACAATAAAATTAACAATGGTAATGACAGTAATAATGATACAAAATAAGAGAAATAGAACAACAAAAACATTTATAATAATAACAGTAACAACAAATAATCATAAGCATACTTACAGCGCTTAGATGTGTACCCAAAACCGTGATCGTGGGCATGCCTATAGTGGGCCTACCCAATAGAGAATGATGGGAGGGTTGGGCGGGTCTTGCAAAAGCATGAGACGCCCAGCCTGTGAGCAGGAGGGCATTTATGTATACACTTGCCCCTCCTACAAACACAGCCTTAACAGGCTTACACTTGTGGTAATGGCTTTAAGGGTAAGGAAGGTACCTGAGGCTAATTCCCATAATAAACAATGAAATTTACGGTAATGACAGTAATAATGATACAAAATAAGAGGAATAGAACAGCAACAACATTAATAATAATAGTCACAACAAATAATCATAAGCATACTTACAACGGTTAGATGTGCACTCAAAATCGTGATCGTGGGCATGCCTATAGTGGGCCAAAAAAACAGCAGTAACAAGAAAACTGATTATTGCGTATCACGTCCTGACCCCAGGCATTTGACCACAATGGCTATAGCGTTTTCAAAATACCATCGCATGATGAAGCATGCAATGAGGTGAAGGGGCATATGTGTGACTGTGTTAAATCCGTGTCCCTGGCTGCCAAACAGTGTAACCATACCTGTGTGAATGAGGCAAACCTTACCATATTAGCTAGTAGGTGGCTTCATGATAACCCTATACTTGAAAGTAACAGGTCAAGACAAACATCCCCCTACCGCCATGTCAAACACAAGCCTTCCAGTATCTATATAATGAGATGTTATTGCGCTGAATATGTGTCAGTAACAACAACCTATGTGGGGCCACCCCCTGCAGACGTGGCAGGCGCAACAGATAAAACCACCACTGCATCAACAACCTATGTGGTGCATCCCCCTGCAGACAAGGCATAGATAATGGGTTGTGACATTATTGCTATAAAAACGTGTGAGTAACAATAACCTATATGGTGCATCCCCCTGCAGACGTGGCAGGCCCAACTGTAAACAACCACCTGAGTTGAGATGTTATTGCTCTGAAAGCGTGTTAGTAACAATAACTTATGTGATGCATCCCCCTGCAGACGTGGCAGGCAGAATGGGTATACCCCCACCTAATGTCATATGGTATTGTTCAGAAAATTTGACAATGAAATCACCTATGTGATGCTTCCCCCTGCAGACATGGCAAATATAATGGGTATATAATCACCTATGCATCACAACTGTATTGCTCTGAGATGTTTCAGGAACAATAACAACACAGTGACTTCTCCTGTAAACGTGGTAGACAAAACAGATTTACACTTCCTATGTGTCGTGATGTTGCTCTGAAGATGTGACAGCAACAATAACTAATATAGAACATCTACCCTGCAGGCGTGGCTCGCACCATGTGTGTGCACTAAGATTAGCACAAAAGCAAAAAAATGGCTATATAATGAATCTTTATATCAGCATGTGCATAATAGCCTAGAACCTAATGTGTACTCCTACACAATATATTTGATGCAAAAGACGAGAATGGAGACATTTATAATATAAAAGAATAATTTTATTGATATACATTAAAAATCCAATAAAAATGGTATTATATCAAGGGAAGCAAAAGTTCCACTGGTTAGAGAAATAAATAGGCGTTGCTCCAGAAACAGACCAACATCAATATAACAAAAACATAATATGACAAGTATCCTCATATATTTGCGGTACATAGACAGATGGGACCACAAGGTCTTCCCATAAACAAGTATTAACAGGTTCACATGAGGGATACACACCTATCACGGCAGTCCCTGGGGACATCATTGGCCGGGACCCGCGGCTAATACAGGACATTACCTATCGCAATGATGCCCTGTATTAATCCTTCAGACGCGGCGATCAAAGCTGACCGCCACGTCTGAAGTGAAAGTGACACTAACCCGGCTTTTCAGTCGGGCTGTTCGGGACCGCTGCGGTGAAATCGCGGCGTCTCGAACAGCTTACAGGACAACGGGAGGGACCTTACCTGCCTCCTCGGTATCTGCTCCGTGCCGGGATCCCCTGCATGGCCGGCGCTCTCCTTCGATGTCATCACGTCGTCGTGCGCGCCGTCCCGTCATCCAATAGGAGCGGTGTGCGTAGCAACGTGATGACGGCGACGTGATGACGGCGACGGAGAGCATGGATCCCGGGGAAGAAGACGTCTGGAGCGTTGGATACGCCACGGGGATGCGGTGAGAGCGATGGAGCGACATCCAGGGCAGCGGTGACGAGCGGTGACGGGTCCGGAGTGGCGGGGACACATGAGTATTACCTCCTATAGCCAGTGGTCTTCAACCTGCGGACCTCCAGATGTTGCAAAACTACAACTCCCAGCATGCCCGGACAGCCAACGGCTGTCCGGGCATGCTGGGAGTTGTAGTTTTGCAACATCTGAAGGTCCGCAGGTTGAAGATCACTGCTGGGTTCAGAATCTTTCTTTTCTAGATTTTGCACCTTTAAAATTGGGTGCGTCTTATATGCCAGTGCATCCTATAGGGCGAAAAATACGGTACATACATACCCAAATATAGTACACAGTGGTTATGGAGGTCTGCTGGAGCGACGCCACCCCAACGCACGTTTCGAGATATCCTTCGTCCTGGGGGTGGCATCCTCACAACAGAGCACACTATTTATGTCAATACAAACCTATCAGAAAATAGTAATCAGCGGGACCCACCTGATGTCTGCTTTGTTTGGCGCACGTAGCCCGGACTCATCCAGCCGTCGCTACTTCCAGTATCCGCATCACCTGTCAAGTCACATGGCGTGGTCACATGACCGCACCACATGACCGGCCGCATAGATACAGACCCGGAAGAGAGCCGGCCGGCGGACCCTCTCATGCGCACAGCAGGCTGATGATATCAGTTCAGTGTCAGGGCTTAACTCCAGCGATCCCATACCTGACCAAGGCTAGGATCGCTGTGTACAGCCCCGACACTGAGCGGACCATATTACAATGGTATTTTGATCTTATATAGAAAGAAGGGGAAACAATGATTATAATAATATAAAACGGGACTAATACATTAACCTCCTCATATCTTAAGTGTATATATAGTGATAAGTACATAATGAGGAGTATATATAAAGGAAATTTTATGTAATAATGGGACATAATTTAGGTGATGAAATGAATGTGGAACTAATTAAGTGTATATAAATTGATAACAAAATACATATCAAAATATATTAATTAATGAAATATATTGGGAAGATAATTAATTAAGTGTATAAAAAATACCAAGACATATATCAAAAAATAGGTGAAACACCAATACAATTTATATATTAAACATAGTGTATACATGTGTTATACATACTTGTTTGAATAAAGTGCTAAGTGCCAATATAAATAATGTGCAAAACATGCAAATACAATGAATAATATATCTTATGATAAATAAATAAATCATATCATAAAGTGCAAAATTGTTGATGAATTCATAAATAAAGTGCAACATATAAAACAACATCACAGGAGAAAAAGAGGATGAGGAGAAGGGAAAAGGGGAGAGGAAGGGGGGGTGGAGAAGGAGAAACTGGGGGAGGGGGGAGTTGTAATGATTAGGTATGAGGGGTACCAGTAAAAGAATGATGATAAAAGTCCCCAAGAAATTAGAAGACTATATATATATATATATATATATATATATATATATATATATATATATATATTAAAACACCATATACCTTGGGAGCAAAACTATTGCTCATGTGACAGTCCCAATTTGTTATCTCCTCCTTCAAGATGTATTAAGATCCTATATTTTCCACTCTCTTTACCATACAATCAACCGATTATTAGATAGTTCATGGTCCAATGCTGATACTACAAGAAAAATATATGTATAAAAAATAAAACATTAGTACAATTGAAGAACAAAGTTAAAAGCATGTTAAAAAGCAAAGCTGCTGAAAAAGACATCAGGTGATCAGAGAAATGGGGAAAATGGTAGTACTTCATTCAAGCCATGTGGTTGTAACGTATTAAGGTGCCAAATCCATTTGATTTCACACTGCGCCAATATTTTTGGAACATCCCCACCCCTTAAGCCCGAATCCACCAGGTCAATGCCCTTTACTTTCAATAATTTGGGGTCACCACCATGTTCCTTTAGAATGTGTTGTGGTATTTATTTCAGTTCCTCAGCATGTTCACAATCGGATGCTTGCCTGATGTCCCTCATATGTTCCCGTGTTCTGATCTTTAGGGCCCTCGTAATGAGACCAATATAAATTTTCGGACATGGGCAAGAGGCATAGTAGATCACTGCTTTAGAATTACATGTAATATGTTGTCTCATGTTATAGGTCTTTCGTCTTGTAGAGTCCACAAATGCCTCACTTCTCTCTACATTAGGGCATGCAATACATTTTCCACATGGGAAACATCCTTTCTTTGGACCCGTAGAACCAAAAATATTAGAGGTACTAGGAGTAATATACTCATTTTTGACTAGGATGTCTTTCAAATTTCTTGCTCTTCTTGCCGTCATCTGTAATCTTGAAGGTACGTAATGTTTAAGTATGGGATCTGTTTTTAAAATAGGAAGATGTTTTTCAATGCATGCTCTCACATTGTCCCATTGTTCATTGAAATCTGAAATGTACCTGATTGTGTCATCTGGAATCTTCTCATCCTTCCTATGTAGTAACTGATGTCTGGAGGTTTCTTTGGCTCACTTGTATGCTCTTTTCAGGAATCGCTGGCTGTACCCTCGTTCTTTAAATCTCTTTTGTAATAATTTAGCTTGTTCTTCAAATTCAATGTCGGATGAGCATATTCGCCGGATCCTCAGGTATTGGCCAATCGGTAGTGCTTTCAATACATGTTTAAGGTGAGCAGATGTGGCGTGAAGGTAGGTATTGGTAGCTGTCGGTTTCCAATACACCTTTGTCTGTATAAATCTATTTCGGTCCTTAGTTAATGTCACATTTAGAAATGGAATAGAAGAGTGATCATATGAATAAGTAACCTTGATATTTTTATTATTACAGTTGAGTTTGGACATGAATGATTCCAGTTCGGTAACGGTTCCCTGCCAGATCATGAGGATATCATCGATGTACCGTGCCCAGAATAGGACATGTTCCATCGAGAGGTCCCCATGATCTGACAGGAATAGATCCCTCTTCCACAGCCCCAGGAACAAATTTGCATATGAGGGCGCACAAGCCCCCCCCCCCCCCCCCCCCATTGCGGTGCCCTGGAGCTGCAGGTAGAGGGATCCATGAAATGTATAGAAATTATGGGTGAGAACAAATTCCAGTAGATGACACCAGAAATTGGACATATCAGGTTTCATATTACTGCCAGGCCATCAGTATGTTGTATACACGCATACAAGGACTCAATATCAATCACCACCAGTAGAGTGTCTTCCCCAAGAGAAAGGCCTTCAATCCTTCCTAGTAAACTGTTAGTATTCTCAATAAAGGAGAGGACACACGAGAACTAGTGGTTTAAGTTTTTGGTCGTTGAATCTAGACACATTTTCTGTAAGATTTCCATTACCTGATATTATCGGTCTTCCGGTTGGTTTGTTCATATTCTTGTGAATTTTGGGTAGTAGGTATAATGTTGGTTTTCGCGGATGAGGTACAGTCAAGGCAAGATGTAATTCCGATGAAATAATAGACTGCGATTCTGCACGTTCAAGAATTTCATCTAGACTCTTTGTTTTCCCTCAATTGTCTACGAGCCTCTGCTTCATACATTTCCTTTGGCCATACAACGATGTTACCACCTTTATCTGCTGGTTTAAATACAATATTTTCTAATCTCTTCAATTTCTCTAGAGATTCCCTTTGTTCACTAGTAAGATTATCATGCATAATATTTTGTATTGATCTTTTTGAATTCGTTTGCAACCAGCTTTACAAATGTTTCAACTGCAGGACAAACTGACAATGCAGGACAATGTGGGACTCCCGCAATCAGGCATCTTATCCCCTATCCTTTGGATAGGGGATAAGATGTGTAAGCACCAGAGTACCCCTTTAAAATATGTATGGCTTGTCTTTCCATTGGTGTAGTAAAAGTAGTAACATATTCCTCCTTATGATACCACTTTTAAAAAATTATTGAATGTGCAAAAATATATAAATCCTTCAAGGCTGTAAAATGATTAAAAGATGAGGTAGGTAAAAAGGTGATTCCTTTTGCAAGGACTTCTATATCTGTAGTGGTCAACTCATGTTGTGATATATTAATTACCTTTGATGCATCTTCTCCTTGGGTCGGTGTCTCATGAGGATCAAATCTCCATTTATTATTCTCTCGCTGGAACTCTCTCTTGCGTTTTTGACGATTGTTAAAGTGGTTTGGGCGATATGATGAACTACTGTGTTCACTACTTGAAGAAATAGAAGAGACAGACTTTGCCCTCCTACGTTGTTGTTGTTGGTCACCAGTCCCTCTTCTCTGCCATTTGTACACCACTTTTTGCTGGAAATCTTGCATATCACATGATAATTTCTTCCTTTTTTTTTTTTTTTTCTCTGAGAAATCCTTTTCCCAAGTAGTATGTTGTTTGTCCATCTTGGTCTTAAAATTAACCATTTCTTCTGGTGTAGTTGCATCATTTAACTCGGATTGGACAGTGTTAAAGGGGTATTCCAGGCAAAAACTTTTTTTTTATATATCAACTGGCTCTGGAAAGTTAAACAGATTTGTAAATTACTTCTATTAAAAAATCTTAATCCTTCCAATAGTTATTAGCTTCTGAAGTTGAGTTGCTGTTTTCTGTCTAACTGCTTTCTGATGACTCACGTCCCGGGAGCTGTCCAGCTCCTATGGGGATATTCTCCCATCATGCAAGGGATATTCTCCCATCATGCACAGCTCCCGTGACGTGACATCATCATTGAGCAGTTAGACAGAAAACTTCAGAAGCTAATAACTATTGGAAGGATTAAGATTTTTTAATAGAAGTAATTTACAAATCTGTTTAACTTTCCGGAGCCAGTTGATATATAAAAAAAAGTTTTTGCCTGGAATACCCCTTTAATCTCTATTTCAACTTCTTGTAGGGGTCTTTTGTGTAGTCCAACAAGCAGTTCAATAAATTGGAGTGACGCCTGAATACATATCTCCGCCCATCTACTGGTGAAAGTTTAATCATTTATAGGGAAGGAGGGAAACACCTGAATGTGCAGACCTTTCGGAATCAATTTTCTCGAGATGTTACTTTCCAAAAATGATTTGTTCCACCAAACACATAATAAAGTGCTGAGTGAATGCTGTAAAAAAGCCACATTTCTCTGTTCACCATCTCCACCAGTGGTTGCTTCTCCCTTAAAAACATTATGAAGCTGTGACAGCCAGATGACTAATGCTTTGAAACCGTATAGATGGTATGGTAAATGTTACGAATCAATAAATGCTACGAATGTACACTAAACAATTGCTTGCACGGTGAATACACTGAGAACCTGCATAACTGATATGGCTGTTTGCACAGAATGAATTTTATGAACATGTGCCCTGTATGAATGTTATGACCGCATTCATGATGAAATGCTATGAACATGAGATACTTGCAAGCAACAATTAGTGTTCCTTGCGAATATTCGCAATGCGAATTTTATTTGCGAATATAACATATTTGCGAATTAGCGAATATTCGCGAATATAGCACTATATATTTGCAATTACGAATATTCGTTTTTTTGTTTTTGTTTGTTTTTTCACAGTACACATCACAGTGATCATCCCTCTCTGCTTCCAGCTTGTGTGGTGTAAAGAAGGCTCTAATACTACTGTGTGAGACTGGCGTGCAAATTTTCGTATATGCGGAAATTTTCATATGCGAAAACTTGCATATGCAAATTTTCACATATGCAAATTTTCGTATATGCGAAAATAAATCGCGAATATTACGAATATGCGAATTTAGCGAATACATGACGAATATTTGTCCATATATTCGCGAAATATCACGAATTCGAATATGGCCTATGCCGCTCAACACTAGCAACAATGACTAATAGTGAATCCCCCCCTGCCAACATGGCCAGCAGTATGGCACGTGTGCTCGGTACAGCTGCTATGAATGTATGCCCAGAATGGGTGCTGTGAACATGTAACAAATGTATGTACCGTAAAAGTCTAGGAATGCGTATCCAAAGAATGCTAAACATAATAATTGCTATATATATATATATATATATCCGAATGCCCTTAATAAACTAAATCCGAATGCACCCAATCAACATGCTAACCATAAGCATAGAATAACCCTACTAACCATATGTTCAGACTAAGATGCTAACCATCTGCACAGAATATAACATGCTAACCGTATGCACATAATAAAACATGCCAACTGCATGCACCTAATAAAGCATGCAAACCGTATGCACAGGATGAAACATTCTAACCGTATGCGCATAGATTAAAGAGCTGACCGTATGCACAAACTAACCTAATCGAATGCATGAAATAAACATGCTAATCGTGCCCACAGAACAAAACATGCCAAGTGTATGTACAGAATAACCTGCCAACCGTACACACAGAACATGCTAACCGTACGCAAGAAAAGCTACAACAGTTCACCGACTGCTGCTATGACGTGTACACAGACTAATGCTGAACATGCCCTGACTAATTCTATAACGTATGTACAGACTATGCTATGACCATGTACTGAATAAATACTATAACGTTTTACATGCTAACCATACATACGTACGTACAAAAGCTTATACGGTAGGAACAAACCAACACTAGGACTTATAGACAGACTAAAACATATGCTCAGACTACTTCCATAAATGAAAGTACAAACATGCTAAACTTGTGTACCAACTTTAAAGCAATAACTTCTATAATATATCAAACAAACGCTTTAACATGTTTCAAATAAGTACTATACATATCAATGCTAAATACGTAAAGGGGCATGGCGGCCGTCATGCCCCCTCCCATAGACTTGCATTAAGGGGGTGGACCGTGATGTCACGAGCGGCGGAGCCATGATGTCATGATGCTCCGGCCCCTGTATCACCTGTCATTATGCACAGAACGAGTTTGCTCTGTGCAGTAATGACAGAGGGGTGCTGCAGCTGAGATCCTGGGGGTCCCCGTCAGCGGGACCCCCATGATCAGACATCTTATCCCCTATCCAAAGGATAGGGGATAAGATGTCTAGGGGCGGAGAACCCTTTAAGGACCAGGCCATTGTTTACAAATCTGACCACTGTCACTTTAAGCATTAATAACTCTGGGATGCTTTAACTTATGAATTTAATTCTGAGATTGTGTTTTTGTGACATATTCTACTTTACGTTTGTGGTAATTTTTTTGTCAGTACTTAGATCATTTTTTGGAGAAAAATTTCAAAATTTCATGAAAAATTTAAAATGTATCATTTTTCTAACTTTGAAGCTGTCAGGATTCGGCAGGCTGGATGTGGATCCTCTATGTCAGCGAGGGATTGGTGTGGACTGTACCGGTGGACCGGTTCTAGGTTGCTACTGGTATTCACCAGAGCCCGCCGCAAAGCGGGATGGTCTTGCTGCGGCAGTAGCAACCAGGTCGTATCCACCGGCAACGGCTCAACCTCGCTGACTGCTGAGAAGGCGTGGGACAGAAGGACTAGACAGAGGCGAGGTCAGACGTAGCAGAAGGTCAGGGCAGGCGGCAAGGTTCGTAGTCAATGGTGATAGCAGAAGGTCTGGAAACACTGGTATTGCAAACACAGGAAACGCCTTCCCTAGGCACAAGGGCAACAAGATCCGGCAATGCTGGGAAGGGGAAGTGAGGTTATATGAGCAAGGAGCAGGTGGAAGCTGATTAGACTGATTGGGCCAGACTCATTTTTTTCATTTTTACAAGGGTTGAAAGTAGAAAAAGCCACCAAAATGTGTAACCCAATATCTCTTGAGTAAGTAAATAACTCAATATATGTGGATGTAAAGTGCTCTGCGAGCACACTACAGGGCTCAGAAGGGAAGGAGGGACAATGGGATTTTGGAGAGCGAATTTTGCTGAAATGGTTTTTGGGGCGCATGTCTCATTTAGGAAGCCCGCATGGTGCCAGAACAGCAAAAAGCACCCCACATGGCACATTATTTTGGAAACTACACCCCTTAAGGAACGTAACAGGGGGCATAGTGAGCCTTAACATGCTACAGGTGATTGACAAACTTTTGTTAAAATGGGATGTGAAAATAAAAAATGTAATTTTTTTCACCAAAATGCTGGTGTTACCCCAAATTTTTCATTTTCACAAGGGGTAATAGGGTAAAAAAAAAGCCCCCCAAAATTTGTAACTTCATTTCTCTCAAGTAAGGAAATACCCCATATGTGGATTTAAAGTGCTCTGTGGGTGCAATACAGGGCTCAGAAGGAAAGGAGCAACATTGGGCTTTTGGAGAGCAAATTTTGCTGAAATGGTTTTTGGGGCGCATGTCTCATTTAGGAAGCCCGCATGGTGCCAGAACAGCAAAAAGCACCCCACATGGCACATTATTTTGGAAACTACACCCCTTAAGGAACGTAACAGGGGGCATAGTGAGCCTTAACATGCTACAGGTGATTGACAAACTTTTGTTAAAATGGGATGTGAAAATAAAAAATGTAATTTTTTTCACCAAAATGCTGGTGTTACCCCAAATTTTTCATTTTCACAAGGGGTAATAGGGTAAAAAAAAAGCCCCCCAAAATTTGTAACTTCATTTCTCTCAAGTAAGGAAATACCCCATATGTGGATTTAAAGTGCTCTGTGGGTGCAATACAGGGCTCAGAAGGAAAGGAGCAACATTGGGCTTTTGGAGAGCAAATTTTGCTGAAATGGTTTTTGGGGGGCATGTCGCATTTAGGAAGCCCACATGGTGCCAGAATGGTGAAAAAAAACACATGGCACACTATTTGGGAAACTACACCCCTCAAGGAGCGTAACAAGTGGTATAGTGAGCCTTAACACCCCACAGGTGATTGACAAATTTTCCCTAAATTGGACATGAAAATGAAAATTTTGATTTTTCTCACTAAAATGTTGGTGTTACACCAAATTTTTCATTTTCATGAGGGGTAATAGGAGAAAATGCCCCCCAAAATTTGTAATCCCATTTATTCTGAGTATGGAAATACCTCATATTTGGATGTAAAGTGCTCTGCGGGCGAACTACAATGCTCAGAAGAGAAGGAGCAACATTTGACTTTTGGAGAGAGAATGTGGTTGTGTGTTCACAAAGCCCCCATGCTGCCAGAACAGTGGACCCCTCACATGTGCCCTATTTTGGAAACTACACCCCTCACAGAATGTAACAAGGAGTGCAGTGAGCATTTGAACCCCACTTGCGTTTGACAGATCTTTGGAACAGTGGGCTGTGCAAATGAAAAATTACATTTCTCATTTTCATGGACCACTGTTCAAAAAATCTGTCAGACACCTGTGGGGTGTAAATTCTTACTGCACCCCTTGTTGCGTTCCGTGAGGGATGTAGTTTCCAAAATGAGGTCACGTGTGAAGGGTCCACTGTTCTTGCACCATGGGGGCTTTGTAAATGCACATGGCCTTCAAGTATAGCCAAATTCTCTCTCCAAAAACCAAATGTTGCTCCTTCCCTTCTGAGCCCTGTAGTTCACCCACAGAGGACTTAACATCCACATATGGAGTTTTTCCCTACTGAGAGTTCTTGTTTTGCAACAGCTGGATGCTCCGTTTTGGAAACATTGCCGTACGAGATGTTTTTACATTTTATTCATTTATTTATTTATGTTTGGGGGGGGGGTCATATGTGTATATATGTAGTGTTTTACTCTTTATTTTGTGTAGTATAGTGTTTTTAGGGTACATTCATACAGTATGGGTTCACAGCGAGTTTTCCGCTGGGAGTTTGAGCTGCAGTGGAAATTGCCACAGCTCAAACTTGCAGCGGAAATTTCATTGAAAACCCCCACCCTTATGAATGTACTCTGTAAAACTACAACTCCCAGCATGCACTGACAGACTGTGCATGCTGGGAGTTGTAGTTGTGCAACAGCTGGAGGCACACTGGTGGGGAAACACTGACTTAGTGTCTGTTACCTAACTCTGTGTTTCCCCACCAGTGTGTCTCCAGCTGTTGCAAAACTACAACTCCCAGCATTCTCCATCTGTCAGTACATGCTGGGAGTTGTAGTTTTGCAACAGCTGGTGGAACAGGGGTTGGGAAACATGGAGTTAGGTAACAGACCCTAACTCAGTGTTTCCCCACCAGTGTGCCTCCAGCTGTTGCAAAAGTACAACTCCCAGCATGCACTGACAGTTGCAAGGCATGCTGGGAGTTGTAGTTATGAAAAGCTGGAGGGGCATAGTTTGGAGACTACTGTGCAGAAGTCTCCAAACGTTGGCCCTCCAGATGTGGCAAAACTTCAACTTTCAGAATGCCCAGACTGTCAGGCATGCTAGGAGTTGTAGTTTGGCAACATCTGAAGGGCCAGATGTTGCCGAACTACAACTCCCAGCATGCCTGAACAGTCTGGGCATGCTGGGAGTTGTAGTTTTGCAATATCTGGAGCACTACTGTTTGGAGACTACTGTACAGGGGTCTCCCAACTGTGGCGCTTCAGATGTTGCAAAACTATTACTCTCAGCATGCCCAGACTGTCCAGAGCAGGAGAAAATCCCCATAGCAAACATATGCTTCTCTGGACAGTTCCTAAAATGGACAGCAGAGATCAGCAGAGAGCACTGTGGTCAGGACATCAGGAAATGCATTTCTTTTTAGTATACAGCCCCTAAAAAGTAATGGAAGGATAAAAAAATTTTTAATAGAAGTGATTTACAAATCTGTTTAACTTCCTGGCACCAGTTGATTTAAAAAAAAAAGTTTTCCACGGGAGTACCCCTTTAAGTACTAGGGTGCAAGGGCATACCTGTACGCCCTTCGTCCCCGACAGGATAAAGAAAGTACTGAAAAGGATTGGTATGACCGTATGTACTAAACAATGATTACTATACCCAATGTATATATGTATATATATATATATATATATATATATATATATACAGTATATATATACAGTATGTCTCGATGTTGGGATCGCTCAGGTTTCCTTTGTTCTTGTACCCAGGAGGAGTGGGAGGTTAAATTGGTTATGGAAGCCTAGGGTTTCCATGACAACATAGACACGCATAATTCAGGAAACCCCTCAATACACAAACAGTTCACACGGCGAGATCCTCACACACGTCATCAGGGGCACACCTCCTGATATAACCTTCAACGTCCCTTATACAGCACAGTGTATATCATAAAATATCCCCTTATCAACACGTACCTCAACCATTTTGCTGCGCGAATGCTAACCTGCAAAGTTAACCCCTGCTGTACAGAAATAGGTGAGCTTATATCTTAGTCACCTAGTACAGTGGGACACCAAAGGCTCCCACCGCACCAGCATACCGGGCCATCTAACGTTCGGTAAATAACAGCTGACACGCACACCCCCCTTATTCTGATCCTGGCTAAACACCCCCCAACCTCTGCAAACTCTGGGCACTGCTACAACCTCTGAACCAGAAGCACTGATGACTGTAAATGTAATACTGCCACACACTGTACCCCCTGAATATAATACTGCCACACACTGTACCCTAAATATAATACTGCCACACACTGTATCCTCTGAATATAATACTGCCACACACTGTACCCCTGAATATAATACTGCCACACACTGTACCCCTGAATATAATACTGCCACGCACTGGGCCCCTGAATATAATACTGCCACACACTATTCCCCTGCAATATTACTGGCACGTGCTATGCCCTAATGCCGACTAATTGTACCTCTGTGTCTCTAAAAACAATGAATGACGCCACTGTGCCCCCACAATAAATGAAGACCCTCTTCCCACAAAATAAATGATGCCACTGTGCCCCCAGGATTAATAATGTCACTAGCCCCTAGGATTAATGATGCCACTGTACACACAGAATTAATGATGGCACTGTGCCCCCAGAATTAAGGATGCCACTATGCCCCACAAAATTAAGGATGCTTCTGTGCCCACAGAATTAAGAATCCCACTGTGCCTACAGAATTAAGGATGCCACTGTGCCCCACAAAATTAAGGATGCTACTGTACCTACAGAATTAAGAAAGCCACTTTGCCCACAGAATTAAATGAGCCACTTTGCCCCACAAAATTAAGGATGCTACAGTGCCCACAGAATTAAGAATGCCACTGTGCCAACAGAAATAAGGATGCCACTGTGCCCCAGAATTAATGATGCTACTGTGCCCCAAAAATTAATGATGCCGCCTTGCCCCCAGAATTAAGGATGCCACTGTGCCTACAGAATTAAGGACGCCGCTGTGCCCCCAGAATTAAGGATGCCACTGTACCTACAGAATTAAGGACGCCGCTGTGCCCACAGAATTAATGATGCTACTGTGCCCACGGAATTAATGATGCCACATTGTAGTTTTGCAACAGCTGGAGGCACCCTGTTAAGGACACACTGATCTATGTCCTATTATAGTGTTTCCCAACCAGGGTGCCTCCAGCTGTTGCAAAACTACAACTCCCAGCATGCTGAGAGTTGTAGTTTTGCAACAGCTGGAGGCCCCCTGTTAAGGAAACACTGATCTATGTCCTATTTTAGTGTTTCCCAACCAGGGTACCGCCAGCTGTTGCAAAACTACAACTGCCAGCATGCTAGGAGTTGTAGTTTTGCCACAGCTGGAGGCACCCCTGGTGAGAAAAGGGGGGGGGGGTGAGCAGGGATCGTGCTGGGAAGGGGGGAGGGATGATGCTGGAAAAGGTTGGACAGGGATGGTGTGTGTGGGGGGGGGGAGTTTGCGGGACACAGAGTGCCCCCCAGTTTACCTTCCTCAGAAGCCGTTCTGCACTGCTGGGCTCCTGTACTCTCCAAGCAGAGCAGGGGAAACTGCCAATCAGCAGAGGGGGGAAGAGGAGGGTAAGTCCCCTGCAATATCTCTTTCCTGCACAGACCTCTGACCGTCCCTGTCACAGGCTCGCACTGCACTGCAGATTGAGTTTACAAAAGCGGCCTGTGACAGGAATTCCCGCTCCTCCAGCCCCCCCTAAAAAACTTTCAGCGGCCGCTGCATTATGCATGCAAGGTCCTGATACAAGTGTCAAAGTGTCAGGACCTTGTATGCTAGTGTGGGCAGCCAAGCACGGGCCGGCCACTGCCAGCTCACGGGGAGGGCGGCCTACCAGGAATTTTCCCGGTATCCCGGTAGTCCAGTCCAGCCCTGCCCCAAACCATCTCGATTCAGGACCTCGGTTCAGGTCCGGTGACTGTGGAGGCCAGGTAATCTGGTGCAGCACCCCATCACTCTCCTTCTTGGTCAAATAGCCCTTACACAGCCTGGAGCTGGTATCACCTTAAGGAGAACATATGGTGGCAGAATGAGACAGTCTGGAGGAGGCATCAGCATGAGGAGAACATATGGTAGCAGAATGACACAGCCTGGAGGTGGCATCAGCAGCATCAGGAGTCCTGTAAGTGACCCGGTGACTGAGTGGGGCAGTGAGTGGCAATACCAGCCCCCCGATGACGAAGGTTAGTGAAAAAAGGAGAACTTGGCATCAGGCAGATGTGTGGCATCAGGCTGGGGCAGGATCAGAATAGTAGCTGAGGCAGGTAGACAGAAGAAAACGGTCTCTTTTGTAAAAGTGTTAGTGTGCACAAGTAAGTATTGATTATATGCATTACGTAAAACTTTACTTAACAGGAACAAAATGGTACACCACTTAGTAGCTGAGGCAGGTAGACAGAAGAAAACGGTCTCTTTTGTAAAAGTATTAGTGTGCACAAGTAAGTATTGATTATATGCATTACGTAAAACTTTACTTAACAGGAACAAAATGGTACACCACTTAGATGTACGTACATGGTATGCCCTTATGATGGGAAATATAATACGCTCCACTATGCTTAAAACAGTATTTGTCTACAACACCAGTAGGTGTGTACTTTTAGCTGGCCTTTTACAGTAACTAGGCCCTTAGGACTATAACAGGAACAAAATGGTACACCACATAGATGTACGTACGTGGCATGCACTTATGAGGGGAGTACAATATGCTCCACTATGCTTAAAACAGTATTTGTCTACAACACCAGCTGGTGTGGCTGGTCTTCCACAGTAACTAGGCCCTTAAGACTTTAACAGGAACAAAATGGTAAACCACCTATGTTCGCACAGGTTACACTTAAAAGAGGACAATACGCTCCAATACGCAACCTGTATTAGACACTAATAGAAGGTGATTATGGCTTTCAGTGCTCTGCTCACCCTAACTGGCTGGCTACTATTAGCTTTTCAGTTGTTGCTGAAAGCACACAGTCGCTGTGTACTACACCCAAAATTGTACTTTCTCTCTTAATCTCTCTCCCTTCCCTATCAGTGCTGTAAAAATGCTTTTCTGTACAACACTCACTGCTCACTGTCCCTCTTTCTCTCTGCTAAAAAAAGCCTGAAGTGACTGGCCACAAGATGGATGCCAATTATATAGGGCTGTGACATCACAGGGGCGGCTGGCTGCTGATAGGCTGCATGCTGCATGTGATTCAGGGTCATCACGCCTTGCCTTCCCACCTTCCCAGCGTTTCTTGCCCCATGTCCTGACATGTGGAACCGCCATCTTAGATGCCCTGGAGCCTGGACCCCACTAAATAGAGTTTAATGAAACAACTCGCATGATCGAATTTCGGTGATATTCGGATTCCTTGCAAAGCTTTCCTGAAATTCGTAACTAATTCGGATTAGTCAGATTCGATTCGCTCATCCCTAATATTCATCTTCAGCGACTTCACATGCTAGTGAATGAGAGCTCCGCTCTGTAGTGAGAGTGCATGTGCCGGCAGAATATATACAGCTCTCATGTTGTAATGATTTGAGAGCTGTGCTTGCTACAGAGTGGAGCGCTCACATGAACATCGAAGATGAATATATTAATTGAGGGGTGGGTGTGTAAGGAGACATGCAGGGGGGCCAGCCAGCGGCGCCCCGTCACCTGCGTGCTATTGACTGAATATAGCCAAGGATATTCTGGAGCCGAAATCCAAGGGACAACTGGGGCGATTTTTGTAAGTGAACCCTTGTTGGACTCCTGGTCACCCATACTATAACCCAGTGTATTGGGTTTTGTGTGGGTGATAAGGCTGACAGTTTTACTCCACTGGCCAGCGTTCGGAACATTTAATGCTGTGTGCGCGCTGCGGGGGTTGCCCCCCCCCCCCCCCGTCATGTCATCACACTATGCCCCCTCAATGCAAGCCTATGGGAGGGGGCGTGGCAGCCACCACACCCCCTCCCATAGACTTGCATTGAGGGGGCATGGCGTGGTTTTTTGGTGAATTTTGACAATTAAGAGAAAAGACAATGGAACTATAGAAAATATATAGTTTTTACAGTGCCAATAATTGTTAGAGATATTTCTTAATGTATGTACAAAGTGCATAACATCAATCATGCAACATGACAGAACTAAATACAGCATTACTTGATCATTGCTGTAACAAGTGTACCCTGTGTGTAGCGCAGTGGTAATGCCAGCCAGTGGTTTGGAACAACTCCATGGGATGTGATGTAAAATGGTGCCATCAGCCGCAAGGCAGGAAACTCTTTGTTGTGAAGCATTGAATAAAAGAACATTATGTACTTTTACTGTTCCTATATACAGAATAAATTAAAGCTGTCCTATCTTGAAGTAGCAGAAAACAAATGTAACATTACATAAATACATAAAAAGATGCCAAAAACAATGTTGATAGGCAACTGGAACAAAAGGAAAAAGCGTGCTACCTGGATTTGCACACCATATAAATGAGTGAAAACACAATATAATTGAGTAGAAGCTGTGCTACTATAACATTGCTCCAAAGCACAGATTATAAATGTGCCATTTACTGTAAGGGGGAATCACATAATTTAATTTTACTATTTCATTCTATTAAATTTCTTCAAAGATTTCCACATCTTTACCAAAACATGGAATACTTCTTCTATTCATTATAGATATTTAGTTTAAAAGCAAACCAAAATGTACTTTTCAATACTCGGTCTAGTTTTTTCCCATCGACAACAGTTTGGGTTGCTGGTAGCTCCACTGTCATGTCGGTTCTACCCCTTGCTCACATTGGCTAGAACAACCTGCACAGTTTTGAGATCATTTGGGTGTTTGTTCGTGCTGGATTGTCATCGGTCAAAAACACACGTCTGACCTTCAACTATCATCTTCTCTGTCTACTGATGTCACCTTTCACTGTACAGTCTGTACTCTGTGTTTCACTGCTGGAAAGTGATCTGTACAGAACAGAAATTCTCAGCTGTTTATTAGGCTATTTATCAGGTAAAATGGAAAATGAAAATAAAATATATCAAAAATTCTTAAAGGAAAACTGTCACATATTTTCTCCTGCACTATCCACAGTACTGGTAGATAGTGCGAGAGACGCTGATTAAAACGAGCCCTACCTTATCCGGATCCGCCAGGCCGTTCGCCCGCAATTGTGGTTTTATTCTATGTGTATATCTTGCTGTAACTGGCACAGGCGGGGCTTCTGCACTGACGTCAGCGCCGCTTATGAATATTCATCTCCCCTCACTCCAGTTAGGAGCGGCGAAGAAAGGGAGAACTGGGGGGAGGGGGATGAATATTCATAAGCGGCGCTGACATCAGTGCCAGTTAACCTCCAGAAGCCCCGCCCGTGCCAGTTACAGCAAGATATACACATAGAATAAAACTACAATTGCGGGCGAACGGCCGAGCGGATCCGGGTAAGGTAGGGCTCGTTATAATCAGTGTCTCCCGCACTATCCACCAGTACTGTGGATAGTGCAGGAGAAAATATCCGACAGTTTTCCTTTAATAAAAAGTTTAACATAAAAACTTGATTTTAATAATAGGTCATTTTCTGATGACACATTGCCTTTAAGGCTGCAACTGGTCAAAGAAAGTGAGGTGCAGAATTGAAGGGATCTCACTGTTCTTCACTGGGGATTGTGCAAGGAGTTACCAGTTGGATCCCCGGGTTACAGCCCTTAGAGTAGCCACTAGTGGTCAGCAGGACACGGGAGTGAATACGGAACTGAAGAGGAATCAGACAGGGCATGGGTCAGGATCAGAAGAACAACCATAAGAGAAAATCCAAATGGAGCAAGCAAAGGCAAAGTTAAGGGGGTTATCCAGCAATAGAAAAACAGAGCAATGTTCTGAAGGCTGTGTGTTGTATTACAACTTGGCTCCATTCATTTCAATGGAACTGAGCTGCAAAACCACATTCAACCTGCAGACAAATGTGGTGCAGTTTACTGAAAAAAATCAGCTCTGCTGGATAACCATGTTAAAGATCAAGCCAGGAAATATATGGATGACAACCCAAAGAGTAAGGTAAAATCCAAGAGAGAGCAGGATCAAAACACAGGCAGTCAATGCTGGATATAGGAGGATAGAGTAAGTGACTAAAGCAACTGATAGTCAGGACTAAGAGGCCTTTGCCTGTTTATATAACCACACAGAATTGCTGTACATCCACTTGCCATGTCAACATGCAGCACATGCTGGGAAATTAGGGGAAGCAGCGCTGGAGCAAAGAGAAGTATCTAACAAACTGTAACTAACACAAGACTGGTGTACTGGCCTGCAGCTTGTGTAGTGCAGCACTGTGTGGAGAACCAGTAAAGCCTAATTGATATGGTGAATTTACTTCCTCCCTGAGTCTGCTGTGCTGCGCTGGGTCTCTTCATTTAATCACTGCAGGCTGCACTGTAACCTCTTCTCTCTGAGTCTAATAGACAGGACAGGAGTGAGCACAGATGAGTGCTAGTCCCACCCACCCTTCCTGGACTTTGTCCCTGCCTGTGCTTCAGCTGGGACAAAGATGATGCTGCCGCTGGACAGGATTATGTTCTGGATGGTATAGGTAAGGAAATACAATTTTCTTATGAAAGATATTAAAAAAGTTTAATGTTTTACCAAGATGCAGAACATATAAAAAAAAAAAATTATCTGACAGTACCCATTTTAAGGTTTTTATTTTTCAATTACAATAAAACAAAGTTACTGTATACAAAATAATGCCACCAATAAGAAACACAGCAGTGGAGATCAAAGATGGTGCTTATATATTCAGACAATGATCCAATAAGAAGGGAAAGAAACACTGATTACACTAAAGCAATGCAATATCGTAGCATAAATGATTGTGAAGTTCCCATCTGACTCTGGACCAAGAATTTCATAAAACACTGGAATGGTTGGGAGTGGGCCCACTATTTCTAACCCCTCCAGTACAGGTGTTGTGTAAGGTCCTGGTTGAACTCAGGAAAAGCTGTTGGGCTTCTTAAGGGATTATATGGAGTCTGTAACTGGTGAAGTCTGGGTCAGAGAAAAAAAAAGCCACGTGAGCCTGGTGTAAGAAGTCTGAGCATTTGCTGTACACAATGTCATACTGGAGTATGGATTCTTGGGGCCCACTAAGTATACCATGACCAATATTAATACTAATATACAAGGGACAAATAATACCGCCACATCCTGACCACATGTTACTACCACATAATGCCTGAATAATACCCTGATACTGAAAGAAGCCCTATGGGAAATTTGTTTTACTTATATACTGCAGAATAGGCTATTATTGGAAAATAATTCATAGGGTCTTGTGTATGCTTTGTGCTTACCTATTTTGACTGATGAGGCAGGCATGGGTTTTCATCCATGTTTGTTTCTGATTCAGAGCAGAAACATGTGTCATGCTGCCTATATTTCCCATGAATCCTCTGGCTGTGCAAAGAGAATGGGGAGTGCAATTCACCTAATGAGACCAACTTATCGATCTTGTTAAACTCCGGCAAATAGAACCCTAAACAGCTGAGACACATTAGTGGGTTGGGGTCAGTTCACATCAAGTGCAGTTTTGATGCATTTTCTTATTCAAAGTCCATTTTACAGAAATAATGACATCAGGCAAAAGTAATATTTACCTTTTATCACAACTGAGGTATTTTATGAAGATTTGAAGTCAGTGGCGTTGCTAGAGTTGGTGTCACCCGGTGCGGAAGAAAATGGTGTCACCCCCATACGTACCCCCTCCCCCCAGTAAGTTTTTAGCCTGTTGTGACAGACACCACTGTTGTAGCGCATTGTGAGAAATTCCAGTATAATAATCAGATATACCAGTTGCCACAGAATAGGAAAGTGTTAAAGAAGTTTTCACCATTGAAATATACAGCTCCCAGAATTACTTAAAGGGGTACTCCACTGGAAAACATTTACTTTTATATCAACTGGTGCCAGAAAGTTAAACAGATTTTTAAATTACTTCTATTTAAAATCTTAATACTTACAGTACTTATAAGCTGGTGTATGCTCCACAGGAAGTTGTGTAGTTCTTTCCAATCTGACCACAGTGCTATTTGCTGACACCTCTGTCCATGTCAGGAACTGTCCATGTCAGGAACTGTCCAGAGGTGTCAGCACAGAGCACTGTGGTCAGACAGAAAAGAAATTAAAAAAGAAAATAACTTCCTGTGAATCGCTTATACAGCAGCTAATAAGTACTGGAAGGATTAAGATTTTTAAATAGATGTAATTTACAAATCTGTTTAACTTTGTAGCACCAGCTGATTAAAAAAAATGTTTTCCAGTAGAGTACCCCTTTGAGCAGTGGTGAGGTTATGCTGGGAGTTGTAGTTTCACTGACCTAACTGTAGAACTGACAAGTGACTACAGCTCTGATAGGACATAGAGAGGAGAATATACAATGATATCAGTGATTATAGGTGACGTCTTCTCTATAGTGAGGAGAATACACAAGGATATCAGTGACTACAGGTGACGTCTTCTCTATAGAGAGGAGAATGTACAATGATATCAGTGACTACAGGTGACGTCTTCTCTATAGTGAGGAGAATACACAATGATATCAGTGACTACAGGTGATGTCTTCTCTATAGTGAGGAGAATACACAATGATATCAGTGACTACAGGTGATGTCTTCTCTATAGAGAGGAGAATGTACAATGATATCAGTGACTACAGGTGACGTCTTCTCTATAGAGAGGAGAATGTACAATGATATCAGTGACGTCTTCTCTATAGTGAGGGGAATACACAATGATATCAGTGATTACAGGTGACGTCTTCTCTATAGTCTTCCCTTATCTAATTCAGATGGTACATACCGCCAGGACTTGTTCCAGCTAAAACTTCTCTGCAGAATGTGACGCCCAGACGTCTCCTCACTATGTCAGCGCATTCTCATCCTCTATATGAAAACAATTATTATTATAAACCTGACAGACACTGTATCCTCTAAATATAATACTACTATACACTATACTCTTTGATTATAAACCTTCCATACACCCTACCCACTGAATATAATACTACCACACACTGTACATTCTGAATATAATACCAACACATACTGTACCCTCTGAATATAAATCTGCCACATATTGTACCCACTGAATATAATACTACCACATACTGTACCCTCTGAATATAATACTACCACATACTGTACCCTCTGAATATAATACTACCACAAACTGCGCCCTCTGAATATAATACTACCACAAACTGCGCCCTCTGAATATAAATCTGCCACATACTGTACCCTCTGAATATAAATCTGCCACATACTGTACCCCTGAATATAATACCGCCACATACTGTACCCTCTGAATATAATACTTAGAGATGAGCGAACTTACAGTAAATTCAACTCATCACAAACTTCTCTGCTCGGCAGTTGATGTCTTTTCCTGCATAAATTAGTTCAGCTTTCAGGTGCTCATGTGGGTTGGAAAAGGTGGATACAGTCCTAGAAGACTCTTTCCTAGGAATGTATCCACCTTTTTCAGCCCACCGGAGCACCTGAAAGCTGAACTAATTTACGCAGGATAAGTCATCAACTGCCAAGCCGAGAAGTTCGTGACGAATCGAATTTACTGTAAGTTCACTCATCTCTAATAATACTACCACAAACTGCGCCCTCTGAATATAATACTACAACCCACTGTGCCCTCTGAATATAACACTACCACAAACTGTACCCTCTGAATATAACGTTGCCATACAGTGCACCCTCTGAATATAATACCACAACCGCAGTAACACCCCTCAACATCCGTTAGCTGATGCTATTACCACGAGAGGGGGGTATTGGTGGTGTTGCTAGTGGATGATGGGGGTGCTACTACTGGGGGGGGTGTTGCTGGAGGATGATGAGGGTGCTACTGGCCATCCCCCCCTGGCAGTATCACCCCCATCATCCATTCGCAGGATCATCCTCCTGGCAGGAGCACCTCCATCATCCACCATCAGGATCTGCTGATGGAGGTGCTGCTGTGGGGGGGGGGGTGTTGCTGGTGGATGATGAGGGTGCTACTGCCAGGGGGGAGCATTAGGTAGGCAGCAGTGCCCCCACATTAGGTAGGT
This sequence comes from Hyla sarda, assembly GCF_029499605.1. Taxonomy (NCBI): domain Eukaryota; kingdom Metazoa; phylum Chordata; class Amphibia; order Anura; family Hylidae; genus Hyla; species Hyla sarda. Next base: position 43,291,254 of record NC_079197.1, on the reverse strand, counting down.
CGCAGTTTCCCCACATTAGGCAGCATAGATTCCCCACATTTGGTACCAGTTCCCCCACATTAGGTATGTACCAGTTTCCCCACATTAGGTACCAATTTCCCCACATCAGGTAGCACAGATTCCCCACATAAGGTAGCGCAGATTCCCCACATTATGTAGCAATTTCCCCACATAAGGTAGCACAGATTCCCCATATTAGGTAGCATAGACTCCCCACATTAGGTAGCATAGACTCCGCACATCTGGTAGTAGTTTCCCCACATTAGGCCGCAGGTTCCCTTGCAGGTTCCCCACAATGGGTCAAAGTCTCCCCACAATAGATCGCTGGTTATACACCCCCCCCCCCCCCCACACACACACACACACACACAAAAAACACATACAACACAGAGACAAACACACACACACACAGTCACACACACAGTCTCACACACACAAGCATAGATAGAGACATACAGACAGAGAGACAGACATACACACTCACCCATCCAGCGCAGCGATCCTTCTCATCGGGCGCCGTGCGAGTGACGTAACTCACGTCCTCCTGCGCGGCCATGCGGTGTGACGTCAGGCCGGCGCAGACGTGGGAGCGGAGGACGGGCACAGTGCTGGTGAAGGTGAGGGGGTGTGTGATGACGGACGGGCGCACAGTGAAGGTGAAAGAGGGGGGGTTGCTGGCGGACGGGCGCACCGCACACACAGCGCAGGGGGGGGGGTGCTGACGGATGGGAGGCCGGTCGGGCACAGATGGGGGGGGGGGTGTGTCTGTGTAGCTGGGGAGGGGGGTGCTGCGGAGCGTCTTGGTGTCACCCCATTAGTGGCACCCGGGTCGCAACGCCACTGTTTGAAGTCACTAGGCTACATTTGTACTGGTTGTGGATTCTCATTTCATTTCTAACAATAGGGATAGCAGAGAATCCAGGCGCGTGGTGTTCTGGAACCCAAAAACCACACTGGCATCACGAACACTAGGGGTTAATACCATCCAGCCTCCAGGGTTAACACCATCTGATCCCACCACTCACACTGCTACACCCATGGTCCCGCCATTACACCGGTGGTCCACCACAATTTTGGCGTCACAAACTGGATTGTGGACCACTGGTGTAATGGCGGGACCATGAGTGTAGCAGTATGAATGGTGGGATGAGTTGGTATTAACCCCTAGTGTTCGTGATGCCAGTGTAGTTTTCGGGTTCCGGAACGCCACATGCCCGGTTTCTACGCTATCCCAGTAGCTAGTAGTGAAATGAGATTCCACAACCAGTTATGGTCAAACGGAGGCTTTACTGAGTATAAGACAGATGGAATTATCTTCACAGCTAAGGCCAGATTTCCTAGAGAGGTGGCCAGGACCCAGAGGACATCGCAGCTTGCTGGACCAATATACTTGTAGTTAAGTAGACTTGAAATTAGGCTTGACTTGACTATGTACAGGATTTGACTAGTTTCAGTGACAGCAGACATAGACTTGAGACTTACTGGTATGACTGTAGCTTTTAGGGTCTTCCAGATGCTGATCACTTGCACTGAGATCTCTGGTGGTTGCTGTCACAGCAAAGACAGATGGAAGAGAGTGAATTGTAATGGCTGCCCCTTTATATAATGGGGGGCTGGACTAAAGCCCATTGGTCAAGCTGCGGGTCATAGGTTAAGCTGGTGCTCTCTGGGAGAACATGTGACAACAAATCATGTGACTGCATAACATAACATGTGACAGCTTACACAGGTCACTGAGACCTCCCACAGGTCCTCTATACTACCTATACATAGTGATCCTGTCTAGGCATTAAAGTGACACACACACCTTTATAAAACCAACAGGGGGAGACCTTGCAGGGGAGCCCCCAGGTCACAATCTGACAGGGCCTAAGGGTAGTACAGGACCATGTCTTGTACTGGGACATCGCATAACACACCTTTTGTATTACATGTGATGCAATCTTCAATCTACCATTTAAAATTATTTGACTGGGAGTGCACTTCTAGATTCTTTTCTCTGGTCTGTGGTGGACTGACAATTGTTGCAAGATCCACAATGGAAAAAACCTTTTGAATTAATCCATGATTGTGTGATATTGGATTTGACAGGGGGCTTGACTGACGGAGCTATTGTGTTTCCTAAATTTGGTGCTTTTGTGTACACAATCGGTGGATGACTTGGCAGGGCTTCACCTATTACTGTATCCTGTCTTACCACACCCCAGTATTTATTAATAATCTGCTCTACTTTATTATGTGAGTTGTTGAAAGGCAAAATTATCTTATGGTCAGGTACGGAATTTTGTGTATTTATTTCTCTGGGAGTGAAAAAAGTTGTTCTGTCTAGTAATTTAACTTTTTCCGGTGACTTATATCATGGTATAACCTTTATTTTGGAACTGTCTAGTTAATACCTGGATAACCTTTATTTTGGAACTGTCTAGTTAATGCCTCCTTCAATTTAATATTATCTGTACAATTACGTTTTAGCTGGCGATACTGTCCGGTAGGGACATTGAACAGCCAGCGTGGCAGATAACAGCTTTCAAAATTGATATAACTGTTCTTGGCTGTTGGTTTTGTAAAAGTGCTACACATCAAATGATGGCACCCCTGAAATTGTTCTAGAAAATGAAGTATTTCCACAGAAAAGGATTGCAGTAACTCATGTTTCGCTATACACATGTTTATTCCCTTTGTGTGTATTGGAACTAAACCAAAAAAGGGAGGGAAAAAAGCAAATTGGACATATTGGCACCCTTTCAAAATTGTGGAAAAATAAGATTATTTCAAGCATGTGATGCTCCTTTAAACTCACCTGGGGCAAGTAACAGGTGTAGGCAATATAAAAATCACACCTGAAAGCAGATACAAAAGGAGAGAAGTTCACTTAGTCTTTGCATTGTGTGTCTGTGTGTGCACCACTAAGCATGGACAACAGAAAGAGGAGAAGAGAACTGTCTGAGGACTTGAGAACCAAGATTGTGGGAAAGTATCAACAATCTTAAGGTTACAAGTCCATCTCCAGAGATCTAGATTTGCCTTTGTCCACAGTGCGCAACATTATCAAGAAGTTTGCAACCCATGGCACTGTAGCTAATCTCCTTGGGCGTGGACGGAAGAGAAAAATTGATGAAAGGTGTCAACGCAGGATAGTCCGGATGGTGGATAAGCAGCCCCAAACAAGTTCCAAAGATATTCAAGCTGTCCTGCAGGCTCAGGGAGCATCAGTGTCAGGGCGAACTATCCGTCAACATTTAAATATAATGAAACGCTATGGCAGGAGACCCAGGGGGACCCCACTGCTGACACAGAGACATAAAAAAGCAAGACTACTTTTTGCTAAATGAAGTTGAGTAAGCCAAAATCGTTCTGGGAAAATGTCTTGTGGACAGATGAGACCAAGATATAGTTATTTGGTAAAGTACATCATTCTACTGTTTACCGAAAACGGAATGAGCCCTACAAAGAAAAGAACACAGTACTTACAGTGAAATATGGTGGAGGTTCAATTATGTTTTGGGGTTGTTTCGCTGCCTCTGGCACTGGGTACCTTGAATGTGTGCAAGGTATCATGAAATCTGAGGATTACCAATGGATTTTGGGTCGCACTGTGAGTCCAGTGTCAGAAAGCTGGGTGTGCGTCCGATATCTTCCAGCAGGAAAATGACCCCAAACATACATCAAAAAGCACCCAGAAATGGATGGCAACAAAGCTCTGGAGAGTTCTGAAGTGGCCAACAATGAGTCCAGATCTAAATCCCATTGAACACCTGTGGAGAGATCTTAAAATTGCTGTTGGGAAAAGGCGCCTTCCAATAAGAGAGACCTGGAGCAGTTTGCAAAGGAAGAGTGGTCCAACATTCCGGCTGAGAGGTGTAAGAAGCTTATTGACGGTTATAGGAAGCGACTGATTTCAGTTATTTTTTCCAAAGGGTGTGCAACCAAATATTAAGTTAAGGGTGCCAATAATTTTGTCCAGCCCATTTTTGGAGTATGGTGTGACATTATGTTCAGTTTGCTTTTTTCCCCTCCCTTTTTTGGTTAAGTACCTATACACACAAAAGGGAATAAACATGTGTATAGCAAAACATGTATTACTGCAATCCTTTTCTGTGAGAAATACTTCATTTTCTTGAAAATTTAAGGAGTGTAAACATTTACGGTCATGACTGTATCTCCATTCAAGAGAACATGTTAATCCCTTCCATTTGTTAGATATAACTGTCACCTAATGAGAAACAAATGTGGACCTGCTATTTAAACAGAGCACGTCTACTGATCCAACATGCACACTTTTATCCTTTTTATCTACTGAAGAAGGGGTCGTTTAACCATTCTGAGTATCCTGAAAGGCGTCTAGTTCAGAGTCCATCTGAATACAGCACTAGATGCACCATTACCTTCCTTGGGAGATTCACACCCGTTCATGATCGGCATTTTAAACAGGTGCAGTGGAAGGTCGTTCCAGCTCCCTGATGTCACCCGCCAGGAGATATGCCGCACGAGAATATCACACTCCTGCCGGAGTGGTGGCTTAGATGGCGGTGTCGGGATCCAACAAACACGGCATCGCAAACAGCGCTCATCGTCAGTCAAATCTCTGAGAGATCACCCAGTGCTCACGCAAACATTACAAGCCAGCTTGAGGTGACAGCCGCAGGAATCCACTCAGGTCCGTCGCAGCACAGGACCAGCGACAACACACTGGTGAGACCCCCACTATACCTAAGAATACTGATGTAAGGAAATACAACCAAAGTGCCGGACTATCAGTTACCGGTCCATTAGAATGCTTTCACTGTTTGTGAACAATTATAAGATCTAACATTTCCCAATACAGTAACGGTGCTGTCATCTAGTGATTTCATATCTCCACCACTAGGGCCAAGTGGTGGTAAATACTATTAGTGTTTTTTATTATATATATGTGTGTGTGTAAAATGTATACATTATATTTCATGTAAGAAATATTCTGTGAAATTGAAGAACACTCTGTCTATTATATATTTCCAACATTATGCACCATATTGTATGGTGGTGTCTTTCAGGTGTGGTTATTATTTTATTCTACATGTGAATATAACCTTATACTACTGGGCTTTTTTTTTTCTTTTTACAGCTGGCGCAGCTGTCAATGGGAGACATGAAGAGAAATCTCTGCTTGCGAAAGAGATTTCACAGCGGAAGAGGGAAAACTGAATGACTGATCAGAGAAGACATCGCCTTTATACACTTGGTATCTAGCACTATATAGTCACTCTCTGGCTATATGTTCAGAGAGTGACTATATAGTCACTCTCTGGCTATATGTTCAGACGGTGGAATTTCCGTGCCGAAATCCCGCTCAAATTTACTGACCATAGACTCTAATGGGATTCCGGTGTGCCATTCACACAGCAGAATTTTTTGCAGTGGCAATTCTGTGGAGGAAATTTTATTTTGTGGAATTCCGCAACGGAATCACATTGAATTCTGTGTTTTGAGAACACAGAATTCTGCTGAATTTTGCAATTCCGCAATTCCGTTCCTGACCTTACCTTTGGGTGAGATCAGGGGTGGACTGACCGGCCGGTCTGTTAAGACGTGGTCCAAGGGCCTGCCCGGTTAAAGGGCCCGCCACTGCTGCTACTGAGGATCCAGGACACTTGTGCCTATACATAATGTGGGGGAGCTCTGCTGCCTATACCTAATGTGGGGGAACTCTGCTGCCTATATTACTTTGGGGGAACTCTGCTGCCTATACCTACTATGGGGGAATTCTGCTGCCTATACATACTGTGGGGGAACTCTGCTGCCTATACTAACTTTGGCGGAACTCTGCTGCCTATACCTAATGTGGGAGAACTTTGCTGCCTATATCTACTGTGGGGGAACGCTGCTGCCTATACCTAATGTGGGGGAACTGCTGCCTACCATATCTGGGAGACTTCTGCTGCCTCGCTAATGTGGGAGGACTATCTACTATGTTCCTGTCTAGCTAATATGGGGACAAACTACAAAGCTAATAGGGGGACTACCTACTACTTACATAGGGAGTTTTCATATCTGAAAGGTAGGTATTACCACAGGTAGGTAATATCTGGGGGACATTACCTACCTGGGAGCATGCCCTACTAGGGGCCACAACCTCCTGGGGACACTACCAACCTGGGTGCATTACCTACCTTTATTTTCCATAGGCAACACCTTATTTTCTGTCTGCTAACACAAAATACTCTGATAGTGCTCCTCCCAAGACTAGACTTTGGATCAGTCACTGGGTGGAGGGGGTTGCTGGCTACTACTTAGTAACTACCTGGCTACCTAACTTTATACATGGATGCCTAACTACTTACTTATATGCCTGGCTATCTCGCAGGGGACCCTAGCATTTTTTGGTCTGGGGGCTCTGAGTGTTGTCAGTCCACCCTTGGGAAAGATACAAACTCCCCAGTCCCTTTTCTGTTGCATCCTGACATATATCCCCTCCATCTTCTCCATATTGGAGGGATGGGCACTTTTACAAAAAAGCAATGCACAACATAACCTTGTGGCTTACTCAGTTTATTGGTCATTAAAAAATGTAACTTCTGTAATGGCAACAACCACTTGGTGACATGTATGTTCACACTGCGGACCTGCCCCCAAGCCTTTATCAGAGGCATCTGTTGACCAATAATTATTTTCCAAAATAGGGGGTTGTTAACACGGGCTGTTGGCATAGAGTAGACTATAGGCTTTAGAAAGCCTTCTCTGCCTCTGGGGACCATGGGGGGAGACTTAACAAAACCTGCCTAGAGGAAAAATTTAACCAGTTGCCCATAGCATCCAATTAAATTGCTTCTTTATTTTTCAGAGGCCTTTTAAAAACTTAAACAAGAGATCTGAATGGTTGCTCTGGGTAACTGGTCAACCTTTCCTCTGCACGGGTTTTCATGAATTTCCCCCCAGTTGGTCTACAGAGCTCAAATGCAGTAGTGATGGAATTTGCCAGTAGCCATTTGTAAGATGAAATGTTGATTTATACCTTGCATTACCTAACAGCTTATCTACCCTGGTCACATTCTGAAGTCATTACAAAACCAGAAGGGCAATGCGTCCACTCGCTTTAAGACTCTTCATTTCCTAGTCAAGCATACATTTTACCTCAAATGATACCTGTTACGCCTAGCGCTCCGGGCCCCCGCTCCTCCCCGGAGCGCTCACGGCGTCTTTCTCCCTGCAGCTCCCCGGTCAGTCCCGCTGACCGGGAGCGCTGCTCTGTCATGGCCGTTGGGGATGCGATTCGCACAGCGGGACGCGCCCGCTCGCGAATCGCATCCCAGGTCACTTACCCGTTCCCGTCCCCTGCTGTCATGTGCTGGCGCGCGCGGCTCCGCTCTCTAGGGCGCGCGCGCGCCGGCTCCCTGAGACTTAAAGGGCCAGTGCACCAATGATTGGTGCCTGGCCCAATTAGCTTAATTGGCTCCCACCTACTCCCTGGCTATATCTGGTCTCCTCCCTTGCACTCCCTTGTCGGATCTTGTTGCCCTTGTGCCTAGTGAAAGCGTTTTGTGTGTTTAAAGCCTGTGTACCAGAACTTCTGCTATCTCCCCTGACTACGAACCTTGCCGCCTGCCCCCGACCTTCTGCTACGTCCGACTTTGCTTCTGCCTACTCCCTTGTACCTCGCCTATCTTCAGCAGTCAGAGAGGTGAGCCGTTGCTAGTGGATACGACCTGGTCACTACCGCCGCAGCAAGACCATCCCGCTTTGCGGCGGGCTCTGGTGAAAACCTGTAGTGGCTTAGAACCGGTCCACTAGCGCGGTCCTCGCCATCCCTCTCTGGCACAGAGGATCCACTACCTGCCAGCCGGCATCGTGACAGTAGATCCGGCCATGGATCCCGCTGACGTCCCTCTGCCTTATATCTCTGATATCACCACGGTGGTCGCCCAGCAATCCCGACAGATCGCCCATCTAACCCACCAGCTGTCGGAAGTATTCACCATTGTGCAGCAACTTCAGTCGCAACTTCAGCAGCAATCATCTCCTCCGCCAGCTCCTGCACCCCTTCCGCAGCGAGTGGCCACTCCTAGCCTCCGCCTGTCCTTGCCGGACAAATTTAATGGGGACTCTAAGTTTTGCCATGGCTTTCTTTCGCAATGTTCTCTGCACTTGGAGATGATGTCGGACCAGTTTCCTACTGAAAGGTCTAAGGTGGCTTTCGTAGTCAGCCTTCTGTCTGGAAAAGCTCTGTCATGGGCCACACCGCTCTGGGACCGCAATGACCCCGTCACTGCCTCTGTACACTCCTTCTTCTCGGAAATTCGAAGTGTCTTTGAGGAACCTGCCCGAGCCTCTTCTGCTGAGACTGCCCTGCTGAACCTGGTCCAGGGTAATTCCTCCGTTGGCGAGTACGCCATACAATTCCGTACTCTTGCTTCTGAACTATCCTGGAATAATGAGGCTCTCTGCGCGACCTTTAAAAAAGGCCTATCCAGCAACATTAAAGATGTTCTGGCCGCACGAGAGACTCCTGCTAACCTGCATGAACTCATTCATCTAGCCACTCGCATTGACATGCGTTTTTCTGAGAGGCATCAAGAGCTCCGCCAGGAAAAAGACTTAGATCTCTGGACACCTCTCCCACAGTCTCCACTGCAATCTGCGCCTAGGCCTCCCGCCGAGGAGGCCATGCAAGTGGATCGGTCTCGCCTGACCCTGGAAGAGAGGAATCGCCGTAAGGAAGAGAATCTTTGTCTGTACTGTGCCAGTACTGAACATTTTTTGGTGGATTGCCCAATCCGTCCTCCACATCTGGGAAACGCACGCTCGCACCCAGCTCTCGTGGGTGTGGCGTCTCTTGATGCTAAGTCGGCTTCTCCACGTCTCACGGTGCCTGTTCGGATTTCTACTTCAGCCAGCTCTCTCCTCTCAGCCGTGGCCTGCCTGGACTCTGGAGCTTCTGGGAATTTTATTCGGGAGTCCTTAGTGAATAAATTCCGCATTCCGGTGACCCGTCTTGTCAAGCCACTCCACATTTCCGCGGTCAACGGAGCCAGGTTGGATTGCACCGTGCGTTACCGCACGGAGCCCCTCCTAATGTGCATCGGACCTCATCACGAGGAAATTGTATTTTTTGTCCTTCCTAATTGCACTTCTGAAGTTCTCCTTGGACTACCCTGGCTTCAACACCATTCCCCAACCCTGGATTGGTCCACTGGGGAGATCAAGAGTTGGGGTCCCTCTTGTTCCAAGGACTGCCTTCAACCGGTTCCCAGTACTCCCTGCCGTGACCCTGTGGTTCCCCCTGTATCCGGTCCCCCTAAGGTCATTAAGGACTCTGCCTGCCACAGGAAATGCCTCTCCCCCCCTCCCAGTCCCATCAGGCAAGCCTCTGTGTCCCCTCATGGCCCTCGTCCTGGTGTCACACTGCCCCGTGCCAGGTCTCGCCCTCTGCCCTCTCTCCCCATTCCTACTCCTGCTGTTCTGCCTGCCGTTGAGGAATCCCTCCATCCTTTCCCGGTGTCCTCATCCCAGGGGAGGCAGTTACCGGACAAAGAGAAGGGGAGACCTAAGGGGGGGGTACTGTTACGCCTAGCGCTCCGGGCCCCCGCTCCTCCCCGGAGCGCTCACGGCGTCTTTCTCCCTGCAGCTCCCCGGTCAGTCCCGCTGACCGGGAGCGCTGCTCTGTCATGGCCGTTGGGGATGCGATTCGCACAGCGGGACGCGCCCGCTCGCGAATCGCATCCCAGGTCACTTACCCGTTCCCGTCCCCTGCTGTCATGTGCTGGCGCGCGCGGCTCCGCTCTCTAGGGCGCGCGCGCGCCGGCTCCCTGAGACTTAAAGGGCCAGTGCACCAATGATTGGTGCCTGGCCCAATTAGCTTAATTGGCTCCCACCTGCTCCCTGGCTATATCTGGTCTCCTCCCTTGCACTCCCTTGCCGGATCTTGTTGCCCTTGTGCCTAGTGAAAGCGTTTTGTGTGTTTAAAGCCTGTGTACCAGAACTTCTGCTATCTCCCCTGACTACGAACCTTGCCGCCTGCCCCCGACCTTCTGCTACGTCCGACTTTGCTTCTGCCTACTCCCTTGTACCTCGCCTATCTTCAGCAGTCAGAGAGGTGAGCCGTTGCTAGTGGATACGACCTGGTCACTACCGCCGCAGCAAGACCATCCCGCTTTGCGGCGGGCTCTGGTGAAAACCTGTAGTGGCTTAGAACCGGTCCACTAGCGCGGTCCTCGCCATCCCTCTCTGGCACAGAGGATCCACTACCTGCCAGCCGGCATCGTGACAATACCGCTTTCCTACATTCCTCTGAAATTTTACTTAAAGCGTTACTGTCATTAAAAACAACTTTTAACATGTCAATCACACATATTAAAAGTTGTTGATCGCACCAGGCCCTCCAGAGACGCACTGCAATCCTGAGTAATTAGCCAGGGAAGAAAGACCCGGTGCGATCAACAACTTTCAACATGTCTGATCCACATGTCAGAGGTTGGTTTTAATGACAGCAACTTTTTGGGGGTTCTGGGCTCAAAGTTTTCCTTTGGTTCTGTTTTTATATGATGTTTAATAAGGTGTGTACACCCTGCTGGGTCAGGAAATGTATGTAAGTTTTCTTTATAAATAAGCAAACTATCCAAAATGGTCAAATTTGTTCAGAAGTTTCCAAAAATTTCAATGATAGAAAACCAAAGAAAAAAACAGACGTCCTGCACTCACCGCTCAAGACCTGGTTATCCGGCTACCATCTCGGGCTGTTACTCCGGCAGGGGTTACAAGATGATGTGGGGCGCTCAGAGGCGACTGCCGGCGGTTTCACGCATATGCATGCGCTTCTTCAGGCCTCCAGTAGTTCTACTCCCTGCCGGAGTAACAGTCCGAGATGGGAGCCGGATAACCAGGTCTTGAGCGGTGAGTGCAGGACGTCTGTTTTTCTTTGGTTTTCTATCATTGATTGCTACTTCCATTGTCCTAGCACCTCCGTGCCTGCATTATGTCTGGTCGTCTTACCTGGAGGATATCTATCCATCTCTTAGAGCTGCATATTGAAGTATCGGTGCCACTGTTTTTTTTTTTTTGGTTTTTTTTTAAGTTCCAAAAATTTCAGGTTAGTCTTAATCCCGATTTTTTGTGATTTACTTTGGGCAAAATCAGGTACCGGATTCACAGCTCCGGTACACTGAGCGGCAAGGTGTGCATCTCTATGCCTTGCTTTTCAGTTAACAGTCTCACACCACGGGACCTGTTGTAAAAAGATATGAAATCACAAACGCAAGCATATTTAATACATATAAATAAACATTGAAAAACTAAATAAAAGTAGATTCTACTAATGGTTAACTAGCTCTGTATCAACAAACACTTTATTGAAAAACATGTCGGACTCAAGCTGCATTAGAAGGATCAACAGCAATAAAAGCAACAATGGCAATAAAGGTAAAAGTAGAGATAACAGCTTAACACCATTAAGGTGGATTCCTGATATTATTCCATCAGCAATATTCATGTTGGCCACCGGTCGTGCACGGATCAGGCAAACTGGTGAGTGGCTTTTCTACAATGTAGATACCACCAAGTGGTGGTTCTGCCCCATTAGGTGTGGGCACCATGAACACGTTTTCATGTTCTGAGCAGGATGTAGCGAGAGTCTTAAATACGGTTCCTAAGTGTTCCGTCGGTGGATTTGCTTAAAAGAAAATGGGATGTGGAATCAAGAAGGCTTGTCACATTAGAACTGCATTTGGTTACCCTCAGCGAATATTACAATGAACAACAAATACCACGAGGGATGCAATCTCACATGTTTTCCCAAACAATGACCAAGATCCAATAAATACACTTTTGAAGTTATGTTACTTAATATGGAATTTTTACAAATGGACATTGACAAAACTCAAGCCAAAATGTCTTGATGTAGAAGAACAGTTGAAATCTCTTCTTTCTCCACAAGAATATCAGGATTCAAAAGAGAAATTGTCATCTAGACTGCTTAAAGGGGTACTCCGCCCCTAGACATCTTATCCCCTATCCAAAGGATAGGGGATAAGATGTCTGATCGCCAGGGTCCTGCTACTGGGGACCCCGGGGATCGCTGCTGCAGCACCCCGCTATCATTACTGCGCAGAGCGAGATAATGACGGGCAATACAGGGGCCGGAGCATCGTTACGTCACGGCTCCGCCCCTCGTGACGTCACGGCCCGCCCCCGTCAATACAAGTCTATGGGAAGGGGGTGTGGCGGTCGTCACGCCCCCTGCCATAGACTTGCATTAAGGGGACGGGCCGTGATGTCATGAGGGGCGGAGCCATGACGTCACGCTGCTCCGGCCCCTGTATCACCCGTCATTACGCACAGAGCGAACTCGCTCTGTGCAGTAATGATGGCGGGGTGCCGCAGCGGCGATCCCCGGTGTCCCCAGCAGCGGGACCGCGGCGATCTAACATCTTATCCCCTATCCTTTGGATAGGGGATAAGATGCCAGGGGCGGAGTACCCCTTTAACCCCTTAAGGACGCAGGACGTAAATGTACGTCCTGGTGAGGTGGTACTTAACGCACCAGGATGTACATCTCCTCCTGCTCTGGTCTGTGATCGAGCAGACCAGAGCAGAAGATCACCGAAAACACTGATCTGTTCTATGTCCTATACATAGTACATAGTATTAGCAATCATGGTATTGCTATGAATAGTCCCCTATGGGGACTATTCAATGTAAAAAAAAATGTAAAAAAATGTAAAAGTAAAAGTAAAAAAAAAGTGAAAAATCCCCTCCCCCAATAAAAAAGTAAAACGTCCGTTTTTTCCTATTTTACCCCCAAAAAGCGTAAAAAAAAATTTTTTTTGACATATTTGGTATCGCCGCGTGTGTAAATGTCCGAAATATTAAAATAAAATGTTAATGATCCCGTACGGTGAACGGCGTGAACGAAAAAAAATAAGTCGAAAATTCCTACTTTTTTAATACATTTTATTTTAAAAAATTTATAAAAAATGTATTAAAAGGTTTTTATATGCAAATGTGGTATCAAAAAAAAGTACAGATCATGGCGCAAAAAATGAGCCCCCATACCGCCGCTTATACGGAAAAATAAAAAAGTTAGAGGTCATCAAAATAAAGGGATTATAAACGTACTAATTTGGTTAAAAAGTTTGTGATTTTTTTTAAGCGCAACAATAATATAAAAGTATGTAATAATGGGTATAATTTTAATCGTATTGACCCTCAGAATAAAGAACACATGTCATTTTTACCATAAATTGTACGGCGTGAAAACGAAACCTTCCAAAATTAGCAAAATTGCGTTTTTCGTTTTAATTTCCCCACAAAAATAGTGTTTTTTGGTTGCGCCATACATTTTATGATATAATGAGTGATGTCATTACAAAGGACAACTGGTCGCGCAAAAAACAAGCCCTCATACTAGTCTGTGGATGAAAATATAATAGAGTTATGATTTTTAGAAGGCGAGGAGGAAAAAATGAAAACGTCAAAATTAAATTGTCTGAGTCCTTAAGGCCAAAATGGGCTGAGTCCTTAAGGGGTTAAACAACTACATGAACTGAAAGAAACCAAGAGGATTAAATGGCTTCGGGACACTGAGGACTATAACAATGGCAAAAATATACATGGCAATCACAACAACAGAAAGAGAGTAGTAGACGCAGGAAGCAACCTCGTTCATCACATCCCAGTCCAGCGGTTCCGGGAATAGATGGGTTCCTCTCCACGGCACTCTACAGTGATTCATCAGATATGTCCATACAACAGCATTGTTTACCCAAATGTCCCCACACAGATGTGGGATAAGAAAGCATGAAAAAAGGCGACCGGACTCAAAAAAGGACTTATGACAAGCCTTTGAGAGGTTGAGGCAACAACAGGAGAGCACATTAGTGGTAAATATCAGTTCTGTTTCATTGTCTGATATTGAGGGGTTATTATCAACTCCATATAGACCATAGTGGCATTATAGCCTGTGTAGCCTGTGTGCAAACAGTGTTTGAACAGATTAAACAACTGAAGTCTACATATAAAAAGAAAGGTAGATAGCACAATACCTCAATTAAAAATCTGGAAAGAAATAGTGAAATCAAACCTACAGACAAGGGAATGCCATCGTTGTGATGGACACCCCCCAATTTCTAGCAGAGGTGTATAGACAACTCGGGGATAGTGATGTATATTTGAAATTGAAATCAGACCCCTTGGTGAAAATTCAGGACACCATTGAAGGGGTTATCCAGCATAAGGAGATTTTAGTATGTACCTGGCAGACAGTAATGGACATGCTTAGGAAGGATCTGCGCTTGTCTTGGGCTAAATGGCTATGTTGTGAGATTACCATAACACTGTGGCTAGCTTTCTGTGAACTTGTATTTCCTGTTTTCTGTTTTCTTGTTTGCCTACAAATCCCATGATACCATTTTCCTCCTTCCCACACATTAGCCACCCCACCCATTGAAACATAAATGAGCTGCAGACCTGTGGTCTTCAATCAGGATGCCTACAGCTGTTGCATTAGTTGCAGATTGATCCCTCCACCCATTGAAGCAGACAGGCTCCCTGTCATCAGCTGACTAGTGAGTCAGGTCTTGACCGCATTGCAAGCTGGGAAAAATTCCGAGACAGCAGTCATTTTGTATGCTGTTAAAAATAAATATTGGGGTGAAAATCACATAAGAATTGTGAGAAAACTGTCAAACACAGGTACAGACACTATATTATGAACTACACTAACTTTACAGCCCCTGTAGCATAGTCAAATAGAAAAAATTCCTGGAATACCCCTTTAATGATATTCTTTCTCAACCAATGGAGAACGGTGTCATAGATGAAAACTTGCAGACATTTCTGATCCAGGAATATCCACGTACACTAGTACTATACATATTATAGATATACATATCATATTGCAGAGTCCCCATGGTAGGCCAATTGTCTCCAGGCAGGGCTCTGTATTCTCTCCTATAGCGGTATACCTGGACCTGGAGCCCATTCACAGTGCCGGTTTTGACCCTTTTACTATTTGTGATTAAAGATAGATACACATGCTGGTCATCATTTGTATTGTACCTTTGTAGAGGTCCCCATAGTCAGAGTCCCTAGGAACGTCGGGGTCCCTCTTCTTTAGTTATCCCCTCGCCACCCCTTAGTTGGTTCATATTTGTACAGAAATTCATATAAATATAAGTGTAAATGTGTATATATTCAATTACCTACCTGTTCAGCGTAGCAGGACCTGTGGGTCATGTGATTCGGTTCAGAACTCTATGGTTTTGCTAAAGGACCTTTGGTGGTTTTGGTCATGTGTTCACCCACAATGCAGTGTAATGGTGAGTGACAGTTGTTATGGACCAATCCAAAACGGCCAGCCCCTGCCCATATAAGGGAGCCGCGGCCATTACTCGCTCTCTTGGGTTGCTGATTCTGGATGAGGTAGGACCTCCGCAGCTTACAAGACAATTTACTAGGCCAAAGCCTTGCGGCCTCAGCCTATGTCAAAGCAGTTATACTAAGCAATTCCCCACTACTCTCCGCAAGATCACTGGACCTAAACGCACCCTTAAATCCAGCGGATCTATGCTATAAAATCTCTGAGAAGCTAAATTGAGCTTATTTGATCCCAACCAACTGTCAATCGCTGCTCAGCTATATCTATAGAGACTCTGTTATCTGGACTGTTACTATTGCTGCATGTACAGAAATTCTTCAGTAAAAGTTCCTGTAAGTTTTTAGTTAACAGTGGTTGTGGTCAATCCTTTATTCTACATTCACCTATTGCTCTTGGGAAGGGTGGCAATAGACCTATCAAGATTACAGTATTTAACCCACACCCTGGCGTCACGAGTGACAAGGGTTAACAGCGCCCTTTATTATTCTGAACAGCTACACCCTAACTACCCTACACCCCACAAGGCTTTATTCCCCAAGGTTACCACAAAGCCTTTTTGGCGTCTGACGAACAGGATTCAGGTGTGTGCCTGCTGCTGTTGCCACTAGTGAAATTGTACTCCCCCCAATATAACAGACTTTATTCATGTGCTGTAAACCGCATTATTGTGTACAAGAGCAGTGCATGTGGTGCAAGTTGCAAGGGGGCCACGCGAAAAGTAAGGGGGGATGCAAAAATTTATGCGCAGCAAGAATGTGTAAACTGCGAAATGAATACATGCTATGATTCTCTGGTCTGGTCGGCACAGGAAGAGTTAACCTGCTACCAGAGAAGCGTGCGAAAAAGGCCCGCACTGCGCCACGTCCGCGTTAAGCTGCTGTGTCGCAGCCGAAAGGGAACTTGGAAACAGAGGAGTCATTTATGGGAGGACAGGAAGTCGGGGCTGCACCGATGACGTCCTTCCTGCCGGCCGCCATTTTGGGGAAGTCCAACATAAAAGACACCATGCACAGCGACCTCTTCAGTCTGCACAAGGAGCCGGAGAGTACAGATATGGAGGAGAGCAGCGTTCCACGTGGTGAGAACAGCAAAATGTCGCCAGAACAGCGGAAAGTTGTGGCAGTCACAGCCAAACTATTCCAAGAAATTGCCGACCGTCTGCAGCGGTTGTCACTGGACGAAGAGGGGGCCTGCAATCTTCCCCCACTGCCTGATGATGATGACAATTGGCCAGACACACCTCCAGCGGAGAGCACAGGGACACCTGGAGGTGCATCACCAGTGAGATTGTCCCCTCACCACAGAACTTGGGTTCGTGGGCCGAAATCCGATCTGATGAGTCTGCAGTGAGTACACCGCTAGAGGCAGCCTTTTCTTCCTCCTCCAGCCCTGAAGCTGAAATACCCCTATCCAGATTGCCAAGTGCTCACCAGATTTTCCCCAGCAGATCTTTCGGGACGAGCCGGGACTCATCGAGTATATGCACGCGGTTCTAGAACCTATACCTGGGAAGCCACTCCCACCAATTCCAACCGCTCAAAGAGAAAGGGGCAATCAGGAAGCCAAGCTGGCTGAGTTGATGGACAAATTAAAGGCCCGGCACAGAGAACTGTACGCCCCTAAGCATGTGCATTTGCCTCCTGAGGAAAGAATTTGTTACCGGGAGAATACTAAAGAAATGGAAGCATTATTCATCCACAAATGAGACCATCCCCGAGAAGGGGAGGAGACTCTAGAACAACGAAGAGCAACTGTGGCCAAGTTCGACAAGGTCAGAGGTTATGGGACACTCCTAGATTTCCATACAGGGCAAACCATCCTCTTAAACCGGCGAGCAGTACAGAGGCCATATCTTCACAAAAAGTTCTACTCCCTGGAGGTGGATGAAATTGTGGAGAACACCCCCGTCCAGAGCCTGCATGGAGAAAGGGCTGCAGCGGTCACAAGACCAACAGCCCCAACACAGCTTCCCTTCAAATACTTTCCGTCTACAGATTGGGAATCGGATCCTTTCAACCTGAGGCTGAAATGGTCTGCCCCTGATGCCTCCACCACCGTACTGAAGGAGGAGGAGCCTCCACAACATCAATCATCTTCTATGTACAGTAAAGTGACAAGTCCTTCTCAAGATCAAGAAAGTAAGCCCAAATTGCGGGCACCAAAGACCGTACCTAGACCCTCTTGGAGCAATGAGAGTTTGTCTGTTCCAGAGGTACCAACGTACGTACCTACGCCCTCTCCGAGCAATGAGAGTTTGCCTCCTGCACAGGTACAGACGAAAGTGCTTTGGCCCACTCCTGGCATGGAGATGGTGCTAAAACCTTATGCACCAACATTGATCCCGTCCATTAAACCCCTGGTCATTTTCAATCCTACTGTTACCCATTCTTCTCTCACCAATGTGGTGTGGGAGAGTTACATTAACTCCCAGCCAGCCCCTGATGTAGGAAGGGCTAGGGGGTCTACAAGAGGCACAAGAAGATTCCGGAAAAATGTCTTTTGAAGGACTGTAAAGTAATGACTGTTGCTTTTCTATGCTAACCACTTTTGTTTTTCCAGTAACCAAGTTCAAGACATGTGCATAGCAGGACTGTGCTAAGATTGTTCCAGTTTCAAGTTCAGCAACGCAACCATCAAGCTTTGTGCCTGACCATCAAGTCAAGAGACTCCTAGCCAGTAGGAGATTCGTCAGTTTTGTGCCCGGTTGATTTGGGGCAGCCGTGAAATATAGACTCCTAGAGTAGGTGGACTGCAGGTCCTTACACGCCAGTTTGTGTATATACCTCTATATTTATGAGACTCCCATGCTAAAAATTGCACTTATCAGGTGTATGCGCCTGAACCTTGTTGGAGTGTTAATAAATGTGTAAGCTTGTATAATAAAAATGTATATGGTTCCTTGTACACAGAAAAGGTAACTTTGTGTCTGTGTACATAAAAAGTAAGTAAATGCTGTACATGAAAAATTGTCCGCTACTTGCACGTGTACACCAAAAAAAACATAAATAATTCTTGTAAACATGTACATACAAATATATAAAAATACTAAAAAGGTGTTTTAGTAGTTGCTAAATAGGTGACTCTCTCGGCTCCTCCGAGAGTAGCATTCCAGTCGCCAATCGCTAGCACCTTTCATCAAATAAAACTACCCTTAAGGTATCAAGATTCACATTCAGTACCTGCACACATAGTACCTTCAATCACTCACTTCAATGTACTACCTATATCTTTTCAGTACCTCAAGTAGCTCACTTAAATGTACTATCTCATTCTTCTTCAGTACATACACAAAACAAAAATATATCTCAGATTCAAGAAACACTTAGGAATTGTAGCCTATTGATTTCCAATTCCTGCCACTGTTAGGTACACTCATATTTCTCTTTTCTCTTTATTACGTGTGTGAGATGCTCTACCTGGCCAGTAGGTGCTCTTGCGAGCTAAAGATTATAGTTATACTGTTATGTTCTAGGGGTAAGTAGCCTGTAGCCGATAGACCCTAGTAGCTAACCTTATTGGTAGAGAGCCTCAGGCAAGCCAAAATACCCTTCTGTGTACTAACAGGTGACTCATCGTGGAAAAAGAAAATGTGGTGAGATTTCAAAAATGTCTAGACAGCTTGAGACTAAATGTATAGAAAGCTGTATATAAATGTCTAGTGAGCTTCATAAATATCTAAAGAACTACATAAAGTCTAGTTAGCCTCATAAATGTTATAGAGAGCTATAAAAAATGTCTAAGGAGCTAGAAACTAAAGGTTAGATAGCTTCATCAATGTATAGTAAGCTTCAAAAGGTCTAGAAAGCTTCAAAAGGTCTAGATAGCTTCAAAATGTCTAGATAGCTTCAAAATTGTCTAGTCAAGATGCTAGTCAGAGTAACAAGAAAGTAAAAAGGTGTTTAATGTTTACTCAGATTTTGTCAGGATGTGTAGAATGTATTAATAATCCTGTCCTAGTCCTAGTTCCGCTGCCATAGGGGACAGGCATCAGGGTCGACTTGTTTTAAGTAAGGGGGTTTGTGGTGTCCCGGTACCGTATTTCATACTGTACCTTTGTAGAGGTCCCCATAGTCAGAGTCCCTAGGAACGTCAAGGTCCCTCTTCTTTAGTTATCCCCTCATCACCCCTTAGTTGGTCCATATTTGTCTAGAAATTAATATAAATATAAGTCTAAATATGTATATATTCAATTGCCTACCTGTTCAGCGTAGCAGGACCTTCGGGTCATGTGATTAGGTTTGCTAAAGGACCTTTGGTGGTTTTGGTCATGTGTTCACCCACAATGCAGTGTAACGGTGAATGACAGTTGATATGGACCAATCCAAAACGGCCAGCCCCTGCCCATATAAGGGAGCCGCGGCCATTACTCACTCTCTTGGGTTGCTGATTTTGGCTGAGGTAGGACCTCCGCAGCTTACAAGACAATTTACTAGGCCAAAGCCTTGCGGCCTCGGCCTATATCAAAGCGGTTATACTAAGCAATTCCCTGCTACTCTCCGCAAGATCACTGGACCTAAACGCACCCTTAAATCCAGCGGATCTATGCTACAAAATCTCTGAGAAGCTAAATTGAGCTTATCTGATCCCAACCAACTGTCAATCGCTGCTCAGCTACATCTATAGAGACTCTGTTATCTGGACTGTTACTATTGCTGCATGTACAGAAATTCTTCAGTAAAAGTTCCTGCAAGTTTTCAGTTAACAGTGGTTGTGGACAATCCTTTATTCTACATTCACCTATTGCTCTTGGGAAGGGTGGCAATAGGCCTATCAAGATTACAGTATTTAACCCACACCCTGGCGTCACGAGTGAGAAGGTTTAACAGCACCCTTTATTATTCTGAACAGCAACACCCTAACTACCCTACACCCCACAAGGCTTTATTCCCCAAGGTTACCACATTATTACAATGCCCCCTGTGGATTATGTTATGTGGGGGAGACTACCAATTAGTGCAGAATTCGCCTCAATGGCCACAAATTCTCTATAATGACAGGCAAAATGGATCTCCCAATCCCAAAACCATTGTCTGGAGGGTGGGCACAATACCAGCCAACTGCATTTTCGGATCATATACCACGTCCCCCTCTTAAAAGGGGAGGTAGCAGGGAGAAAATTTTAAATCAAAAATAATTTTTCATTGTGTTTTCAAAGTTGCTTTTCATAGACATATTAGATAAAATATATGTTGTTTATGTTCTTAGATTGTTAAGAAAACCATTGAGTTGATGGAATTCTAGCATGAAAATGTTGCGTGTATGCTGGCTGTTCACATACCAACCACATACCACGAAGAGAAATGAAAATGAAAACAATAAAGAACAATACAGAACACCTGTATCCTTTCCACACTAAAAAGAAAAGAGTCAATGACAATAAAAGAAATGTGTTTTGTGTTTTAAAGGAATAACACTGATAAGAAAAGAATTCAAATATTTATAATACAGTTGTAATAAAATATATTTACAAACAATCATACAATAAAAACAGAAAACTAATGGAACTTTCTTACGGGAAAATGTCTCTGCAATATCCATGCAATGCTACATATACTGTCTCATGGATTTGAAATGAATCTATTAGGAAAGGAACAATGGGGGTTTTTAATTAAGCTTCTACACCAGCACTTTAGGTGTATATAAGTATTTATTTTCTATAGCTTTATTTATTTATTTATTTTTTTGCTCAGGCCCTCCTTTGCAAAAACATTTGTAGCTTTAATGCAAGTCGCACTTGTTGTTTTTGTTGCTTTGGCTGAGTGCTTCACTTCGCAGCTTGCTGTTCTCCCCAACTTGCTGTATCAGATGGGCTCCTTTGTAAATCTGTGGAACCTGACTCCTGGCACTGTCATATGAACAAACTTTGCATAGATCAATAGATGAAGTGAATATAAGAATCTTTGTCATATATCTAATCTTATTAGCCAAAAATGCTTCTTTCTCCTGGTATTAAGGTTGTCCCCCTCCCTCCTCCCCTGGGAGACTGAAAATCAGCTCAACTTTGTCCTGTGTCTGCAAGACAAGCACTACAAGTCTTTGGAGGGGGACGAGGAAGCTCTGCACACCAGCTTTGGGAGAACTGTAAATTAGAAATAAAGCCTGAAGAGCAGAAGTCTGCTAAAAAAATACCATATACAGGTTAGGGCAGCTTAACCTAAAAAGTCACTTGAAATTACAGGTACGCTTTACCCCTTGGGGACCGAGCCCATTTTGACCCTAAGGATCAGAGCATTTTTTGCAATTCTGACCACTGTCACTTTAAGTATTAATAACTCTGGGATGCTTGTACTTATGAATTTGATTCAGAGAATGTTTTTTCGTGACATATTCTACTTTATGCTAGTGGTAAATTTCCGTCGATACTTGCATCATTTCTTGGTGAAAAATTCCAACATTTCATGAAAATTCTTTCATTTTTATAACTTTGAAGCTCTCTGCTTGTAAGGAAAATAGACATACCAAATAAATTATATATTGATTCACAAATACAATATTCAGAAATACAATATGTCTACCGTATTTTTCGCCGTATAAGACGCACTTTTTCTTCCCCAAAACTGGGGGGGAAAAGTTGGTGCGTCTTATACGACAAATACCTGCGGCCATCAATGGTCGGGACCCGCCGCTAATACAGGACATCACCGATCGCGGTGATGCCCTGTATTAACCCTTCAGACGCGGCGATCAAAGCTGACCGCCGCGTCTGAAGCGAAAATAACACTAACCCGGCTGCTCAGTCGGGCTGTTCGGGACCGCCGTGGTGAAATCGCGGCATCCCGAACAGCTTACAGGACACCAGGAGGGACCTTACCTGCCTCCTCGGTGTCTTCTACGTGCCGGGATCCCCTGCGCTCTCCTTCGACGTCATCACGTCATCGCGCACGCCGTCATCCAATAGTAGCGGCGCGCGTAGCGGCGTGATGACGGTGACGTGATGACGGTGACATGATGACGGCGACGGAGAGCGTGGATCCTGGGGAAGAAGAAGTCCGGAGCGTCGAGGACACCACGGGGACGCGGCGACAGCGATGGAGCGACATCCAGGGCAGTGGTGACGGGTCCAGAGCGGCGGGGACACGTGAGTACTACCTCCTATACCAGTGGTCTTCAACCAGTGGTCTTCAACCTGCCAACGGCTGTCCGGGCATGCTGCGAGTTGTAGTTTTGCAACATCTGGAGGTCCGCAGGTTGAAGACCACTGTTGGGCTCAGAATCTTAATTTTTTTTTTGATTTGGCACCTATAAATATACGCCGTCTTATACGCCAGTGCGTCCTATAGGGCGAAAAATACGGTACTTTATGTTGGCATCATAAAGTTGACATGTTTTTACTTTTTGAAGACATCAGAGGGCTTCAAAGTTCAGCAGCAATTTTTCAAGCAAATTTCAAAATCTGAATTTTTCAGGGACCAGTTCAGATTTTAAGTGAATTCCAGGGTCTTTATGTTAGAAATACCCCATAATGGACCCCATTATGAAAACTGCACCCCTCAACATATTCAAAATGACATTCAGAAAGTTTGTTAACCCTTTAGGTGTTTCACAGGAATAGCAGCAAAGAACATTCAAAATCTTCATTTTTACACTAACATGTTCTTGTAGACCCATATTTTTTTATTATTACAAGGGGTAAAAGGAGAACTCATATGTGGATGTAAAGTGCTCTGTGGGTGCAGGAGAGGGCTCAGAAAGGAAGGAGCGACAATGGGATTTTGGAGAGCGAATTTTGCTGAAATGGTTTTTGAGGGGCATGTCGCATTTAGGAAGCCCCTATGGTGCCAGAACAGCGAAAAACACCCCACATAGCATACTATTTGGGAAACTAGACCCCTCAAGGAACGTAACAAGTGGTACAGTGAGCCTTAACACCCCACAGGTGTTTGACGACTTTGCGTTGAAGTTGGACGTAAAAATAAATTATTATTTTTTTACTAAAATGCTGATGTTACCCCAAATTTTTCCTTTTCACAAGGGGTAATAGGGGAAAATGTCCCCCAAAATTTTAAACCCCATTTCTCTTGAGTAAGGAAATACCTCATATGTGAATGTAAAGTTATCTGTGGGTGCACTAGAGGGCTCAGAAGGGAAGGAACGACATTTGGCTTTTAGAAAGTGAATTTTGCTGAATTTTTTTGGGGGGGCATGTCACATTTAGGAAACCCCTATGGTGCCAGAACAGCGAAAAACACCCCACATGGCACACTATTTGGGAAACTACACCCCTCAAGGAATATAACAAGAGGTGCAGTGAGCATTTACACCCCACTGGCGTTTGACAGATCTTTGTAACAGTGGGCTGTCCAAATGAAAAATTAAATTTTTCATTTTCACGGACCACAGTTCCAAAAATCTGTCAGACACCAGTACCCCTTGTTACGTTCCGTGAGGGGTGTAGTTTCCAAAATGCCACCCCTGTGCAAATCACCAGGTTAGGCCTCAAACATACACTGTGTTCTCACTCCTGAGCCTTGTTGTGCGTCCGCAGAGCATTTTACGCCCACATATGGGGTATTTCCGGACTTGGGAGAAATTGTGTTACCTATTTTGTGGGTCTTTATTTCCTTTTACCTCTTATGAAAATGAAAAGTATGGGGCAACACCAGCATGTCAGTGTAAAAAAAATAAAATAAAAATTACACTAAAAGGCTGGTGTAGACCCCAACTTTACCTTTTCATAATGGGTAAAAGCTCCCCAAAATTTGTAGCGTAATTTCTCCCGAGTACGGGAATACCCCATATGTGGCACTAAACTGTTGCCTTGAAATACGACAGGGCTCTGAAGTGAGAGAGCGCCATGCGCATTTGAGGCCTAAATTAGGGATTTTCATAGGGGTGTACCCGGATGCAAGCGTTTCACTTGCCTCCTCCGCCAAAAATACTGTACGTCAGTTTTCCACAAACAGGGTGCCTCCAGCTGTTGCAACACTCACCACATGCCTGGACAGTCAATGGCTATCCAGCAATACTGGGATATGTTATTTTGCAACAGCTGGAGGCTCCATTTTGGAAAACTGACGTACAAGATGTTTTAAATTTTTATTGGGGGAGGGGTGACAATGTAAGGGTGTAGTGTATATGTTGTGTTTTACTCTTTATTTAGGGTTAGTGTAGTGTAGTGGTTTTAGGGTACATTCACACGGGGGTGGGTTTACAGTGAGTTTCCCGCTGCAGCGGAAAATTTGCCACATTTCAAACTTGAAGCGGGAAACTTGCTGTAAATCCCTGCCCATGTGAATGTACCCTGTACATTCACGTGGGAGTGGGGGGGCAAAACTACAACTCCCAGCATGCACTGACAGACCGTGCATGCTGGGAGCTGTAGTTATGCAACAGCTAGAGGCACACTGGTTGGGATTGGGAAACACTGAGTAGGGTAACAGACTACCACAGTGTTTCCGCACCACTGTCTGTTTCCTAACTCAGTGTTTCCCAACCCATGTGCCTCCAGCGGTTGCAAAACTCCCAGCATGCATGGTCTGTTAGTGCATGCTGGGAGTTATAGTTTTGCAACAGCAGGAGGCACACGAGTTGGAAAACACTGAGTTAGGAAACAGACAATGTTTCCCAACCAGTGTGCATCCAGTTGTTGCAATACTACAACTCCCAGCATGCCCAAGGGCATGTTGAGAGTTGTTATTATGCAACAACTGGAGGAGAACAATTTGGAGACCACTGTGTAGTGGTCTCCAAACTATAGCTCTCCAGATTAAGCAAGACTTCAACTCCAAACATACCTAGACTGCCCAGGCATGCTGGGAGTTGTAATTCGGCAACATCTGAAGGGCCAGATGTTGCCGAACTACAACTCCCAGCATGACTGGACAGTCTCGGCATGCTTTGAATTGACATCTGAGCGCTTCAGTTTTGACACCACTGTATAGTGGTCTCCAAACAGTACCCTTCCAGATGTTGCAAGACTACAACTCCCGGCATGCTGAGACTGTCCAAGCATGCTGGGAGTTGTAATTCTGCAACATCTGAAGGGCCAGATGTTACAGAACTACAACTACCAGCATGTCTGGACAGTCTGGGCATGCTGAGAGTTGTTGTTTTGCAACATCTGGAAGGACAGTGGTCTCCAAACTGTGGCCTTCCAGATGTTGCAAAACTACAACTGTCAGCATGCCCATACAGCCAAAGGTTGTCTGGGCATGCTGTGAGGTGTAGTTTTGAAACTCCTAGATACATCAGTGAAGATCACTTTACAGCAATCTTCACTGCTGCATCTGGGAAACCGCCACCGCTGCCTCCACTTGCCTGAACGTTCACCCCGGCCCCAGCCCTGCGATTTGCCGATCAGTCCTGATCGGCCAATCGCAGGGGATAGGAGGAGGTGGCACCACTGCCACCTCACTCTTATCTTTCAGGATGATTGGAGCGGTCTCTTACAGCTCCGATCATCCTTATTTTCCGGGCTATCGGCCATCAGAGACCCGATCAGCCCGGAATTGCCACAAATCGCCAATTGACACCCCCCCCCCCCAGGCATTTGTACAGGATTCAGGGATCGAAATTCCCACGGGCGTACAGGTACGCCCTTGGTTCTTAAATACCAGGATGTAAGGGCGTATCCATATGCCCGAGGGCCCCAACAGTTTAAAGGGGTACTCCAATGGGGAAAAATTATTTAAAATCAACTGGTGCCAGAAAGTTAAACAGATTTGTAAATTATTTGTTTAAAAATTTTCATCCTTCCAGTACTTTCAGCTGCTGTATACTACAGAGGACGCTGTGTAGTTCTTTCCAGTTTGACGACAGCGCTCTCTTGACAATATTCACGTTTAATCTTTTGAAGACTATCAAATTAATCCAGTAAAGCCATTCTGTAATTGATCAAGAAATTCTATTTCAAAGCCCCTTATGAACCTGACACAGCTATATGCCACACTGGGCATGATGCACTGAGCTGGGTGCTAGATGGGGTAAAAGATATAATGCCGGTCATCAGATCATACACGATTGTATGCTCAGTAGTCTAAGCCCTGTGGATCTGGAATCACTTCAAATCATTCAAAACCTTACTATAGACAAGGATATAGAAGATTATGACTAACTGCAGCGTAGAAGCTGAATACATTTCTGCAGCATTGTTATTCAATACTATGTAAAATAAAACAACTATAAAATGTAATGTAGAGGATAGATTCTGTATTTCTGTGTCTCTTTCATCCTTCAGAAACACAGGTTGGATGTCCAGGATGATGTAATGAGATATATCCTCCAAAGATTTATTTCAACTGCATGCAAGGCTACTATTCCTAAAGTAACTGTGGCCCTGCTGCCATCTAGTGGTAATAACTAGGATGTATATCTATCACTGCATGCAAGGCTATTATTCCTAAAGTAACTGTGGCCCTGCTGCCATCTAGTGGTAATAACTAGGATGTATATCTATCACTGCATGCAAGGCTATTATTCCTAAAGTAACTGTGGCCCTGCTGCCATCTAGTGGTAATAGCTGGGATATATATATATATATATATATATATATCTATCACTGCATGCAAGGCTATTATTCCTAAAGTAACTGTGGCCCTGCTGCCATCTAGTGGTAATAGCTGGGATATATATCTATCACATTTCCATATACAGTAACCCCCCGACATATGATGGCCCCGACATGTGATAAAATCGACATACGATGGCCTCTCAGAGGCCATCGCATGTCGATGTCAGCATCGACATACAATGCTTTTATATGTCGGGGCCATCGCATTAACTGCTATCCGACAGCGCAAAATGCTTAAGCTGCTGTCGGATAGCAGTTTAAGCATCCCGGGCAGGTTCGCTTACCTATCCCCGCTGCTCCGGGTCCACTTCGCGATCCTCCGGTGTCTTGCGCATCTTCTCCAGGGTCCGGGCCTTGCTTTCCGACGTCATTATTACGTCACTACGCACGCCGCGCCGGCGCAGCAGCATAATAACGTCACCAGAAAGCGAGGCCCGGACCCTGCAGAAGATGCGCAAGACACCGGAGGATCGCGAAGAAGACACTGGAGCAGCGGGACAGCATCGGGAGCCCCTGGGACAGCATCGGGAGCGGTGAGGACCTGGTCCGGAGCGACGGGGACAAGTAAGTACAGCTGTTACGCCGAGCGCTCCGGGTCCCCGCTCCTCCCCGGAGCGCTCGCAGCGTTCTCTCATTCGCAGCGCCCCGGTCAGACCTGCTGACCGGGTGCGCTGCGATATTACTCCCAGCCGGGATGCGATTCGCGATGCGGGACGCGCCCGCTCGCGATGCGCATCTCGGCTCCCGTACCTGACCCGTTCCCCATCTGTGTTGTCCCGGCGCGCGCGGCCCCGCTCCTTAGGGCGCGCGCGCGCCGGCTCTCTGCCATTTAAAGGGCCGCTGCGCCACTGATTGGCGCAGCAGGCCTAATCAGTATTCTCACCTGTGCACTCCCTATTTATACCTCACTTCCCCTGCACTCCCTCGCCGGATCTTGTTGCCATTGTGCCAGTGAAAGCGTTTCCTTGTGTGTTCCTAGCCTGTGTTCCAGACCTCCTGCCATTGCCCCTGACTACGATTCTTGCTGCCTGCCCTGACTTTCTGCTACGTCCGACCTTGCTCTTGTCTACTCCCTTGTACCGCGCCTATCTTCAGCAGTCAGAGAGGTTGAGCCGTTGCTGGTGGATACGACCTGGTTGCTACCGCCGCTGCAAGACCATCCCGCTTTGCGGCGGGCTCTGGTGAATACCAGTAGCAACTTAGAACCGGTCCACCAGCACGGTCCACGCCAATCCCTCTCTGGCACAGAGGATCCACCTCCAGCCAGCCGAATCGTGACAGTAGATCCGACCATGGATCCCGCTGAAGTCCCACTGCCAGTTGTCGCCGACCTCACCACGGTGGTCGCCCAGCAGTCGCAACAAGGCCACCAGCTGTCTCAACTGACCGTGATGCTACAGCAGCTACTACCACAACTCCAGCAACAATCTCCTCCGCCAGCTCCTGCACCTCCTCCGCAGCGAGTGGCCGCTCCCGGCCTACGATTATCCTTGCTGGATAAATTTGATGGGGACTCTAAGTTTTGCCGTGGCTTTCTTTCGCAATGTTCCCTGCACTTGGAGATGATGTCGGACCAGTTTCCTACTGAAAGGTCTAAGGTGGCCTTCGTAGTCAGCCTTCTGTCTGGGAAAGCTCTGTCATGGGCCACACCGCTCTGGGACCGCAATGACCCCGTCACTGCCTCTGTACACTCCTTCTTCACGGAGATTCGAAGTGTCTTTGAGGAACCTGTGCGAGCCTCTTCTGCTGAGACTGCCCTGCTGAACCTGGTCCAGGGTAATTCTTCTGTTGGCGAGTATGCCATCCAATTCCGTACTCTTGCCTCCGAATTATCCTGGAATAATGAGGCCCTCTGCGCGACCTTTAAAAAAGGCCTATCCAGCAACATTAAAGATGTGCTGGCCGCACGAGAAATTCCTGCTAACCTGCATGAACTTATTCATCTGGCCACCCGCATTGACATGTGTTTTTCCGAAAGGCGTCAGGAGCTCCGCCAGGATATGGACTTTGTTCGCACGAGGCGTTTTCTCTCCCCGGCTCCTCTCTCCTCTGTTCCTCTGCAATCCGTTCCTGTGCCTCCCGCCGTGGAGGCTATGCAAGTTGACCGGTCTCGCTTGACACCTCAAGAGAGGACACAACGCCACATGGAGAATCTGTGCCTGTACTGTGCCGGTACCGAACACTTCTTGAAGGATTGTCCTATCCGTCCTCCCCGCCTGGAAAGACGTACGCTGACTCCGCACAAAGGTGAGACAGTTCTTGATGTCAACTCTGCTTCTCCACGCCTTACTGTGCCTGTGCGGATATCTTCTTCTACCTTCTCCTTCTCTACTATGGCCTTCTTGGATTCCGGATCTGCAGGAAATTTTATTTTGGCCTCTCTCATCAACAAGTTCAACATCCCGGTGACCAGTCTCGCCAGACCCCTCTACATCAATTCTGTTAACAATGAAAGATTGGACTGTACCGTGCGTTACCGCACGGAACCTCTCCTAATGGGCATCGGACCTCATCACGAAAAAATTTAATTTTTGGTCCTCTCCAACTGCACTTCCGAAATTCTTCTTGGATTACCGTGGCTTCAACGCCATTCCCCAACCCTTGATTGGTCCACAGGAGAAATCAAGAATTGGGGTACTTCTTGTCTCAAGGACTGTCTTAAACCGGTTTCCAGTACTCCCTGCCGTGACCCTGTGGTTCCCCCTGTAACCGGTCTTCCTAAGGCTTATATGGACTATGCTGACGTGTTCTGCAAAAAGCAAGCTGAGACTTTACCTCCTCACAGGCCTTATGACTGTCCTATTGACCTCCTCCCGGGTACTACTCCACCCCGGGGCAGAATCTATCCTCTGTCTGCTCCAGAGACTCTTGCCATGTCAGAGTACATCCAGGAAAATTTAAAAAAGGGGTTTATCCGCAAATCCTCCTCTCCTGCCGGAGCTGGATTTTTTTTTGTGTCCAAAAAAGATGGCTCCCTACGTCCTTGCATTGATTACCGCGGACTTAATAAAATCACGGTAAAGAACCGCTACCCCCTACCTCTTATCTCGGAACTCTTTGATCGCCTACAAGGTGCCCACATCTTTACCAAACTGGACTTAAGAGGTGCTTATAATCTCATCCGCATCAGGGAGGGGGACGAATGGAAGACTGCATTTAACACCAGAGATGGACACTTTGAGTATCTGGTCATGCTCTTTGGCCTGTGCAACGCCCCTGCCGTCTTCCAAGACTTTGTTAATGAAATTTTTCGTGATCTCTTATATTCCTGTGTTGTGGTTTATCTGGACGATATTCAGATTTTTTCTGCCAACTTAGAAGAACACCGCCAGCATGTCCGCATGGTTCTTCAGAGACTTCGAGACAATCAACTTTATGCCAAAATGGAGAAATGTCTCTTTGAATGTCAATCTCTTCCTTTCCTAGGATACTTGGTTTCTGGCCAGGGACTACAAATGGACCCAGATAAACTAGCTGCTGTATTAGATTGGCCACGCCCCTCCGGACTCCGTGCTATCCAACGTTTTTTGGGGTTCGCCAATTATTACAGACAATTTATTCCACACTTTTCCACTATTGTGGCTCCTATCGTGGCTTTAACCAAGAAAAATGCCAATCCCAAGTCCTGATCTCCCCAAGCGGAAGACGCATTTAAACATCTCAAGTCTGCCTTTTCTTCTGCTCCCGTGCTCTCCAGACCTGACCCATCTAAACCCTTTCTATTGGAGGTAGATGCCTCCTCAGTGGGAGCTGGAGCTGTCCTTCTACAAAAAAATTCTTCCGGGCATGCTGTTACTTGTGGTTTTTTTTCTAGGACCTTCTCTCCGGCGGAGAGAAACTACTCCATCGGGGATCGAGAACTACTGGCCATTAAATTGGCGCTTGAGGAATGGAGGCATCTGCTGGAGGGATCAAAATTTCCAGTTATCATATACACTGATCACAAGAATCTCTCCTATCTCCAGTCTGCCCAACGGCTGAACCCTCGCCTGGCCAGGTGGTCGTTGTTCTTTGCCCGTTTTAACTTTGAAATTCATTTTCGCCCTGCCAACAAGAACATTAGGGCCGATGCCCTCTCTCGTTCCTCGGATGCCTCTGAAGTAGAGCTCTCTCCGCAACACATCATTCCTCCTGACTGTCTGATCTCCTCTTCTCCAGCCTCCATCAGGCAAACTCCTCCAGGGAAGACCTTCGTTTCTCCACGCCAGCGTCTCGGGATTCTCAAATGGGGACACTCCTCCCACCTCGCAGGCCATGCGGGCATCAAAAAATCCTTGCAACTCATCTCTCGTTTTTATTGGTGGCCGACTCTGGAAACGGATGTTGTTGATTTTGTGCGGGCCTGTACTGTCTGTGCCCGGGATAAGACTCCTCGCCAGAAGCCTGCTGGTCTCCTTCATCCTCTGCCTGTCCCCGAACAGCCTTGGTCACTGATTGGTATGGACTTTATCACAGACTTACCCCCATCCCGTGGCAACACAGTTGTTTGGGTGGTCGTTGATCGATTTTCCAAGATGGCACATTTTATTCCTCTTCCTGGTCTTCCTTCAGCGCCTCAGTTGGCAAAACAATTTTTTGTACACATTTTTCGTCTTCACGGTTTGCCCACGCAGATCGTCTCGGATAGAGGCGTCCAATTTGTGTCTAAATTCTGGAGGGCCCTCTGTAAACAGCTCAAGATTAAACTAAACTTCTCTTCTTCTTATCATCCCCAATCCAATGGGCAAGTAGAAAGAATTAATCAGGTCCTGGGTGACTATTTACGGCATTTTGTTTCCTCCCGCCAGGATGACTGGGCAGATCTTCTACCATGGGCCGAATTCTCATACAACTTCAGAATCTCCGAGTCTTCTGCTAAGTCCCCATTTTTCGTGGTGTACGGCCGTCACCCTCTTCCCCCCCTCCCTACCCCCTTGCCCTTTGGTTTGCCCGCTGTGGATGAAGTGACTAGTGATCTTTCCACCATATGGAAAGAGACCCAAAATTCTCTTTTACAGGCTTCATCCCGGATGAAAAGATTTGCCGATAAGAAAAGAAGAGCTCCCCCCATTTTTGCTCCCGGAGACAAGGTATGGCTCTCCGCTAAATATGTCCGCTTTCGTGTCCCCAGTTACAAACTGGGACCACGCTATCTTGGTCCTTTCAAAGTCTTGTGCCAGATTAACCCTGTCTCTTACAAACTCCTTCTTCCTCCTTCTCTTCGTATTCCCAATGCCTTCCATGTCTCTCTCCTTAAACCACTCATCATTAACCGCTTCTCTCCCAAACTTGTTTCTCCCACTCCTGTTTCCGGTTCTTCTGACGTCTTCTCCGTGAAGGAGATTCTGGCCTCCAAGACGGTCAGAGGAAAAAAAAAATTTTGGGTGGATTGGGAGGGCTGTGGCCCAGAAGAGAGATCCTGGGAACCTGAGGACAACATCCTGGACAAAAGTCTTATCCTCAGGTTCTCAGGCTCCAAAAAGAGGGGGAGACCCAAGGGGGGTGTACTGTTACGCCGAGCGCTCCGGGTCCCCGCTCCTCCCCGGAGCGCTCGCAGCGTTCTCTCATTCGCAGCGCCCCGGTCAGACCTGCTGACCGGGTGCGCTGCTATATTACTCCCAGCCGGGATGCGATTCGCGATGCCGGACGCGCCCGCTCGCGATGCGCATCTCGGCTCCCGTACCTGACCCGTTCCCCGTCTGTGTTGTCCCGGCACGCGCGGCCCCGCTCCTTAGGGCGCGCGCGCGCCGGGTCTCTGCCATTTAAAGGGCCGCTGCGCCACTGATTGGCGCAGCAGGCCTAATCAGTATTCTCACCTGTGCACTTCCTACTTATACCTCACTTCCCCTGCACTCCCTCGCCGGATCTTGTTGCCATTGTGCCAGTGAAAGCGTTTCTTTGTGTGTTCCTAGCCTGTGTTCCAGACCTCCTGCCGTTGCCCCTGACTACTATCCTTGCTGCCTGCCCTGACCTTCTGCTACGTCCGACCTTGCTCTTGTCTACTCCCTTGTACCGCGCCTATCTTCAGCAGTCAGAGAGGTTGAGCCGTTGCTGGTGGATACGACCTGGTTGCTACCGCCGCTGCAAGACCATCCCGCTTTGCGGCGGGCTCTGGTGAATACCAGTAGCAACTTAGAACCGGTCCACCAGCACGGTCCACGCCAATCCCTCTCTGGCACAGAGGATCCACCTCCAGGCAGCCGAATCGTGACAACAGCTTCCTATACTTTACATTGCACGGATCCCTCAACATACGATGGATTCGACAAACGATGGGTCATTTGGAACAAATTACCATCGGATGTTGAGGGATCACTGTATCTGATTATATAGCAGTCACAGCGTGCAGCTCTCATATTTAGCTAATCTTATAGGCAGATAATACTGCCACACCAGGACCATTATCACTGTACCATGACTGAATAATGTTACTATACTAAAAAAAGAACTATACAAAGACCAATATTACCCCCTTAACGACAATGGACGTTAATGTACATCATGGTACCGTGGTACTTAACTCACCATGACGTACATTTACGCTTCGCCATGACCGCAAGCACTGTTCCGGTGCTCGCGGTCATGGCGGAGCGTAAATGTACGTCATGGTGAGTTAAGTACCACGGTACAATGCAGCCTGGGACCCGTCGGTAATGGCGGACATCCGCCATCGCGCGAATGTCCACATTAACCCCCCAGAATATGTGATCACTACAGATCATGGCATCTGCGGCAGTACGGTACTTTAAATGGATGATTGGATCGCCCACAGCGCTGCCGCAGGGATCCGATCATCCAGCATGGCATTCGGAGGTCCCCTCACCTGCCTACGGCCGTCCCCCGGGGTTTTCTGCTCTGGTCTGAGATCGAGCAGACCAGAGCAGAAGATCCCCGATAACACTGATCAGTGCTATGCCCTATGCATAGCACTGAATAGTATTAGCAATCAAATGATTGCTAAAAATAGTCCCCTATGGGCACTATTAAATTGTAAAAAAAAAATAAGTTAAAGTAAAAAAAATTGAAAAATCCCCTCCCCCAATAAAAAGGTAAAACGTCCGTTTTTCCCATTTTACCCCCCAAAAAGCGTAAAAAAAAATTAATACACATATTTGGTATTGCCACATGCGTAAAAAAGTCTGAACTATTAAAATATATTGTTAATTATCCCGTACGATGAACGGCATAAATGTAAAAAATTGCTTCTTTTTTGCAACATTTTATTCCAAAAAAAATTTATAAAAAATTTATAAAAAGTAAAACCAAGGCAAAAGTGGTACTGATAAAAACTACAGATCATGGTGCAAAAAATTAGCCCTCATATCGCCCCATATAAGGAAAAGTTAGAAAGTTATAGGTGGTCAAAATAGGGCAATTTCAAACACTAATTTTGTTAAAATGGTTTGAGATTTTTTTTAAGCGGTACAATCATAGAAAAGCATATAACATGGGTATCATTTTAATTGTATTGTAAAAAACTTTTTTTTATATCAACTGGCTCCAGAAAGTTAAACAGATTAGTAAATTACTTCTATAAAAAAAATCATAATCCTTCAAATAGTTATCAGCTGCTGAAGTTGAGTTGCTCTCTTCTTTCTAACAACAGTGCTCTCTGCTGACACCTCTGCTTGTCTCAGGAAATGTACGATACATTAGAGGTTTTCTATGGGGATTTCTCCTACTCTGGACAGTTCCTGAGACAAGCAGAGATGTCAGCCGAGAGCAGAAAAGAACAACTCAACTTCAGCAGCTGATAACTACTGGAAGGATTAAGATTTTTTAATAGAAGTAATTTACAAATCTGTTTAACTTTCTGGACCCAGTTGATTTAAAAAAAAAAAAAAGTATTTTCCTGGAATACCCCTTTAACCCCTTAAGGACCAAGGACGTACCGGTACGTCCTTGGTCCTGCTCTTCTGATATAACGCGGGGTTACACAGTAACCCCGCGTCATATCATGGCGGGCCCGGCATCATAGTGAAGCCGGGACCCGCCTCTAATAGCGCGCAGCGCCGATCGCGGCGCCGCGCGCTATTAACCCTTTAGCCGCGCGCTCAAAGCTGAGCCGCGCGGCTAAAAGTGAAAGTGAAAGTTCCCGGCTAGCTCAGTCGGGCTGTTCGGGATAGCCGCGGCTAATCGCGGCATCCCGAACAGCTGACAGGACAGCGGGAGGGCCCCTTCCTGCCTCCTCGCTGTCCGATCGCCGAATGACTGCTCAGTGCCTGAGATCCAGGCATGAGCAGTCATGCGGCAGAATCGCTGATCACTGGTTTCTTATGAGAAACCAGTGATCAACATAGAAGATCAGTGTGTGCAGTGTTATAGGTCCCTATGGGACCTATAACACTGCACAAAAAAAGTGAAAAAAAAAAGTGAATAAAGATCATTTAACTCCTCCCCTATTAAAAGTTTGAATCACCCCCCTTTTCCAATAAAAAAAAAAACACAGTGTAAATAAAAATTAAAATAAACATATGTGGTATCACCGCGTGCGGAAATGTCCGAATTATAAAAATATATCATTAATTAAACCGCTCGGTCAATGGCGTGCGCGCAAAAAAATTCCAAAGTCCAAAATAGTGAATTTTTGGTCACTTTTTATATCATTTAAAAATGAATAAAAAGTGATCAATAAGTCCTATCAATGCAAAAATGGTACCGTTAAAAACTTCAGATCACGGCGCAAAAAATGAGCCCTCATACCGCCCCATACACGGAAAAATAAAAAAGTTATAGGGGTCAGAAGATGACAATTTTAAACGTATTAATTTTCTTGCATGTAGTTATGATTTTTTCCAGAAGTCCGACAAAATCAAACCTATATAAGTAGGGTATCATTTTAATCGTATGGACCTACAGAATACATATCAGGTGTCATTTTTACCGAAAAATGTACTACGTAGAAACGGAAGCCCCCAAAAGTTACAAAACAGCGTTTTTTTTTCAATTTTGTCGCACAATGATTTTTTTTCCCGCTTCACCATAGATTTTTGGGCAAAATGACTGACGTCATTACAAAGTAGAATTGGTGGCGCAAAAAATAAGCCATCATATGGATTTTTAGGTGTAAATTTGAAAAAGTTATGATTTTTTAAAGGCAAGGAGCAAAAAACGAAAATGCAAAAACGGAAAAACCTCCGGTCCTTAAGGGGTTAAAGCAAATCCTCTATCCCCAGGATAAGTGTGTGATTGCGGGAACGCGCCCCCCCCCCCCCCCCTCCCTGCAATCTTCAGCACGGGACTTATCCAGTCCTGCTGAGCGCTCTGGCATGCACCTTTTCAGACATACTAGTCATGGCAGTGAGGGCCTGTTAAGCAAATCACTGTCCAGTGATTGACGTGGGTAGTCACTGCCAAGAACAGTTCATTTCTGTAGGGCCTTGTACTGAATATCTTGGGGGGTCCTAGCTTTTGGACCCCCCTGCAATCACACACCTGTGGATAGGGGATACGTTTTTCATGGTTGCTGCCCAAACATCTTTGGTTATTCATTTTCCATCACCATCAGCCTATACAAACTGCCCATTTTACTGCTACACCCAATTTAGTGCCTGCTGCTGCCCCATTTCCCCCAACTAATGTACTTGCTGTGTTGTGTATTGTCCCCAAATACAGTACTACAGAAATACTATTGTCACAATTATAGTAACTCTCCAAAAATAATGCCACACTCACTGAGCCCTTAAAATGTCAGATGGCTAGTGTAGGGCTGGGTCCACAGAGATTCTGAGTGCAGTAAACACCGACTGGATCAGTCGCCGCTTGGACCGTGCAGACATTGCAGTTCCCATAGACAGTGTCTGCTTTGTGGATTTCGCTCAAAGAATGAACAAGTTAATTCTTTTGGCAGCGGAATTTAAGCGACGTAATGTCTGCTGCTGAAATTCTGTAGTGTAAATCTGCCAGCAATGGGATTCTGCCGATCCTGAATTTCTTACCTGTTAAACAATGTAAAAGCGGAATACCGTTTTACAAATTCCATTGAGTGAACCTGGCCTTAGGGTATGTTCACACAGAGGAATTGGCGAGGAATTTTCGGTTAAAAATTTCACCGCTAAATTACCTTTTTATTTTCACGTGGAAACAGCGTGGAATTGACGCTGAATTCAGTGCGGAATGTAGGAGGAAACTGTTTGTTTTTTTTTTGCACAGAACTTCCGCGCAAATTCCATGTGAATTCCGCACAAATTCAGCTCAAATTCTATGCAAAAATGCAGTCGGCAGGAAAAAAATAAATAACATTGCAGTCTATGGGGATTTACATGCAGATTCCGCCAGAAGAAAGAAAATGTTCATTCTTATACCCCATTTTTGTAAACAGAAATGTTTTATAAGTGCGCATCTACATTTTCAAGTGATGGCCCTCCGTAAAAAGAAATACAAAACAACATAGGCTTCACTGCAACTATTCAGCATTACGGATTTGCATCACAATTTTGCTGGCAGGATTAAACACTATGAGCCGATTTGTATATTTAGCTATACTGCCATCTAGTGAGTAGTAAGTAGTACTGTTAAGTAGAACAGTAACACAAGCACAATTTTTCTTTTCAAAGAATGACTCCAAAGTATTTTTTAATTTCATTATAACACAATATCCTGCTATATTTTCTTCACTGCGATCTTCCTTTCTACATGTTCTGATGCCTCCTTGTCCCCAGAAGTCAGTAAGTCAAAGCAATGTATAGCTGACCTATTGTGTGTGCCAGAAGCCACATTAGTAAGGCTGGGTTCACATATGTCTGGCATGCCAGCCTAAAACTCAACACAACTGATGCTACAACTGATGACAACGTGCATCAGTTGTCATCAGTTGTGTAGCATCCAACATCCATTATTGCCTTAATGCCAGATGGGGAAACGCAGCAAGATGCATTTCCCTGTCCGGCCTGTCTATCTATCAGGCATTCATTTTGAGACACTGGATAAATGTGAACTGTCCCATTCAAAGTAATGAGTTCAGTTCTAGTATCAGTTTCCCTCCTTCGCTTTTTGGCAAGCAATGGAGGGAAAAGATGGCGGACGCTGTACATATGTGGATGAGCCCTTAATAAGCCATGTTACACTAATTTCATGACCAACCTTTCTCCTGAGTTGCAAAACATCATTAGAAAAATAGAAAAAGATGTGATTGGTCGTCAAACGAGCATTTGTCAGATAATCACTGAGCCCTTAACAAAAAACATCCAGTGTAAAAAGGCTTTAAAGTGTTAATGTAATTTGTAATTTTAAAAATCTTTTGCCACTTCCAGGCTTGGTGCTCAATCTATATCATTGCAGGAGACAGGCTACATTATAAGTTAAAAAAAAAGCTGAGCTGTCAGAAAAGAATAAACAGCTGAAAACTGACATCAGAAATCTGGAGAAAATTAGAACTTTTATTTTAGAGAATAGTGAACCATTTAAAGGAAATCTGTAATCAGTCAGGTGACACTCTGGTGCTCTAGTTCTTCTGCAATCTTGCACTGTATCTTTTGCTCTGGGTCCGACTTTGAGCTTGGGTGGAGCGTTGTGACGTCACCACTGCTATTCTCTGCAGGGTCAGCATCACGAAGCTCCACTCAAGTCAGCCCTGAAATGGAAGATACGGCAGAAGATTGCGCAACCAGAACACAGAATGGTACCGGGTAAGTATGGTTGTCATCAGTGTCACCTGCACTACCCATCTGTACCAACAGGTTAGTGCAGAGGAAACTGATGACAGATTACCTTTAAGGAAAATGTTTAAACGAAAAGGACAGAAGGCTAAGGGGGCTTAAAGGGGTACTCCGGTGCTTAGACATCTTATCCCCTATCCCAAGGATAGGGGATAAGATGCCTGATCGCGGGAGTCCCGCTGCTGGGGACCCATGTGATCTTGCACGCGGCACCCCGTTTGTAATCAGTCCCCGGAGCGTGTTCGCTCCGGGTCTGATTACCGGCGACCACAGGGCCGACGGCGTGTGACGTCATGCCTCCGCCCCCATGTGATGTCAAGCTGCGCCCCTCAATGCAAGCCTACGGGAGGGGGCGTGATAGCTGTCACGCCCCCTCCCATAAACTTGCATTGAGGGGCGGAGCGTGAGGTCACACGGGGGCGGAGGCGTGACGTCACACGCCGCCGGCCCCGTGATCGACAGTAATCAGACTCGGAGAGAACACACTCCGGGGACTGATTACAAACGGGGTGCCGCGTGCAAGATCACGGGGGTCCCCAGCGGCGGGACTCCCGCGATCAGGCATCTTATCCCCTATCCTTTGGATAGGGGATAAGATGTCTAAGCACCGGAGAACCCCTTTAAGTCAAAGAGTCGGGTGGAGAAGGTAGGAAACACTGGAGAGGAGGATAATGTTGAGCCATATCCACCCGGGTTTTTGTAACAACAGAGCCCACACATGGGCTCCCTGCAGGGCAAGCAGTGATGTCATCTAGCTATGGCTTTGGTGGTTTGGGGAAAGAATGCAACACCATTTACCAGGGAGGGGCTTTGATGGCCCAGATTCACTGGCGAACGGTGGCCGAGGATACACAACCCATATATGTTCCAGAACACACTAGTCCAGCCAAGATAAAGGAGGGAATTGATGTAGGAGTAAATAGAGGAGTGAATGTTGGGAATTTTCTGGGGATTTTTTATGGGCTGTAGCACAGCTGGAGGTATGGGGGAGCACTTCTGCTAAAATGAGTGACAAATAGTTTGAGTATGGATTCTGTGGAGAAGGGTGGTAAATGGGGCACAGATTAGTTGTGGAGACATAGGGCTTGGTCAAGTTGCCCACTCAGCGGTTGCAGCACTAGTAGGCAGGTACTGTTGAGGCACCTTCCTTGTCCTCTGGCTCTAGGGGTGGCAATTTGCCATCCTGGATGCCTTAATGAGAGGTGAGAGATCAATAAATGTAGAGGGTAGGGAGGTTGATCTACCCTTCTGGTGTTTTAGCCTTCTGGGAGGAAAGAGGTAGTGAAACCATGTGGTCTCTCCCAACAGCTGGACCAAGTGGTATCCAAATGAATGTGGTCCGTCTGAGGTGGAAAGGCAGTGACAATTGTCCTCCAAGATCTAAAACTGTTGAGTTTCTGCTGAAGTTGGGCTTTAAAGGGGTACTCCGGTGCTAAGACATCTTATCCCCTATCCAAAGGATAGGGGATAAGATGCCTGATCGCGGGGGTCCCGTCGCTAGGGACCCCCGTGATCTTTCATGCAGCACCCCGTTACCATCAGCCCCCGGAGGATGTTCGCTCCAGGTCTGATGACTGCTGATCACAGGCTCCGCCCCTGTGTGACATCAGGCTCCGTCCCCTCAATTACATCACAGCTGTCACGCCCCCTCCCATATGTGGAGCCTTGATATATTCATATGGTCCCTCTGC
Organism: Hyla sarda; assembly: GCF_029499605.1. NCBI lineage: Eukaryota > Metazoa > Chordata > Amphibia > Anura > Hylidae > Hyla > Hyla sarda. The sequence goes on along the minus strand of NC_079197.1, from coordinate 43,251,072 downwards.
GTTCGACATCAGCTTTGTTTAGCTGGTAGGGGTTGAGCTCTTCTGGACAAATTATATACTGGTAATAAAAAAATCTTGCCTGGGGAGACTTTGCCATTCATGTGGTGTCTCACCAAAACAACGTCAAGAGGGTGACCGTAACAAATAACTCCCTTGTATTGACATCATGAAGTGGTTATGTCAGTAAGAAGTGCTGGAGGTCCCCAAAAAAACAGGGATGAATATGGCATCTGGTCAGGGGCCTGGATGTTTATAGTCAAGCTTAAGCATTCAGGAAACACAGTAACTCACAGAGCATAGGATTGTATCCAGATCTTCTACCAAGGTCAGCCAAAGCTCTGTCACAGATGTGACGACCCCACACATTTAAGTGCTAGTTGTACTGTGCAAAAGTGCACTCTGTGAGGGGTAATAGGCCATCTTGCTGCATCCTGTGTGGATATCAGGTGTCACCAGTGTGGTGACTTAGGTCGCCCATTCAGTCACTGCTCTCATTCCTTTAGTGATTGTTGCACCAGTAAGAGAAAGTTACATAATGTGACTCCCATCTGATGCGTTCTCTAATCACAGTAATTCACTTTCACTTTTTTTGATCTGCAGTATACAGGATCTTAGTCTGCCACAACCAGGCTCTTGATCCGCTGAAACAAGGCTCTTGGTGCGCTCTTGGTCTGCAGAACCCAAGGCCTTGGTTCATCGCATCCAGGCTCTTGATCTGATGCACCAAAGACCTTGATTCGCCAAATTCAGGGCCTTTTACCACCACACCAAGGTTCTTGATCCACCACACCTACGTTCTTGATCACCAACACTTATTTACTTTGTATTAATATGGTAGTATTATCCAGTCACTATGTGGTGATGATCTGTAGTCGGTTTGGCAGAATTATTTGTCCCATGTATAGTGGTGTTATTTGCCTGTGTATAGTGTTTTTTTTATTTTATAGCAGTATGATGGTGTTAGGCTGGGTTCACATACTGTATATCAGCTTTCCAGCATGGTTTCCCTCCAGCGTGCACCTATGCCGGATGCCGGACCTATGTGAACACATGTGAGTAGTAATATGTTGTCCCTGTGTAGATAACAAACATATTATTTTAATTACCATTATCTCACCGAAACATTTTACTTTTCTGTCTACAATAGTTTCTTGAGGCAGTTGATGAATTTGTCTCACGGGCAAGTCAAGCTGCCAGTTTAGATCACTTTTTAGGGCTGATAGGAGTTAGCTGGAGATAGCATGTAAATTACATCTCTTGCACCAAATTTGGGACACTCATACAAAAAGATGTACATGATAAACCACTAACAATTGCACAAAGAACTCTAAATGAGGCCACTAAATGGTAATATATTTTTAACGTTGTAAATAAATTGTCTCACGAAAGGTCGCACGGAACCAGCCCACAGCATTTCATGCGACAAATTTAGACTCAAAAAAAGATCTAAACAGTTTGAGCCATTCCCCTATAATCTTTACTTTATACCAATACCATTTTGGTATTGACTGAACTTCCTGATGGCTTTTGATTACATTTTTTGTGGGATGTGATCTAACCAAAATACAACAGTTCTGGCGTTTGGTATTTTATTTATGTTTACACCATCCACTGTGCAGTTACATTACCTTTATATCTAAATGGTTCAGACATTTCCACACATAACATTACCAAATTTGTGGGGAGGGGGGGGGCTTGAGGTGAGTAGCTGGTCTAGTCTAGCATTTTTCCCCCACACACAAGTCTTCCCTCTGATCCTGGGACATCTCCCAGAATCAGAATTAAAGCTCTTGTGGGGGCTCACTCTGTGACTCTCTGTACTGGTAACCACACAACACAGTAATTAGATTTTTCGTGGTTGTGGGTTGGCCACAGCAATCTGGTAACAGACTTGCATGTTATGCCAACCCAGGCCTCCCCGGGGGCAAGTCAGTCTGCAAAGCCCAACAACCAAGATTTTCTCTCTCATGACCCGCACTGTGACTTGAAGTACAACACAGTAAAATAGAAAACACTTATTTACAACAAAACCAAGTCAAACTAAAGGGAAGGAGGGCCTATCTCAGGCTCATGTAAGCAGCCAGGACTGGAAAAGCACAGGAAACACTCATTATAAAATGGGGTGGGGAGTAGTGCTTAGTCTTATTGGCCCACAACTTGAGCTGGGTACCCTATTTACTGAACTAGAAAATATAGGAGAGGAGGGGGGGAGGGAACACAATGTGGGAGGTGAAAAGGTTAGCAGCAGGGGCCGGGGGAAGATATCAGTTAATTCCTGTACACCCCAGTCTGTGGCCCCTTCCTAAGACAGTACAGGGCCCACTAGAGTGAACGCTGCAATCTCACTTCTAGCACTCACAGACAAACTGTACTGGAAGAAAAAAAAACTGATATAGTATGTGGACAGGGCTTCTATGAAGGTGTAGCCTGCACATGGGTGGGCACAATGGGGCCCCATAATCTTCTATTTCCTGGGGGCCCTATGAGTGGTCAGTTCACCCCTGACTGGAACTTATGAATTGATCATCTACATCAGACTTTTTCACACCAGTTTTATGTGACTAATTTGCATGATGAATTTTACTGGATTTATTTAGCATGAATTGCTTTATTTTATATAAATTGCTTTATTCATAGGCAGATGTATTGCATATTTATCTGCTTATGGCTATGTCAATTAATTGATTTCTTTCTTTCTTTACCTTTTAACCCATAGAGGACACAAGGCGTACAGATATGACCTGGACACCTGGTACAGGATCTACCTGTATGCCCTGAGTCCCGCTGCAGTTATGAAGCGAGCGGAGGAGCTGCACTCGTATCATAGATCACGGGTTCCGACTGCTACCAGCAGCCAGGGGCCTGCTGGTAATGGCGGACAACAGTGACCGCGCAGATGTCTGCCATGATGAATACTTATGCCGTGATGAATACAGATGCCGTGATGAATACTTATTATGACATCTGCGATATTTTCTGTGGCTGATCTGATCGCCCATGAAACGGCCGCAGGGTTTCAGATCAGCCAAGATGGTGGCCGGAGGTCTTCTTACCTGCCGTCATCATGAGGTCTTCTTCTCTGGTCTGACTTTAAACAGACTTTTAGTATTTTTCTTTACCTGCTCTGGCCGACCCCCGCAACGGGAGCCGACCAGAGCAGATAATCGCATGTTTTCCTGGGGGCCGCATCGCTATATCGCACTGCTTTTGCGATATTTCGTGCAGCCCGGCCGGGAACTCTGCAATTCTACCCCGAGCGTGACTCGGGGTTACCGATCCTGGCAGGGAAAATTAACCCAGAGTCACGCTCGGGAATACCGCTCAGGAGGTTAAACAAGTCAAAATGAGGCTCAGTAGTGTGTGTGGCCTCCACGTGCCCGTATGACCTCCCTGCAACACGCTGCACAGTCTGTGGTGGATGGAGCGAGACATGATGTCCCAGATGTGCTCAATCGGATTCAGGTCTGGGGAATGGGCGGGCCAGTCCATAGCATCAATCCCTTCCTCTTGCAGGAACTGCTGACACACTCCAGCCACATGAGCTCTAGCATTGTCTTGCATTAGGAGGAACCCAAGGCCAACCGCACCAGCATATGATTTCACAAGGGGTCTGAGGATCTCATCTTGATACCTAAAGGCAGTCAGGCTACCTCTGGCAAGCACATGGAGGGCTATGCGGCCTCCCAAAGAAATGCCACCCCACACCATTACTGACTCACCGCCAAACCGGTCATGCTGAAGGATGTTGCAGGCAGCAGAACCTTCTCCACAGCATCTCCAGACTCTGTCACGGCTGTCACATGTGCTCAGTGAGAACCTGCTTTCATCCTTGAAGAGCACAGGGCACCAGTGGCAAATTTGCCAATCTTGGTGTTCTCTGGCAAATGCCAAACGTCCTGCATCCCTGGATCAACGTTCTGTCCCTATAAATCTAGTATACATAACCAGCAATGTTATTATTCTCCAAAAATGCATCCAGACCCATTTTAAACTCTTTTACAGAGTTCACCATGACCACCTCCTCAGGCAGAGAATTCCACAGTCTCACTGCTCTTACAGTAAAGAATCCCCGTCTGTGCTGGTGTAGAAACCTTCTTTCCTCTAAAGTTAGAGTATTTCCCCTTGTTATAGATACAGTCCTGGGTATAAATAGATCATGGGAGAGATCTCTGTAGTGCCCCTGATATATTTATATATAGTTATTAGGTCTCCCTTAAGCCTTCTTTTTTCTAAACTAAATAACCCTAATTCTGATAATCTTTCTGGGTACTGTAGTCCTCCCATTCCCCGTATTACTCTGGTTGGCCATCTTTGAACCCTCTCCAGCTCCACTATATCTTTCTTGTACACTGGTGCCCAGTACTGTACACAGTATTCCATGTGTGGTCTGACTAGTCATTTGTACAGAGGTAGAATTATTTCCTTGTCGTGGGCATCTATGCCCCTATTGATGCACCTCATGATTTTATTAGCCTTGGCAGCAGCTTCCCGACACTGGTCACTACAGCTAAATTTACTGTTAACTAATACTCCTAAGTCCTATTCCATGTCAGTCGTCCCAAGCGTTCTCCCATTTAATATATAACCCCAGCCCAGATTTTTCCTCCCCATGTGCATTACCTTACATTTATCAGTGTTGAACCTCATTTGCCACTTCCCAGCCCAAACCTCCAACCTATCCAGATCCATTTGTAACAGTGCACTGTCCTCTATAGTGTTTACCGCTTTACAGAGTTTAGTATCATCTGCAAAGATTGTTACTTTACTATTCAACCCCTCTACAAGGTCATTAATAAATATATTAAAAAGAACAGGACCCAAGACGGACCCCTGTGGTCCCCACTAGTAACAGTCATCCAATCAGAATAAGTACCATTAATAACCACCCTCTGTTTCCTATCACTGAGCCAGTTACTTATCCACTTACACACATTGACTCCCAGCCCAATCCTTCTCATTTTATGCACCAACCTTTTATGAGGCACTGTATCACATGCTTTGGAAAAATCCAGATACATGACATCCAGCGATTGCCCCTGGTCCAGTCTGGAGCTCACCTTCTCATAAAAGCTGATCAGGTTCGTTTGACAGGACCGATCCCTCATAAAGCCATGCTGATATGGAGTCATACATGTATTTTTATCAAGATATTCCAAAATAGCATCTCTTAGAAAACCCTCAAACAACTTACATACAACGGAGGTTAAACTAACAGGCCTATAATTCCCTGCCATATTGGAGTCGGGAAGGAATTTTTACCTCTAGTATGAGGGTTTTTTGCCTTCCTCTGGATAAACTCAGTAGGGACTCATTAGGGATATAGGTTGAACTTGATGGACTCTGGTCTTTTTTCAACCTCATGAACTATGTTACTATGTATGTTACTATGCACAGTGTTGGGCTGTAAGCACAACCCCACCTATGGCCTTCGAGCCCTCATACCACCCTCATGGAGTCTGTTTCTGACCATTTGAGTGGACAAATGCCCATTTGTGTCCTGCTGGAGGTCATTTTGCTGGGCTCTGGCAGTGTTCCTCCTGCTCCTCCTTGCACAAAGGCAGAGGTACCGGTGCTGCTGCTGGGTTGTTGCCCTCCTATGGCCTCATCCACGTCTCCTGATGTACTGGCCTGTCTCTTGGTAGTGTCTGGACACTACGCTGACAGACACAGCAAACCTTCTTGCCACAGCTCGCATTGATGTGCCATCCTGGATGAACTGCACTACCTGAGCCACTTGTGTGGATTGTAGACTCCGTCTCATGATACCACTAGAGTGAAAGCACCGCCAGCATTCAAAAGTGACTGAAACATCAGCCAGGAAGCATAGAAACTGAGAAGTGGTCTGTGGTTACCACCTGCAGAACCACTCCTTTATTGGGGTGTCTTGCTAATAGCCTATAATTTCCACCTGTTGTCTGTTCCATTTGCACAACAGCATGTGAAATTGATTGTCAATCAGTGTTCTTCCTGAGTGGACAGTGTGATTTCACAGAAGTGTGATTGACTTGGAGTTACATTGTGTTGTTTAAGTGTTCCCTTCATTTTTTTGAGCAGTGTACATTTTTATTTTTTTTTATTTTGCCCCACAAAGTTTATTTTTTTTTCCGTTTTTTTCTCATTTCCCTGTATATATTGTGGTGAAATGATTTCTGTCATTACAAAAAAAAAAAAAAAAAAAATTGGTGACGCAAAAAACAAGCCCTCATATGGGTCTGAAGGTGGAAAATTGTTTAGATTTTTCGAAGGCGAGGTGGAAAAGACGAAAGTGCAAAAATGAAAAAAAAAAACTGTGGTCCTTCAGGGGTTAAACGGGCACTGTCACTTTAAAAAAAAACATTTGACTTGTTGTAGGGACATTTCAAAAGTTTTGATCTCTAAAACAAGCAGGAGAGGAGTGATCTTGGCGTAACCACTAGAGATGAGTGAATTTACAGTAAATTCAATTCTTCACGAACTTCTCGGCTCGGCAGTTGATGACTTATCCTGCATAAATGAGTTCAACTTTCAGATGCTCCGGTGGGCTGGAAAAGGTGGATACAGTCCTAGGAGACTCTTTCCTAGGAATGTATCCACCTTTTCCAGCCCACGGGAGCATCTGAAAGCTGAACTCATTTATGCAGGATAAGCCATCAACTGCCGAGCCGAGAAGTTTGTGACGAATCGAATTTACTGTAAATTCGCTCATCTCTAGTAACCACTGTACAACCAATATGGCCCCAGTATTGTCCTAAATAGAACACTGATCTAGGGGGAGATTTATGAAAACCTGTCTCCAGGAAAAGTTGCCCAGTTGCCCATATCAACCAATCAGATCGCTTCTTTCATTTTGCAGCGGCCTTAAAAATGAAAGAAGTGAGCTGATTGGTTGCTATGGGCAACTTTTCCTTTGCACAGGTTTTGATAAATCTCCCCCTAGTTGGCCAGTGGTACGGCTGCTGAAGACCAGTGTTTCCCAATCAATATGCCTCCAGTCCAGTGTTTCCCAACCAGTGTGCCTCCAGCTGTTGCAAAACAGCAGCAGGAGGCACACTGGTTGGGAAACACTGCTCCAGTCCATAGCAACTGATCTGTTCTAACTTTGTAAGCAGAAATCTGATGGGTTGCTATAGGCAACTGCTCTACTTTTGCACCACTTTAGATACAGCCCACATAATATAAAAATTCCCATGACACACCTCTGCCTACCACCAAGACTGGCTGTTAGTCATATGGTAGTAATAGCTGTTATCTGATTGGCTGCTGATAAGCAGTAATGAGATTCGTTAATTTCTAACGATAATTTGTTTTCCCTTAGTCCTAGCAGTAGCACAGATAGGGGTATTCCACCCCCCGCGAACTGGTTAGGAAAGATGGAAGTTTTATTGAACTTAATTAAATAATCAGTGAAAACACACCCACAACACCCTGTATAAGTAAGAGGGTCACCCTCTGTCCCATTGTGTAGTAAAAAGAAGAACTAAAAACAAAGAATAGAAAAAAAATAACTTAACTAGGGAGGGAAAGTTGTGCTACTGTTAGGACTAAGGGAAAACAAATTATTGTTAGAAATTAACGATTCCCTTACGTCCTAACCAGTAGCACAGATGGGGAAATGGCAAGCAGAAACCCTATAAGGGAGGGCTCTCATGCCTGACGGCAGATAATACTGTCCGTCCAAATGAGGAGAAATCGGCCAATCTACTGTCAAGTCTGTAGTGGGTGATAAATGTGGAGAGTGAACTCCAGGATGCAGCTTTGCATATATGTTCCAAGGGAACAAGACTCCTTTCCGCAAAGGAGGTAGATACAGACCTGGTGGAATGAGCTTTTACAAACTCAGGAGGCTCCTTACCTTGGGATACCATGGAAATACGAATGGCATCCTTTACCCATCTACTGATGGAGGGCTTTGAAGCTTTAAGACCTCTCTTGGGTCCTGCAAAGAGAATTAGCAGATTTTCATCCTTCCTAAACTCCAAAGATCTTCTTATATAGATCTGGAGGCATCTCGAGATATCTAGGCAATGAAGAGCCCTATCTTCATTAGAGGATGGAGGAGGAGAAAATACTGGCAGGGATATAACTTGATTTATATTTTGGAATGATGGAACCTTAGGTATAAAGGATGGCATAAATCTGAGTAACACTCGGTCTGGCAAAAATGTAGTATATGGTTCAAGTGCCGAGAGCGCTTGAAGTTCCCCAATCCTCTTGGCTGATGTGATTGCCAGTAAAAAAGTTATTTTAATGGTAACAAATTTCATGTCCACCTCCTCCAATGGCTCAAGGGGGGGAGATGCCAACCCCTTGAGCACCACCGATAAGTCCCATGCTGGGACAGGTTGTATAATTGTAGGTTTTAACTTTGAGGATCCCCTCAAGAATGTTTTGACTAGTGGGTCTTGAGACAATGGTTTATTGAGAAAGGCAGAGATGGCTGATACCTGAACTCTTAGTGTGAAAGGGGATAGATTCTTGTCTAATCCATCCTGAAGAAAGTTGAGGATTGTGGCAACGGCTGGATTCTGTCCAGGAAGTTGTTTCTTGGAGCACCAAGACTGAAAGATTGTCCAGATTCTTTTATAGGCTTTGTTAGTGGACTCCGCTCTGGAATGCGAGAGAGTATTCAAGACCGCACTAGAAAGCCCTTCTAGATGTGGAAGGGACTGGTCAACCTCCAGGCTGTCAGGTTGAACATTTGAAGATTTGAGCAGCTGTGAGTGTCCCCCGACACTAGTGCTTGCTCTGGGGGAAGCCTCCAGAATTGTCCCCGACTCATTTGCAAGAGTTGGGTAAACCAAGCTCTCTTGGGCCAAAATGGAATTATGGCTATGACAGAGGCTTGGTCCTGCCTGATTTTCATCAATACCCTTGGGATCAAGGAAATTGGAGGGAAGATGTAGGCCAGCCTGAACCTCCATGGGATTGAGAGAGCATCAATTGCTACTGGGTTGCCTTCCCTGTACAGGGAGCAAAATCTCACCACTTTGGTGTTGAACCTCGTTGCCATAAGATCTATTTCTGGCATACCCCACCTGAGTGTTATTTGTTTGAATATTTTTGGATGGAGAGACCATTCTCCAGTTGAAAGTCCTCTGCTCAGGTGGTCGGCGATCACATTGAGAGATCCCCGAATGTGAACTGCCGACAGATGGGTTAGGTTCCTCTCTGCCCAATCCAAGATCAGACCCACCTCTCTGCTTCCCTGCTTGTTGGTGTACAATACAGCCGTCATGCTGTCAGATTGGATCTTTACTGCTTTCCCTTGAAGAAGAGAAGCAAAATGGAGGAGTGCTAATCTGATGGCTCGAATCTCGAGGAGATTGGAGGTTAACCCTCTCTCCTGTGGACACCAAGATCCACGCACTGTCAGATCCAAGAGATGCGCTCCCCAACCTACAAGGGACGCGTCGGTGGTAAGTATGATCCAAGAGGGTTGGATCATTGACTAGCCGTCCTCGAGGTGAGACCACCATCTGAGAGAGGATCGGACTAGATAAGACAGGGAGTGGCACTTGTTTAGGCCCGAGGGCCTGAGATTCCATGTGGGGAGCACCTCTGATTGAAGAGGGCGTAGATGCCAAAGAGCCCAAGGAACCGCATCCACGGTAGCGGACATAAGTCCCAACATCCGCATGAGAGTGCGAATGGATACTCTCCGGGGTACAGAGAGAAAAAGGGCCGATTCTTGAACCCGAGATTTCCTCTCGGGAGAGAGGTAAAGTGTCATGGAGATTGAGCCGACTATGAAGCCGAGGAACCTCACTGAGGTCGTTGGGAGGAAATTGGATTTGGCCCAATTGACTATCCACCCTAACTGGTGAAGGAAGGATACTGCTAGTTGCAGATGTTGGGACAGGATCGCAGAAGAAGAAGCTCTGAGGAGCCAATCGTCTAGGTAGGGAACAATGCTGAGCCCCTGGAGCCTTAGAGCAGCAACTATCGCTACCACCACTTTGGTAAATGTGTGTGGGGCCGAAGAAATTCCAAACGGGAGGGCTACAAACTGGAGGTGTTTTAGAACTCCCCCTACCTGAACTGCGATCCTTAGATACTTTCTGGATACCGGATGAATAGGAATATGAAGGTAAGCATACTTTAGATCCAGAGTAGCCAGGTAATCCCCTGGCAAGATGAGGTTGACCACAGATTGAATAGTTTCCATACGAAAGCGTTTGTGCTTTACGTACTGATTGAGATATCTCAGATCTATAATCATCCGCCAGTCTCCTGTTACCTTGGGAACTAGGAAGACTGGAGAATAAATTCCTGACCAAGCTCCGCAAGAGGAACTTCCTCTAAGGCAATCTTCTGGATGTATTCCAGAATGTAAGTTTCTAGCGCCACCTGTTTGATTGGTGAAAGAACTCTTGTCTCCACATATTTGGATGGGGGAATTGATTCGAAGTCTATCGAATAACCATCCGAGATTAATCTCAGGACCCAAGGGTCCTGAATGTGGAGGGACCAGGCGCTTAAAAAATGGTGAAGACGACCACCAACCGGAATCTGGGGGGCAGGATGAGAAAGTGGAAAGGTCACCTCGGCAGGGAACCCAGAGCTTCGTAGAAGCCCGTAGTCAGAGCTTTCTGTTGTCTTTGGGGCCATGGGAGCGTTTTCCGCCCCGGCGTTGATTACCCCAGTCTCTCTGAGGCTTAGGCTGGGGGGCTGATCCGCCCCCAGAACGCCGCCCCCGACCACGAAAGGAGGAATAAGGAAGGGATTTGCCTTTCTTGTCCGAAAGTCCCTCCATAATGCGGACCAACTCAGCTCCGAAAAGAATGCCGGGTTCGTAAGGCATAACACATAAGGTGTTCTTGGAAGAGTTGTCGACCTTCCAAGGTTTTAACCACAGAGGACGTCGTCCAACAGAAGCCAGGGCCATGGACTTGGAGGCCAACTTAAGATGCTGGGTGGAAGCATCGCACAAAAAATCAACGGCCAGATTGGCCGTCTTGAATGATGAAAGAATTTCATCCCTAGGAACCCCTTGGTCCAAATCCGACTAGATGTTAGAAAGGCGGGTCTTTAAAAAGTTTGCTACCTCTGAGCAAGCTATCGCCACTGATGCAGACGCAGAAGCAGTGGAGTAGGAGCGCCTCATGGCACAGTCAGCCTTCCGATCCATTGGATCCTGCAAGGAAGACCCATCCTCAGCAGGGACCACTGTACTCTTGGACAGTTTGGCAACTGCCATGTCAACCTTAGGGACAGGGCCCCAGGAAGAAAGCTGAGTTTCCTGTATAGGAAACATGGTCTTAAATCTTTTGGTTAAGACCGGACCCTTTTCTGTTTTTTTCCATTCCGTTCTAAGTACGGACAGAAGGGTATCATCCGCTTTAAAGACCCTAGGTCCCTTAGAGGTCTTGGAGGTAGAGGCTTCCCCGGGATCAACATCCTGGTCCCCCGACCGGATGGATCTCAGAAGACGCTGGGTCTTTTCCAGCGGAAAAAAATAGGAGGCAGCAACCTCCTCATCCGAAGAAGAGGACTTGGAATCTTCTCTCTCTTAATCCACAGACGTCTCCATTCTGGGAGGTGAAGAAGGTCTGGCGCGTTTCTGAGAGACAACGTGTTTCAGCTCCTCAATAGAGGCTTGCATGGCCGACATGTTAGAGGAGACCCACACATACATATCTTGGACTGTAGGCTCAGTCTGGTGGGAAGGTAGAGATTTAGCCCTACAAGGAGGGCACCTGGAAAATTCATAATTATCCTCAAGGGGAATATTGCAGTCATGGCAAGAAAGGTGCTTGCGCTTGGCGGACTTTTTTTCCAAGCCTTCACGATCCCCTGAGCCCTCGGTCGACATATCTAGATAAATATGAGAGAAGGATTAGATAATGTAGCGGCAAGAAAAAAATTGCGGCTAGATAAAATATAATTTTAAATACCCAGGTTTTCAGCAAGAAAACAGGTAAGCAATAGAAATAGGGAAACAGTAGTATTCGCAAGGATGCACTACTAGACTCAAAAGGACAGGACTGTAGAAGTACCAACAGCTCTGCGCTCTAGGAGGCTGAATGACAGCCTAGGGGGAGTTTAAATATCCCCCTAGATGGCGCCAAACCAAGACTCCGCCCCCAAGGCGGGGTTACAGGAGAAATAAAGGAATTCTGCTCAAAGCAGGATTAAAAGGAAGCCTAAGCTAGAGGGCTATAAGAAGAAGCTCCCCGCTCGGTTTCGCCGCATTATGCATAATAAAACGGCGCAAAAACCGAGCCGGGGACTAAAGAGAGAACCAGGAAGTTACATCAGACGCCGCTGACGCACTTCCGGCCGGGGCCGCGGTGGAGTCGCGGCTCCGGGAGTCACAGGCGCAGATAGGCGCAAAGAATGCCCAATGCAAGTAAGAAAGAAACCCCCCCCCCTACTCATATAACAGGAGTAAGAGGGTCACCATCTGTCCCACTGTCCGGGAGGACAGAAAATAACACAATGGGACAGAAGGTGACCCTCTTACTTATACAGGGTGTTGTGGGTGTGTTTTCACTGATTATTTAATTAAGTTTAATAAAACTTCCATCTGTCCTAACCAGTTCGCGGGGGGGGTGGAATACCCCATCTGTGCTACTGGTTAGGACATAAGGGAATGTGGCTGTTAGTCACATGGCAGTAATAGCTGTTATCTGATTGGCTGCTGCTAAGCAGTAATGAGATTGTGGCTGTTAGTCACATGGCAGTAACAGCTGCTATCTGATTGGCTGTTGGTAAGCAGTAATGAGATTGTGTCTGTTTGTCACATGGCAGCTGATTGGCTGCTGCTAAGCAGTAATGTTATCGTGGCTGTTAGTCACATGGCAGTAATAGCTGTTATCCGATTGGCTGCTGATAAGCAGTAATGTGATTGGTAGCGGCGGGCTGTCATCTGATTGGCTGCTCTTGTCTCCGCCTTCCACAGTACAGGACTCCGTTGCCCTGGAGATTGGAAACAGCCCAGAACGGAATAACAATAGTGAAGCCGAGAAGTAACGTGATCCGGGGCCGAGCGCGGTGATGTGACCGGAGGAGGACGGGACACTGCGGAGGCGCAGGCTACAGGTATGACCGGGGGAGACATCCTGTATACCGAGCACGGTGCACATCGCTGACGTTACCAGGCCCGGAGGAGTTGTGTAGTATTCGGGGACGGGGCGGGGCTTGTGTGACGGCTGCTCTGCTCTCCGGTAAGTGTCACCGCGTCAATGACGTCACCATTCATGTAAACACCGACAGTACAAACCCTGAAAGCAGTGCAATAGATAAACAGCGCCCCTACATGAGGCAGTGTGCCCTGACCTGTGGCTTCCTAGCTGTTATAGAACTACAACTCCCATCATGCCTTCTGCTGTCAGGATTTGGAAGCTGGAACTCTGTCGCTATTTTTCTTTTCTTTTGCTTTTTCATTATTTGGTTACATAAAGTGGCCAAAGTCTGTCTGGCCATGCTGGGAGTTGTAGTTCTGCAACAGCTAGAAACACACTGTTTGGAAAACACTGCCCTAAGGGTGGATTAAAGGACAAGTATCATGTAAAAAACATATCCCCTCTCCGAAGGATAAGGTATTAGTTTTAGATCGCGGGGGGTCCAAGCGCTGGGGGCCCCCCTGCAATCTCCTATACAGCGGTGCGTCACGACCCCCGCCTGGAGCAGGGGCCGCCACACTCCCTCCATACAGCTCTATGGGAGAGTCGTTCCCCAATCTTCAGCTTTCCCATAGACCTATATAGAAGGGGCGTGGCAGCCCCCGCTTTGGGCAGGGGTCGTGACGCACCGCTGTATAAGCCCCAGCACTCGGACCCCTTGTCCTTTTACCCCTACAGAGATATTCCAGGAGGAGATTACATCTCCATCGGAGCCATGGCCATGCAGACGTCACCGTTGACAGCAATGCAGTCCGAGTAGGAATTACGCCAAAAGAATAAACACGTTTAGGAATTTCGACGGCAGAAATTTGGCAGCGTTAATGTGTCAGCGGAAAATTCACACCAATTACATATTCTGGGCGGAGATTCTTTGGTGGGAAAGCACCTTTAGGGTCTACTCGCACGGCAGAATTTCCGCATGCGGATTTCCGCCTCAAATCAAAGCCCATAGACTTCTATGGGATTCCGCACTCCCATTCACACTTCTAAATTAGCCCAGACATATCAAAAGTTTTGATTGCATTGGGTCTCACTCCTGAGACCACCTGGGAAAGTGTACGGCATTGAGCTCCACTCCTTTGACGGCAGACAGGTCCGATCCTAGACTTATGCAGAGGATAGGTCGGATTTGATTGACAGATGAGGAGAGAGCCACGCACTGTTGACTGTTGTAAACTTCCTTGGCTTAGGGTGTGTTCACATGGGCGGATTACCTGCTGAATTTCTGCAGAGTTTATGCTGCGGAAAATCTGCAGCGGATTTTGCTACCATTGACTTCAATGGGTCAGCAGAAAATCCACTGCAGAGGCAGATTTGCAGATTTTCCTTCGGACTCATTGAAGCCAATGGTATCAAAATGCACTGCAGATTTTCTGCAGCAGATACACTGCGGAAATTCTGCAGGTAATCCGCCTGTGTGAATGTACCCTTATAACTAGCGATCACAGTAGGTCTCAAGAGTGAGACCCCATGCAATCAAAACTTTTGACAAGTCTGGGCAACATGTTTAGATGTTTTTTTACACACTAGTAACCTTTTACTTATTCATGGCATATTGTTACATTAATACATTAAAGGCCAATTGTTACCAAAAACAACTTATCCCCTATACACAGGATAGGGGATAAGTGTTTGTTTGATCGTGGGGGGGTCCGATAACTGGGACCCCCCGCGATCTCCTGCACAGGGCCATGGCTCTCCCCTGCAGGAAACGTGCCGGCCACAGCATGACATGCGACCGACACGCCTCCTCCATGTAGTTCTATGGGAGAGGCAGCGTTCATGCCTCCCCGCCTCTCCCATAGACCTGTATGGGGAGGGGGCGTACTGTTGACCTCTCTAGGTTGACGCTACTTGCATTACGCTTTCACTGAGTGCTAATGCGGGGGCCCCGTTCAGGAGATCCTGTGGATAGGCGATAAGTGTTCTAATGCTTCAGATGTCCTTTAAAGAAGAATGGGGCAGTTTTCCAGCTATTAAATACAGTGAACACCGTCCATCTGCATCCGAGACCTGAGATAACTCTGATCCCAGTTTCCTAACCATCAAGAGGCCACTTGTAAAGGGATACTCCGGCATTTACCTTTTTTCAATATCATGCCATTTAAAAAAAAAGAAATAATAATAATATAATAATAATAATAAAACAAAATACACTACTTATCTTATGCTGCTTCCCTGTAGCCTCTGGTATTGCTGCCCCAGCCTCCACTAAGATCCTCTTCCTGGTTGCTGAGGGGTCAATGCATCAAACTGCAACTCAGTTAATCACTGGCTGCAGTGGTGGGCTCTGTGCTGGCACATGGCTTGTCAGTTAGCCTGCTGTGTGAGTCAGGGACGTGTCACAGAGCCCTGCTTGTCCTCGGTGCACAGTGTCCTGCTTGTTACTGAAAAATTTACAAACTTTTAACCAATGTATAATACAAATATACATATAATGGTATTACAGTATTTACATTGCATAAAAAGTTATTGCAAACAACAGGTACACTTTAAGGACTCGGCAAGTTTCAGTTTAACATTTTCGTTTATTTCCCTCTGCGCTCATTTTCCCTCTTAAGGATTATTTTGTGTTAAAATAAAACTGAAATTTTGCTACTTTTTAAGGGTTTTGTTTTTATGTAGCGCACTATACAGTAAAACTGGCATGTGCTCTTTATTCTGTAAGTTAGTAGGATTAAAATTCTATTCATCTTTTAAATGCTTTACCACTATAGAACTACTGTTAAAAACATATACTCTGTAAAAAAAAAAAAAAAAAAAAAAATGTACTCACCTGCTGCCAATACCCTGCTGGTGGCATTCTGCCAGTGCCATTCCTGCTGCTCAGCACTTCCTGCTCACTTTTTGCCACATCAGTTATTGGGGACTTCCTATTTGCTGGGGCATAGAACAGAACAGGTAAGTACCCTTTTTTTTTTACGCCTTACATTCTTGTACTGTTAGGGTCTATTCACACGTACAGTATTCTGTGAAGATTTGACGCACAGGATTTGAAACTGTGTTCAGTCATTTAGTTTACATTGAAATCTGCAGCAGAAAATCCTGCGCATCAAATCTGCGCAGAATACTGTACGTGTGAATGGACCATTAAAGGGGTTATCGGGAGGAGAAAAAAAAACGTATCCTTCATTGTCGCTCTATTCACCAGTCCCCCGAGTGCTCGAGCCCCCACCTTCAGAGATGAGCAAGAGTGACAGCCCCTTTAGCCAATTACCAGCTGAGACGGGTCCTCTCCCATCGGTTGGACCACCTGCGACTAGACACTTATTCCCTGTCCTGTCTATAGGGGGCACATTTAACTATATAAATAATGATGTGGACAAACCCTTTGGGGATGTTTACACAGGCAAAAGGCATACTGTTTTTGAAGCTAAAAACATGCAAATCTTCACTTAAAAAACAGCACAAAGGCCGCCATTTATCATTGTAGGTGTAAGTGAAGCATTTTTCTACATCTTTTTTTGTGTGCTGATAATGTGTAGGAGCAACAAATTTATTAAATGGTCACAGAGCATTTGATACATTTTGTGCAGGTCACATTTTCTGAAATTTCTCTCTTCACATACACCAAAAAGCTAAGCTAAGTCTGGGCTGGTGTCGTTTTAGAGACTTTTCAGTAGCTTTGCGCCTTTTTTGAGCCTTTTCACAAAAAGGCTCAGTTCATAAAACCCTTCCATATCATGTGTATTGCCAAAATCAGTGGATTGCAACTCAAAATCAGCAGAAAAGTATAAACCAAAAGGCGCAAATAAACCCTGTTTGGGCCTTTTTTGCACTAAAGACAATGATAAATGTCGCCAATGTCGCCTTGATAAACCCAGCTCCAATTTGACTCAGTGGAAGACAGAAAGATGCTAAATAAAGAAGTGACTTGTCAAATCATAATAATAATTATATTGTGATAATTAGTTCTCATACCGAAGTCTCTGAAAAAAGAAAAAAAAAATATCCTATACCCTATAATATTAAAGAATATTATCAGCCCTCTAGGTAAAATAGAAACAAAAAAATACAACTGTGAAAAAATCCAATTTATTAAAAAATAAAAATATGTAATAAATAAGGCCTCGTTCACAATGCAAGCTCTATTTTTATTTTTTTTTCTCCACTAAATTCCTGTAAAATTACCAGATCAGCGATGGACCCCATGCAAGTGAATGGGTCCGTTGGGTCCCAATAGTAGCCATTTGCATCCGAACCATTTTAGGGTCTGATCGGCTTAACCAAAAAAAAAAAAAGTGCCGATCAGACCCTTAACGGGTCGGATGCGAACTGTAATGTGAACGAGGCCTAGGACAGGAAAAACATTAGCAGAAATAAACCTAACCACTGGCCCCTTGCGGATACAGAAATCTAAGTAATGAATACCTGTTAATGTTAAAAGTACGGATCGACCGATATCGTTTTTTTAGGGCCGATACCGATAATCGGTGGAGGTTAGGGCCGATAACTTATACCGATATTCCGGTATAAGTTATCGGCTATTTATCCCCCCGCGACACCGCTGCAGATCATTGATTTAAAGCGGGCGCTTTAAATCAATGCACTGCAGTGGCTTTTGCGATGCCATAGGCCAAAATCGTGATTATCGGCCATACCGATAATCGGTCGATCCCTAGTTAAAAGTATAGAGTATATAAAATTAGAGAATAAATAAAAAATTATATAAGAGACATTGATCCTAAAGTGAAAAAGGCAGGCACGTCACTGGTAAAAAAATGAGTAAGCGTAAAAGTGAAAAAAACGTGCAATCTTGGTAACGTACGAGAAGTGAGAACATATATGGCTCGAAGTATGTATGTAAAAAGTTCCTGTTACTCTTTAAAGTTTACAGAGTAACAGAAGGCTATTCTTCATGAAAAAAGGATGAAAGCTGTAGAGGTGATGAATCAGGAGGTGGGACGAGAGCTCAGAAAGAGGGAGGAGCTAGGGAACTGCTGAGACAACACCACATTGACAATTAAAGGACTACACAAATTCCTGGCAGGGTATTTCAAGCAAAATAATGGTGAAACCAGTACAATTAGTGATAACACTATATTAGTAAGTTATATATCTAGGGATGATAAAAGTTTTATTTAAATACAATTTTTTGATTTTGGAATACCACTTTAATGTTCTACCCTACTGGTTATTTCAGACATGTACATACTTTGCTTAGTATTAAAATAGACACAAGACCATTTTAGCTTTGGTGTAGTATCATGTATTAGGGAGAGGATACATTTTATATTCAGACATTAGCTCGGGCAGACTTTTCATTCTAGGTTCCATATGTCCAGATCTTACCATAATGTTTCGATTGTAGGTAGGTGTGGACTCATCATGGAGAACTATGAGAAGATTTTGACAATTGGGCGAGGTGCCACAGCTGAAGTGTTCCTAATGAGAAATATGGAGACCAAGAAGACGTATGCTGTGAAGAAGATTAAAGTAGATGCCTCCAAGCGAATGAGGACCAAGGAGTGTGTTTTACAGGAAGCAACTATCTTACGTAAACTTATACACCCAAATGTTGTAGTGTGCCACGAATACTTCTGTGACCCAGAGGATGAACATGTTTTTATTGTCCAGGACTATTGTGATGGAGGGACATTGGATGATCACATCAAACTGAGGAAAGGCGTTTTCTTCTCCGAAGACGTTGTCATGGACTGGTTTATTCAGTTGACTATGGCCATTCAGTACATCCATTCCATGAAAATCCTCCACAGAGATATCAAGACTTCAAATGTCTTCTTAACTAAAAAGGGCATGATTCGACTTGGAGATTTTGGTATATCCAAGGTAATGAACAGCACCTTTGATATGGCAAGTACTTGTGTGGGAACACCGTATTACCTCAGTCCAGAGCTGTGTCAGGATATTCCATACAGCTCCAAATCAGACATTTGGGCCCTGGGGTGTGTGCTGTATGAAATTTGCGCCCTGAAGCCCGCCTTCGATGCAACCAATTTAATAAGTCTGTTTTACAAAATTGTCACAGGGAACCATCAGCCACTGCCAGACTGCTACTCTGCCGATTTACACTTGTTGGTTAAAACTGTTTTAGACAAGTGTCCAGAATCAAGACCTAGTGCAAACAGCATACTCAGCTTAGGTTTTGTTCAGGAACATTTAAAACAGTTTATCAAAAAACATGAATCTCACCTTTACAAACAGAACTTGGAAAAGAAGGATAATAGAGAGGTCTGTCCTAAGGAAAGTCGGAGTAAAACTTCTATGGCTTGTTATGGAATGAACAAAGAGGAGTCTCGCTGTAAATCTGCGCCACCAACGTCCTATAAACCAGATGTTGGCTCTTGTGAATTGTGGGATCCTGATGAATTTTCAAGTACCGGTGATAGATCGGATTACTCTGAGGACTTTGACAAAGACAGTATTTCTTCTATAGAAGAGGATCTTGAGGGAGATACAAGTCTGCTGCACCAGAATGATGACATTCCAGAAGAGATTGGTAAGATGCCAAACAAAGTCAATGTATTATTCCCAATCCAAGCCTTCCATGTGTGATCTGCTTGAAACTACAATTTCTTGCATCCCTGTGGAGAATGATCTCCCTCCCACCCAGCGGTTGCTCCACCCATTAAAGCACAGGCATGCTCTCTTTCAACACCTAACTAGTGATGTTATTTCTCGGTCCACACTGTAACCTGGGAAAAGCCTGAGATACAAAAAATTTACATCATGGCACAGGTACAGACATTATATTATAAACTACACTAACTTTACAGCCCCTGTAGAATAGTCAAATAAAAAACTAAAATACCCCTTTAATACAAAACTAGCTTTGTGATTGTACAAATTGGATGCCCTTTTATATCGTATTTACCAGCTTGTTAAAAGGCCTCCCATATCTAAAGGAATATACTGTGACATACTCATAAGTGTCTATGGGCCAAATGTATGTCAAACAAGTGTTTCTATGGAACTATTTTTTTTTTTTTTTTTTTTTTTTTTTTTTTTTTCTTTTGCTGCATAGAGTAACAAGTCTATAATATAATGTAGGAAATGCTGCAATAAACCATTTATTTTTTATTTATTTACAATGCACATGATTGACAGATTGTGGCATACTGTAGCATAAGTTTTTGCATTCAGTAGAGTATTCATTCTTTCTAGGTAAAAAAAAATAAAAGTATACCTCAACTATATAATTAAATATACTTATTTGAATATGCTACAGGGGCTGAAAATTTTGTGTAGTTCATAATATATTGTCTGTACCTGTGCTTCATGGTGGTTTCGCAATTTCTTCTGTGATTTTTGCTTCAAGATTTATTTTTTACATACAAAATAACTGTCGGTTTTCCCAGTTTGCAGTGTGGCCCGAGACATTACATCACTAGGCAGGTGATCAGAGAGAGCCTCTCTTTGCTTCAATGGGTGGATCGACCGCTGGGTGGGAGAAAGATTATTCGTTTTTTTTACAACAGCTGGAGGCACCCTGGTCAGAAAACAATGGTCTATGGCATTGAAGAGATCACAGGTGTACTTCAATGGGTGGGGTGGCTGCTGTGTGGAAGGGAGAAAAGTGACTTCACACAAACAAGGAATTATGGTATTTGTAGTTTAAGGGAACAAACTCCAAAAGGAAACAGGCAGTTCATAAAAAGATAGCCTTGTCTTTATGGTAATCTCACAACATAGCCATTTAGCCCCAAGACAAGCGTGTATCCTTCCTAAGTATGTCCCTTACTGTCTGGCAGGTATGTACTAAAATTACCCTATGGTGGAAAACCCCTTTAAAGGGGTACTCCACTGGAAAACATTTATTTTATTTTTTTAAATCAGCTGGTGCCAGAAAGATGAACAGATTTGTAAATGACTTCTATTTAAACATCTTAATCCTTCCAGTACTTGTCAGCTGCTGTATGCTCCTGACTAAGTTCTTTTCTTTTTTTATTTCTTTTCGGTCTGACCACATTGCTCTCTGCTGACACCTCTGTCCATTTTAGGAATTTTCCAGAGTAGGCGCAAATCCCCATAGCAAACCTATCCTGCTATGGACAGTTCCTGACACGGACGTGTCAGCAGAGAGCACTGTGCTCAGACAGAAAATAAATTCAAAAATAAAATAAAATTCTGTTGAGCATACAGCAGCTGATAAGTACTGGAAGGATTAAGATTTTTAAATAGAAGTAATTTACAAATCTGTTTAACTTTCTTGCACCAGTTAATTTGAAGAAAAAAAAAATGTTTTCCACTGGAGTACCCTTTTAACCACTTAGGGACCACGGACTTACAGGTACGCCCTCGCTCCCTGGTACTTAAGGACCTAGGGCGTACCTGTACGCCTGTGGGAATTTCGTTCCCCACCGTGTGCCGAGCGGGGACAGAACCGGGATAATATCTATCAGCAGGCATCCTGTGCCAATGCCCAGGGGGGTCTTGAGACCCCCCCATGTCGGCGATCGCCACAAATCGCCGGTGAATTCACACCGGCAATTTGCGGCGATTCCAGGTCATACGAGTCTCCGGTGACCTGGAAAATAAGGGGGATTGGGGTTGTCCAAGGCACTCACGATCCCCCTGAAGGGATAGGAGTGAGGTGACAGGGGTGCCACCCCTCCTATCCCTGCTATTGGTCAGTCAGAAGCGACCGACCAATAGCAGATTGGGGGGGGGGGGGGTTAAAGTTCGGTTCTCCCGTTCTTCTCACCCACAGTAGTCTGACGTAACTAGGGGTATAGTGAGCCTTAACACCCCACAGGTGTTTGACAAATTTTTTTTAAAGTTGGATGGGAAAATGAAAAAAAATTTAAAGGGGTACTCCGGTGCTTTGACATCTTATCCCCTATCCAAAGGTCACGCCCCCTCCAATAGACTTGCATTGAGGGGGGCGGAGTGTGATGTCACACGGGGCGGAGCCTTGACGTCACAATGCTCCTGCCCAGTGATCGACAGCGAAGACGATCCAGGGACTGATTTTAAACGGGGTGCGGCGTGCAAGATCACGGGGTTCCCCAGCAGCGGGACCCCCGGGATCAGGCATCTTATCCCCTATCCTTTGGATAGGAGATAAGATGTCTAAGCGCCGGAGTACCCCATTACAAAAAACATTTTCACTAAAATGCTGGTGCTCCCTAAATTTTTCATTTTCACAAGGGAAAATAGGAAAAAAGCCCCCCCAAAATTTGTAACCCCATTTCTTCTGAGTAAGAACATACCCCAAATGTGGATGTAAAGTGCTCTGCGGGCGAACTTCAATGCTCAGAAGAGAGGAGCGCCATTGGGCTTTCGGAGAGAAAATTTGTCCGGAATTGAAGGACACGTGTGTTTACAAAGCCCCCATAGTGCCAGAACAATGGACCCCCACCCCCCCCCCATGTGACCCCATTTTGGAAAATACACCCATCACAGAATGTAATAGGGGGTGCAGTGAGCATTTATGCCCCACAGGTGTCGGACAGATTTTTGGAACAATGGTCCATGAAAAATGTAATTTTTCATTTGCACAGCCCACTGTTCCAAAGATCTGTCAAACGCCAGTGGAGTGTAAATACTCAATGCACCCCTTATTAAATGTGAGGGGTGTAGTTTCCAAAATGGGGTCACATGTGGGGGTGTCCACTGGTCTGGCACCACGGGCCGCGAGCATCGTACACAGGAGGTCCGCCATTAACCCCTCAGATGCTGTGATCAGTACAGATCACGGCATCTGCGGCAATGCGCATGTTAAAATAGATGATCGGATCGGCAGCAGCGCTGCCGCGGCAATCCGATCGTCTGTAATGACGGACGGAGGTCCCCTCACCTGCCTCCGTCTCCTCGGGTCTTCTGCAGAGCAGAAGATAACCGATAATACTGACTAGTGCTATGCTCTATACATAGCACTGAACAGTATTAGCAATCAACTGACTGCTATAGATAGTCCCCTATAGGGACATAAAGAGTGTAAAAATCCGCTCCCCCCCAAAAAAAATGAAAATTGTCAGTTTTTCCCATTTTACCCCCAAAAAGCGTAAACAATTTTTTTTATAAACATATTTGGTATCGCCACATGCGTAAATGTCCGAACTATCAAAATATAATGTTAATGATCCCGTACGGTGAATGGCGTAAACGTAAAAAATAAAGTCCAAAAATGCAGCTTTTTTGTCACATTTTATTCCCCAAAAAATGATCTAAAAGTTTTATATATGCAAATGTGGTATCAATAAAAAGTACAGATGATGGCACAAAAAATGAGCCCTCATACCGCCCTATATACGGAAAAATGAAAAAGTTATAGGTGGTCAAAATAGGGCGATTTTAGATTACTGATTTTTGTACAAAAAGTTTTAGATTGTTTTTTAAGTGGTACAAAAATATAAAAGTATCTAGCCTTGGGTATTTTAATCGTATTGAGCCACATAATAAAGAACACAGTCATTTTTACCATAAATTGTACAGTGTGAAAACTAAACCCTCCAAAATGTGCAAATTTTCGGTTTTCATTTAAACTTCCTCCCAAAAAAAATATTTTTTTGGGTTCACCGTACATTTATGGTAAAATGAGAGGTTTCATTACAAAGTACAATTGGTCTCGAAAAAAAAACAAGCCCTTATATGGGTCTGTAGATGGAAATATAAAAAAGTTATGGATTTTAGAAGACGAGGAGGAAAAAACGAAAACGCTAAAATAAAATTGGCCTGGTCCTTAAGGTTAAAATGGGCTTGGTCCTTAAGGGGTTAAATCAACTGGTGCCAGAATGTTAAACAAACAGATTAATAGATGACTTCTATTAAAAAATCTTAATCCTTCCAGTACTTATTAGCTGCTGAATACTACAGAGGAAATTCTTTTCTTTGTAGGAACTGTCCAGAGCAGCATATGTTTGCTATGGGGATTTTCTTCTACTCCGGACAGTTCTTCAAATGGACAGAGATGTCAGCAGAGAGCACTGTGGTCGTGATATCAGCAGAGAGCTCTGTGTTCCAAAAAGAAAAGAAATTCCTCTTTTAGTATTCAGCAGCTAATAAGTACTGGAAGGATTAAGATTTTTTTTAATAGAAGTCATTTACAAATCTGTTTAACTTTCTGGCACAGGTTGATTAAAAAAAAAAAAAGTTTTCAACCATCGTACTCCTTTAAGGTAAAAATGGGCTTGGACCTTTAAGGGGTTAAAGTGGGGTGTGAGAGAAACATTACTGCTTAGTTAGGCGCGTGTGTCGTTTTTAGGACATCAATAGGGGGAGATTTATCAGGGTGCAAAGGAAAAGTAGAGTACAGTGCTCCCTCAACTTACAATGGCCTCAACATACAATAGTTTCAACATACAATGATCTTTTCTGGACCATTGTAAGTTGAAACCAGACTCAACATACAATGTACGGACAGTTTAGATCTGCATAACCTGTCAATGGCTGGAAGAACCGACCAATCAGAATGGGCATTCACTGGTAAAACACCTGTATTACTGAAACATGTGCACTGACTGATGTCTGGTAGTGCCCCCTACAGTACAAGGAGGTATTACATGTTCTGTACACTTCACCTGTTCCAGGGTTACCTGCTCCTTTGGACCCCAAGTGAGGGCGGCTCCATGTTACTTTTTTAGGACATTGTGTATACTGTGCCGGACCCTGAAGAAGCTCCTGTCCTCAACATAGACCAGTGTTTCCCAATTAGGGTGCCTCCAGCTGTTGCAAAACTACAACTCCCAGCATGCCCGGACAGCCTTCGGCTGTCCGAGCATGCTGGGAGTTGTAGTTTTGCAACAGCTGGAGGCTCCCTGCTTGGGAAACACTGACATAGACAGTTATTTACAGCTCCCAGCAGATCTTTCTTACTTTTATATGTAAGGATTTGCTTTATCTATATTAGTTATCTACTTATTTTTCTTTCATCCTCACTTTTTCCTATTTTTTTTATGACATTTTGGAGCCTTTAGAACCAATTACCAGGTTTCCATAGAGTTCTGGTCTCAACATACAATGGTTTCAACATACAATGGTTGTCCTGGAACCAATTAATATTGTAACTTGAGGGACCACTGTAACTGCCCAGTCAGGTCACTGCTTTCATCTTTAGATTACAAGTTACTTTGTCCTTTTCTTCCTGATGTGAAGCAAGAGAAGAATAGCGGCTTTTAACAATCCGAAAATTAAAGCAAAATAATGAATAATAGTATTGAAACAAAATGTGGTATATGTCTTATTTTTAAATCTTTTTATTTGCTTGGTTCAGGGTCACCCTAGAACAGTGTTTTCCAACCAGGGTGCTTTTAGCTGTTGCAAAACTACAACTCCCAGCATGCCCGGACAGCCTTTGGCTGTCCGGGCATGCTGGGAATTGTGGTTTTGCAACAGCTGGAGGCTCCCTGGCTGGGAAACCCTGCTCTAGAACCTTAAAAAGATCACCGACTTTTATTAAGTTGGTTATGTACATGTTCCTTATACTCTCTAAGGTTCCGGTGATGAAGAAGCGCCAGATTACCCTGATGATTTTGAGGAGGTGGAAGGAAACACTCTAGAGATGGTTGTCAGTCATGCCAGGTCTGCTATGGATGTCTCTGCCGATAATGAAACCTTCCAAGATGGAGATGCACACTCATTGACAGAAACACTCAAAACACTACGTCAGCAGTACATAGGTACGAAAGAACCTTTTAGCGTCTGACCCTCAGAAAGATGTGTGAGAGCTTTATAAATAAAAATCTGGTTTCATCTAAAATGCTACTTGGTTTTAAAGCGATACTTTTACTTATATATAAAAACTATATGTAGAGACTCACCCCTCCATCTGACTTGTTGCAGGAGACGGGCTCCACAGTCACTCTCAATAGTCAGATAGAGCAGCAAGCTGGGGAGTGAAGTGCTATATCTAATGAGCAGTGGCGCCATGACCCTGACCGATCAGAACTTTTGTTTTAAGTGTCATTTAATGCTTGTTTACACATATATTTTATATATACATACATATATATATATATATATATATATATATATATATATATATATATTAGGGCTGCACGATATGGGGAAAATGTGCAATTGTGATTTTGGGCCTAAATATTGCGATATGCGATGCAATATAATAAAAAAAAAATGGTGAAATCCCCCCATTTCATGTCCAATCGCCTCCATTTCACATCTATCCCCCCATTTTATGCCCACCGCCTATTTCATATCTTCCCCCCCAGTCTCATTCCCCCCCCCCTTATCACATTCCTCCCCCCCCTGTCTCATTCTCCCCCCCCCCTTATCACATTCCTCCCCCCCCCTTATCACATTCCTCCCCCCCTTGTCACATTCCTCCCCCCCTTGTCACATTCTCCTCCCCCTTGTCACATTCTCCTCCCCCTTGTCACATTCTCCTCCCCCTTGTCACATTCTCCTCCCCCTTGTCACATTCCCCCCCCTTGTCACATTCCCCCCCCCCTTGTCACATTCCCCCCCCCCTTGTCACATTTCCCCCCCTTGTCACATTTCCCCCCCCCTTGTCACATTTCCCCCCCCCTTGTCACATTTCCCCCCCCCTTGTCACATTTCCCCCCCCTTGTCACATTCCCCCCCCCCTTGTCACATTCCCCCCCCCCCTTGTCACATTCCCCCCCCCTTGTCACATTCCCCCCCCCTTGTCACATTCCCCCCCCCCCCTTGTCACATTTCCCCCCCCCCCCTTGTCACATTCCCCCCCCCTTGTCACATTTCCCCTACCATGTCACATTCCCCCCCATCTGTCACATTCTCTTCCCCCCCCCCCCCCCCCTCCGGTCACTTTCTTGTACTGCAGCAATACACTTTCCCGGGCGTATTTTAAATCTTCCGCGGGATCCGGGAAACCTGGTGTATTGCTGCAGTACAAGACCTTTCCCCATCAGCCAATCACTGGCTTGACACGTGACACCACTGCGGCCAGTGATTGGCTGAAAAGGGAAAGGTCCTACTGTACTAAGAAGAGAGGAAACTCCGTAACGAACGGAGACGAATCTGCAAGGACTGGGACTAGGTGAGCAGAAGGTTTTTTTATTTTTCTCCCTGCGCCATGTGTATATATGCATATTAATTATTTAACTTTTATTTATTTTTTTTATAATTTTTTTTTTTTTTTAATGTAATTGCCTTGTGTTGTTTTTTGCCTAGGGGACGTTGGGCAGACTCTATACAATGAAATCTCCAACCATTTCCTGAAGGGCTTAACACCAGAAGACCTCCAGCCGCAGTTTGAGCATAGAATCGGCCCAGAAAGACTTGAAACGTGCTATATTCTCTTCAATATGAACCAGGATTCCTCTAAAGAGACATCGGAAAGTTAACCACAGATTCACTGTGAGGATATCAGAACCCAGAAAGCTCCATTCTAAGGAGCCATCATAACGGACCCTGTCTGCTTATTACATTGGGTCTTCAGTTTTCAGTATGCAGAGTCCTTCCTGAAGATTGAGGTTATACATATCCTTGAACACTATATGGTTATTTCATCAATTAACATGTTCTGCATAATTGCCTTAAAGGGGTTATCCAGTAAAAAACTTTTTTTAATATTTCAACTGGCTCCAGAAAGTTAAACAGATTTGTAAATGATTTCTATTAAAAAATCTTAATCCTTTCAGTACTTATGAGCTGCTGAAGTTGAGTTGTTCTTTTCTGTCTAAGTGCTCTCTGATGACACGTGTCTCGGGAACTGTCCAGAGTAGAAGCAAATCCCCATAGCAAACCTCTTCTACTCTGTGCAGTTCCCGAGACAAGCAGAGATGTCAGCAGAGAGCATTGTTGCCAGACAGAAAAGAACAACTCAACTTCAGCAGCTGATAATTATTGGAAGGATTAAGATTTTTTAATAGAAGTCATTTACAAATCTGTATAACTTTCATGAGCCAGTTGATATAAAAAAAAAGCTTTTTCCTGGAATACCCCTTTAGGGTCTATTCACACGTACAGTATTCTGTGCAGATTTGATGCACAGTATTTCAAGCTGTGTTCGGTTTACATTGAAATCTGCAGCAGAAAATCCTGCACATCAAATCTGCACAGAATACTGTACGTGTGAATAGACCATTAAAGGGGATTCCCTCAATCCTGAGCATGGCACATTGTTTTTCCTGGCTAAAATAAAAATAAATGTCAAATACACATAATTTTCAGAAATGAACACTGCTTTTGATTTCCCACACCCCAACTCAAAATTGCCCATGGCTATGCACGCTTGTTCAATATAGAAGCTGCCACTCATCTGCGACAACACTAACGTATTACCCAAACAACCACCGATGAAATTCATATTGTATCAAAAAAGAAATATATATATAATATATATATATATATATATATATGAAAGATATATATATTTTATGTCCATATTTGATAAGACATGTCCCACCTGTAAATAAAATATGTTGAGGTTTATTTCTTCTCTCCGGTTTTTCAGAAGTAGAGTTCAGCGAACTTACAGTAAATTGGCTCGTAGCAAACCTCGCGGCTCGGCTGTTGATTACTTTAGTCTGCATAAATTAGTTCAGCTTTCCAAGGGCTCCAGTTGCCTGGAAAAGGTGTATACGGACCTAGGAGACCTAAGACTGTCAGCCCAGACTTTTCCAGGCAACCAGAGCCCTTGGAAAGCTGAACTAATTTATGCAGACTAAAGTAATCAACAGCCGAGCCGTGAGGTTTGCTACGAGCCAATTTACTGTAAGTTCGCTCAACTCTATTCAGAAGTGAATGAAACGTTTCTTATTTATTTGTAAGTTGTGATTGCTCTTTTTTTTATTATAACCATTTCTTTATCAGAGCTTCTTAATGATATTATATACATGAAGTTCATGTTTCTATGGTACGATACTTCTTCCTGGGATCGCTGCTCCCATTGCCACCAGACAGTACAGTAGCTAACATGGGTGGTGCACAAGGATGGGGCCTGGAGAATAGGCAAGGTGGCTGTAGGAAATTGGATTTCAGCGGATAACCTTCTGTGACACGTGGGTTGGCAAATCCTTACAGGGAACACCCTTACATCATAAAGAGTGTGGTACTACTTCTATTCAGTAGTCACTGAAGGATCGCCCACATCACATTGAGGTGAGAAACACAGTCATGGAGGAACTGGGGCCAGAAAGAATAGGAGGAATTAAAGGGGTACTCCGGCGCTAAGACATCTTATCCCCGATCCAAAGGATAGGGGATAAGATGCCTGATCGCAGTGGTCCCGCCGCTGGGGACCCCCGTGATCTTGCATGCAGCACCCCGTTACAATCAGTCCCCGGAGCATGTTCGCTCTGGGTCTGATTACTGGCGATCACAGGGGCCAGAGCATTGTGACATCACAGCCCCACCCCCGTGTGACGTCACGCTCCGCCCCCTCAATAAAAGGCTATGTGAGGGGGCGTGACGTGACGTCACAATGCTCCGACCCCCGTGATCGTCAGTAATCAGACCCGGAGCGAACATGCTCCGGGGACTGATTCTGATGGGGTGCTGCGTGCACGATCACGGGGGTCCCCAGCGGCGGATAGGGGATAAGATGTCTTAGCGCTGGAGTACCCCTTTAAGCAAGTCTTTGTGCTTGGGTGGGTTAGTTAACCAGTTATGCTATTAGGGTTACAGGGCTTATGAGAAAATTTAGGTTTTGGAACAACCTTTTAAAATGTTTTCCGGTTGTTTAAATGGGTACTCCAACGGCCAGTGTTCCGACTGTGTTCGGAACATTTAGTTCCGAATGCTGTGCACACGCTGCGAGGGTCGGCCATGCACCCTTAATGCAAGTCTATGGGAGGGCGTGGTGGCCACCACGCCCCTCCCATAGACTTGCATTGAGGGGGCGTGGCCGACCCCCGCAGTGCGTGCACAGCATTCAGAAGTAAATTTTGCTTATTTAGTTGGCCAGTGGAGTACCCCTTTAAAGGGGTACTCCGGTGGAAAACTTTATTTATTTATTTTTAAATCAACTGGTGCCAGAAAGTTAAACAGATTTGTAAATTACTTCTATTAAAAAATCTTAATCCTTCCAGTACTTATTAGCGACTGTATACTACAGAGGAAATGCTTTTCTTTTTGGATTTCTCTTCTGTCACGACCACTGTGCCCTCTGCTGTCCATTTTAGGAACTGTCCAGAGCAGGAGAAAATCCCCATAGCAAACATATGCTGATCTGGACAGTTCCTAAAATGGACAGCAGAGAGCACTGTGGTCGTGACAGAAGAGAAATCCAAAAATAAAAGCATTTCCTCTTTAGTATACAGCCGCTAATAAGTACTGGAAGGATTAAGATTTTTTAATTAGTAAGTAATTTACAAATCTGTTTAACAATCTGGCACCAGTTGATTTAAAAAAAATCTAAAAGTACCCCTTTAACGTTGATGCCCTATCCACAGGATAGGCCATCATAGTCTGATCGACATGGTGCCGCCTCTGATCAGCTGTTTGGCCAAGCCACGACTTCAGCACATACACAATGAACTTCCGTTTGAGCTGTGCTGCAGTTTCCTGCCACCACCAGTATGCAATGAATGGAGCCAACTGCTTCTGGCCCTATTCATAGTATACATTTTGGACATGAGTACTAGGTGTGGGCTCCATGCCCAACAGACATTGGTGGCCTATCCTGTGGACAGGACATCAATAAGAAATGATAACCCCTTTAACGCTCACAAAGTGTAATCTGTATATACAACTAGTAGCAGGACTGCTGTTTTTTATATGGGTTTTATTTTATATGGTGGAGGTGTGAAATTTATTGGAGTTTGTATATCAATTGTGATATAAGTTTAATGTGAAGATGTTTTGTTGAAATGTTTTATATTCTGCTAAACATATGAATGTTTGAAGATTTATGTTACTAACATAAAAAAAGTGAAATGTTACCATTTTGTTTTATATTTATACTGTTTGGGATCCTTGCATCCTTTTCTGTTCTTCTCGTACCATTGTAAGCATGGACCCACCTAAAAGATTGCTCTAATGTACAATGAGGTATATTCCAACAAAGCTGAGTAATGTTTTCTTTACCTCTCCACTTTAAAATGAAAGGCCACATTTGTGTGTGTGTATATGGTTTTTGTAGTGGGTCTAAAAACATAATACTTGATTTCATAAAACATCATACAGTTCTATATTCCCATTACGACTATTGTAAAAAATATTTTTTTGTTACAACCTTTTGTATTGAAAAGTGTAGTTAACAGATACCTTATATACTGTATAATTGACAGATACCTTATATACTCGAGTATAAGCTGACCCAAATATAAGCCGAGGCCCCTAATTTCACCCCAAAAACCCAGGAAAAGTTATTGACTTGACTATAAGCCTAGGGTGGGAAATAAATCACCCCCCCCCCTCTCATGATCCAGACCCACGTCATTAACACCCTGTCATCATCACCCCCCCCCCCCCCTTCATCATCACCACCTGTCAATCCCTTCATCAGTGGTCTTCAACCTGCGGACCTCCAGATGTTGCAAAACTACAAGGAGTTGAAGTTTTGAAACATCTGGAGGTCCGCAGGTTTAAGACCACTGTAGCCTTTGTCGTCATCCAGACCCCTCTTTAGTTTTCTACTCATCTCCCCTCGGTGGGAAGGAAGGGTGAGCTGGTCCGGGCCATCTATGCTGCAGGGACCGTCCGGTGGGGAGGGCTAGTCATTCCAGGCTGTCCATCTTCACCGGGAGGCCCTCTTCTCCGCTTCGGGCCGGCCCTGGACTAGTGATGTTGCCCTGATGACGACGCACAGGGACGTTCATGCGCGTAATCATCAAGGCAACGTCACTAGTGTGGGGCCGGCCCGGAGAAGAGGGCCTCCCGGTGAAGATGGACAGCCCGGAACGACTAACCCTCCCCACCGGACGGTCCCTGCAGCCTAGATGGCCCGGACCAGCTCACCCTTCCTTCCCACCGAGGGGAGGAGAGTAGAAAACTAAAGGGGGGGTCTTGATGACGACGAAGGCCGCAGTGGTCTTCAACCTGCGGACCTCCAGATGTTTCAAAACTACAACTCTCAGCATGCCCGGACAGCTGATGGCTGTCCGGGCATGCTGGGAGTTGTAGTTTTGAAACATCTGGAGGTCTGCAGGTTGAAGACCACTGAGAAGGGACTGACAGGCGGAGAGTTCACTCGAGTATAAGCCTCGGGGGGTGTTTTCAGCACGAAAAATCGGGCTGGAAAACTCGGCTTATACTCGAGTATATACGGTATATCCATCATGGAGCTGTTAATAGTGTATGGAGAGACAGCCACTGCTAATAGCCGGCACAGAGTGACCTCCATTGCTGGCTATTAACTGTTTAAATAAGTTATGGGTGACAGAATGAGAGCAGGTAGGCATGGAAATATTCTCTCTGTTTTTTTCTTTCTGCTCTCCTGGTGATGTTCTGAATGTCATCATCTGAAGAAAACAGAAGCAACTGGGCAGATCGAAGTGGTGGCGCTGGACTATACAGAAAAGTATAGTGTATTTTGTTACATTCAACCATAGCAGGCTGTCATTTTTATCTTGTTAAACCCCTTTACACAAGCACAGACCCCTGAGTCCCAGCCCCATTATTCAGCTTTTTCATCTTTTGTAACAAAGCTCCACAATGCTGATGTGAACCCAGCCTTGACAATTACAGCTGTAAAATTAAACTGTCGGAACAAATAGGCGTTTTCCTATTAAACTCAACCTGATTCAATATGGAAAAATTAGCAATTTTGTAGCTGTAAAACAGCTGTTTTTGTGCTCTGTGTGGCCATAAAAACGGTATGAACATAATGTTACAGTGGGTTATGTGTGCAGTAGAAGTCACTTTCTCTATTCATTGGAGTGAAGGCATTAATGTGAAAACGACTTTCAGCAGAAATTAAAGGGGTACTCCACTGCTCAGCGTTTGGAACAAACTGTACCGAGCGCTAGAGATGGCGCCGGGAGCTCATGCCGTCATAGCCCCTCAATGCAAGTCTATGGGAGGGGGCGTGACGGCTGTCATTATAGTGTTATTTGACAGGAACCTGTCACTGGTTTTAGGAAGTGTGGACCACAGGCAAAATAAAAATGATATATGACTCGCTCCATGAGGAATCATCCTTATAACTTTAAAGGGGTACTCCGCTGCTCAGAGTTTGGAACAAAACGTTCCGAACGCTTAGAGCCAGCTCTGGGAGCTCGTGACCTCATAGCCCCGCCCCTCATGACGTCACACCCCGCCCCTCAATGCAAGTCTATGGGAGTGGCCGTGACAGCCGTCACGCTTCCTCCCATAGACTTGCATTCAGGGGGCAGGGCTATGACGTCACGAGCTCCTGGCGCCGGGTCTAAGCATTCGGAACATTTTATTCCAAACGCTAAGCAGCGGAGTACCCCTTTAAGGATAAGTAGGGTTTAAAGTAATCTGGATGGCCCAGGCAGCTTAATTGAGATAGATATCCCTAGTTGCATATAGGGAGGGATCTCTCATTTAACCTCTTCAGGACCCATGACGTATGCATACGTCATCACACCCTGGGTCTTAAGGACCCATGACGTATGCATACGTCATGTCTTTTCCTGGTCTCCGCTGCTCACCCGGCGGAGATCGGAAGCGGATCCCTGCTGAAATCCTTCAGCAGGGATCCAGGGCAAACGCCGCAAATCGCAAGGGAAATCGCCCTTGCGATCTGCGGCGATACCGGGCTGATCGGGTCTCTGGGACCCGACCACCCGGTAATTTTGCATGATCCCGGCTGTCACAGACAGCCAGGACCATGCTGAAGACTAGGAGCGAGGTGGCAAACCTGCCACCTCCTCCTATTCCCTGCGATCTGTCGGTTAGTTAACCGACCAATCGCAGGAGGGGGGGGGGGGGGGGGGGCGGTTACTTCCTCCCGTCCTGCCCGGCCCCTTGAAGTCCGGAGAGGACGGGAGGAAGACCGGAGGACGCGACAGGGGAGTGCTGGGGACCGGCCCCGGTACTTACCTCGTCCCTGAAGACCCGGATCCCGGCGAGGAAGATGGCGGCGGCGACAGGTGAGTAGATCTTCAGCCGCGGTCGGGCCCTTTACAGCAATGCACGTCGCCGTAAAGCGACATGCATTGCTGTATTGGGACCCTATATACTACAACTCCCAGCATGCCCAGACAGCCCTTGGCGTCTGGGCATGCTGGGAGTTGCAGTTTTGCAACATCTGGAGGTCCACAGTTTGGAGACCACTGTGCCCTTCCAGATGTTGCAAAACTACACATTCTCAGCATGCCCTTACTGTCCAGGCATGCTGGGAGTTGTAGTTCTGTAACATCTGGCCCTTCAGATGTTGCAGAACTACAACTCCCAGCATGCCTGGACAGTTTTGGCATACTGGGAGTTGTAGTTTTGCAACATCTGGAAGGGAACAAATTGGGAACCACTGTATTAGTGGTCTGCAAACTAGTCCTCCAGATGTTGCAAACTACAACTCCAAGCATGCTGGGAGTTGTAATTCGGCAACATCTGGCTCTAAAGATGTTGCCGAACTACTACTCCCATCATGCCTGAGAATGTTTGGGAGTTGTGGTTTTGCAACAACAGGAGGCACACTGGTTGGGAAACATTGTCTGTTTCCTAACTCAGTGTTTCCCAACCCGTCTGCCTCCAGCTGTTGCAAAACTATAACTACCAGCATGCACTGATAGACTGTGCATGCTGGGAGTTGTAGTTTTGCAACAGCTGGAGGTCCCCCCTTGTGAATGTACAGGGTACATTCACATGGGCAGGGGGCTTACAGTGAGTATCAGGCTGCAAGTTTGCGATGCAGCAAATTTTGCGCGGCAGCTCAAACTCGCAGCGGGAAAATCGCTGTAACCCCCCACCCGTGTGACTGTACCCTAAAAACACTACACTATACTAATACAAAATAAAATAAAAAGTAAAAAACACTACATATACACATACCCCTACACAGCCCCCCTCCCCTCCCCAATAAAAATTAAAAACGTCTGGTACCCCACTGTTTTCAAAATGGAGCCTCCAGCTGTTGCAAAACAACAACTCCCAGTATTGCCGGACAGCCGTTGACTGTCCAAGCATGCTGGGAGTTTTGCAACAGCTGGAGGCACCCTGTTTGGGAATCACTGGCCTAGAATACCCCTATGTCCACCCCAATGCAAATCCCTAATTCAGGCCTCAAATGCGCATGGCGCTCTCACTTCGGAGCCCTGTCGTATTTCAAGGCAACAGTTTAGGGTCACATATGGGGTATCGCCGTACTCGGGAGAAATTGCCTTACAAATTTTGGGGGGCTTTTTCTCCTTTCACCCCTTATGAAAAGGTGAAATTGGGGTCTACACCAGCATGTTAGTGTAAAAAAATAAATTTTTTACACTAACATGCTGGTGTTGCCCTATACTTTTCATTTTGACAAGAGGTAAAAGGGAAAAAAGCCCCCCAAAATTTGTAATGCAACTTCTCCCGACTACGGAGATACCCCATATGTGGGCGCAAAGTGCTCTGGGGGCGCACAACAAGGCTCAGAAGGGAGAGTGCACCATGTACATTTGTGGTGATTTGCACAGGGGTGGCTGATTGTTACAGCGGTTTTGACAAACGCAAAAAAAAAAAAAAAAACACATGTGACCCCATTTCGGAAACTACACCCCTCACGGAATGTAATGAGGGGTGCAGTGAGAATGTACACCCCACAGGTGTCTGACGGATCTTTGGAACAGTGGGCTGCGCAAATTAAAAATTTTGTACAGCCCACTGTTCCAAAGATCTGACAGACACCAGTGGGGGGTAAATGCTCACTGTACCCCTTGTTACGTTCCTCAAGGGGTCTAGTTTCCAAAATGGTATGCCATGTGGGGGTTATTTTGCTGTTCTGGCACCATTGGGGCTTCCTAAATGCGACAAGCCCTCCGAGCAAAATTTGCTCTCAAAAAGCCAAATATGACTCCTTCTCTTCTGAGCATTGTAGTTCGCCCGTAGTGCGCTTCAGGTCAACTTATGGGGTACCTCCATACTCAGAAGAGATGGGGTTATAAATTTTGGGGGCTATTTTCTGCTATTAACCCTTGCAAAAATGTGAAATTTGGGGGGGGAAACACACATTTTATTGAAATTTTTTTAAATTTTTTTTACATATGCAAAAGTCGTGAAACACCTGTGGGGTATTAAGGCTCACTTTATTCCTTGTTACATTCCTCAAGGGGTCTAGTTTCCAAAATGGTATACCATGTGTTTTTTTTTCCTGTTCTGGCACCATAGGGGCTTCCTAAATGCAACATGCCCCCCAAAAACCATTTCAGAAAAATGTACGCTCCAAAATCCCCTTGTCGCTCCTTCCCTTGTGAGCCCTCTACTGCTCCCGCCGAACACTTTACATAGACATATGAGGTATGTGCTTAGTCGAGAGAAATTGGGCTACAAATAGAATTATACATTTTCTCCTTTTACCCCTTGTAAAAATTCAAAAATTGGGTCTACAAGAACATGCGAGTGTAAAAAATGGAAATTGTGAATTTTCTCCTTCACTTTGCTGCTATTCCTGTGAAACACCTAAAGGGTTAAAATGCTGACTGAATGTCATTTTGAATATTTTGGGGGGGGGGGTGCAGTTTTTATAATGGGGTCATTTGTGGGGTATTTCTAAGATGAAGACCCTTCAAATCCACTTCAAACCTGAACTGGTCCCTGAAAAATTGTGATTTTGGAAATTTTGTGAAAAATTGGAAAATTGCTGCTGAACTTTGAAGCCCTCTGATGTCTTCCAAAAGTAAAAACTCGTCAATTTTATGATGCAAATATAAAGTAGACATATTGTATATGTGAATAAAATAAAATAATATTTGGAATATCCATTTTCATTACAAGCAGAGAGCTTCAAAGTTAGAAAAATGCAAAATTTTCAAATTTTTCATCAAATTTTGGGATTTTTCACCAAGAAAGGATGCAAGTTACCAAAAAATTTTACCACTAAGTTAAAGTAGAATATGTCACGAAAAAACAATCTCGGAATCAGAATGATAACTAAAAGCATTCCAGAGTTATTAATGTTTAAAGTGACAGTGATCACATGTGCAAAAAATGGCCGGGTCCTAAGGTGTAAAATGGCTGGGTCCTTAAGGGGTTAAGGCAGCGGACCCATCACGATGATTTAAATGGGCTCTGTCACTTAAAAAATAATAATTTGATATGTTGTAGAGAGGTGTCAAAAGTTTTGATCAGTGAGAGTGTGAGTGTTCAGACCATGAACTATAGCTAGAGCTAGCTGAGAGAAGAGTGCTCTAGCAAGACTGACATGGGGAGGTTTATCAAAACTGGTGCAGAGGAAATGTTGCCCATGGCAACCAATCAGATCGCTTCTTTCAATTTTAAAACTGTTTCTTAAAAATGAAAGAAGTGATCTGATTGGTTGCTATGGGCAACTGGTCAGCTTTTCCTCTGTACAAGTTTTGATAAATCTCCCTCATAGAATGGAAGTTTATGGGCTTTTCTAGGTCAGCCGTATGCTTCTCTCCCCACCCATTCTAGTGATCGGTCAGGGTCTGACTACTCAGACCCTGACTGGTCAAAAATTTTGTCTTGTCTCTAGTACATGTGAAAAGTCTTTTTTTTAAATGACAGGCACCCATTAAAGCCCATTCCCATGAATTTAATATTACTGTTGTACTGACCATCAGTATAAAGTACATGCCATTGTTACCGCACTGTAGCTAATCTCCCTTGGCGTGGACAGAAGAGAAAAATTGATTAAAGGCGTCAATGCAGGATAGTCCGGATGGTGGATAAGCAGCCCCAAACAAGTTCCAAAGATATTCAAGCTGTCCTGCAGGTTTAGGGAGCATTAGTGTCAGCGTCAACATTTAAATTAAATGAAACGCTATGGCAGGAGACCCAGGAGGACTACACTTGAATTGAACTTGAGTAAGCCAAAATCCTTCTGGGAAAACGTCTTGTGGACAGATGAGACCAAGATAGAGCTTTTTGGTAAAGCACATCATTCTACTGTTTACCAAAAAAACGGAATGAGGGCTACAAAGAAAAGAACACAGTACCTACAGTGAACTATGGTGGAGGTTCAATTATGTTTTGGGGTTGTTTTGCTGCCTCTGGCACTGGGTGCCTTGAATGTGTACGAGGCATCATGAAATCTGAGGATTACCAAAGCATTTTGGGTCGCACTGTACAGCCCAGTGTCAGAAAGCTGGGTCTGCGTCCGAGATTTTGGGTCTTCCAGCAGGACAATGACCCCAAACATACATCAAAAATCCCCCAGAAATGGATGGCAACAAAGCGCTGGAGAGTTCTGAAGTGGCAGCAATGAGTCCAGATCTAAATCCCATTGAACACCTGTGGAGAGATCTTAAAATTGCTGTTGGGAAAAGGCGCCCTTCCAATAAGAGAGACCTGGAGCAGTTTGCAGAGGAAGAGTGGTCCAACATTCCGGCTGAGAGGTGTAAGAAGCTTATTGATGGTTATAAGAAGCGACTGATTTCAGTTATTTTTTCCAAAGGGTGTGCAACCAAATATTAAGTTAAGGGTGCCAATAATTTTGTCCAGCCCATTTTTGGAGTTTGATGTGACATTATGTCCAATTTGCTTTTTTTCCTCCCTTTTTTGGTTTATTTCCAATACACACAAAGGTAATAAACATGTGTATAGCAAAACATGTGTTACTGCAATCCTTTTCTGTGAGAAATTCTTTATTTTCTTGAAAATTTCAGGGGTGCCAACATTTACGGCCATGACTAGATGCCTATAGGGATATTAGGGCCGGAGCCTCAACCAGTCAAATAGAGCACTGTTCAAAATTGCACTATTCCCTATCTCAAATGCATAATGCATGCCATACACTGCAAAAAACTCACCCATCTTTGGATCCTGCCACCACCGCCCCAAAGAACATTTTGTCTGCTTGATAGGACTTTTTCAAGGGACGTCCCTAGCTAGCACCCTATACCTATGATAAGGAGGACACATATAGATATTAAAGTGTGGTGCTCTATATGCTTGTATTTAACCACTTCAAATCTGCAGCTTCAAATCCTGTACAGGATAGAATAGACCCTTAAGGGGTTAATTCACAACTAGCCTCCCTTTCATGCTTTGCAGAGACTGGCATCATCAGAATGAGGATCATTCCCAAGATGAGGTCAGTTGCTGCCCGACCTTCGACTGTCCCCATCCATATGCCCTATTATGTCTCTGATAAGAAAAAATAAAAAACAAAAAAAGACACATTAGAAATTATAAAGCGACGATAAAGGAGTACTCCGAGGAACTGAACTTATCAGACATCGATCCCCCATCAATCTCTTGTACTCAGTGTGCTCCAGCCCCCACTGTCCTGGATGTGGGCAAGTGACGGCCCGCTCAGTCAATCACCTGCCTCAGCCCATGATTGGCTACATGGGCCGTTACTTGCCAAAATCTAGGAAGGTAGGAGCCAGAGTGCGCAAAAGACGGGCGGGTAGGACGTACCCCACACAGGTGATTGCAGGGGTCCCAGCGATCAGACCCTTTCCGATCAGACACTTATCCACTATCCTATGCAAAGGCAGGGGCGTAGCTATAGAGGGGGGCCCCAAAGCACATCTGACCCATAAGAGACCAGTATCATAATTGGCATATGGGGCTCTGTTGCAGATTTTGAATCGGGGCCCAGACGCTAAAAACTGCGCCTCTGTATGTAGCTGATAAGTGTCTGATAAGTTCAGTTCCCTGGAATACCCCTTTAAAGGGGTACTCCTGTGGAAACCTTTTTTTTTTAATCAACTGGTGCCGGAAAGTTAAACAGATTTGTAAATGACTTCTATTAAAAAATATTAATCCTTCCAGTACATTTTATGGGCTATATACTACAGAGGAAATGCTTTTCTTTTTGGGTTTCTCTTATGTCACGACCACAGTGCTCTCTACTCACCTCTGCTGTCCATTTTAGGAACTGTCCAGAGGAGGAGAAAATCCCTATAGTAAACATATGCTGCTCAGGACAGTTCCTAAAATAGACAGCAGAGGGCAGCAGAGAGTACTGTGGTCATGACATAAGAGAAAGCCAAAAAGAAAAACATTTCCTCTGTAGTATACAGCCCCTA